>NW_006800079.1:162821-259905 GCF_000485575.1 Poecilia formosa
CTGTAGCCAGAAATGTATTCACATATATGTACAGTTATTATTATTGGTACTTTAATTAAAGATGAATTGTACAAGTTTATGTCATTAGGGCTGGGGGCGCCGATGAGATGTTCGCATACACCTCAGAAAGTATGTAGTTGGGCCCCTGATTAGGAGTGCTACTAGTTTGAGTGCATTGGTAATGGGGATAATTACCAGAGTACCCTGTTGAGTTGCGTTTGACCTCAAGCTTTCACCCTGATGCTTGATGTTTTGCTGCTGTCTGGCAGCTTTGGAAATTCCTCCTGCAGACTGCTGAAACACAGCTCCTCAGTGAAGTTAATGTTTCTTATGAATGTGACAAATTGCCTTTGGAAAGGTCTTGGTCTTTTGCACATTGTTCACGATGGGCAGGGAAAGCAGGTGACAATGGCTCTGACCTTAATGTTCCACTTAATGGACAATTCAAAAGTTCAAGTGTCAAAGCTCACACACAAGCCTGCACCTGAGAGCTGCTGGAGCTCAGAGGTCAAATGAAAACTAAAGTGAATTTGAACACGTAACAATAGTTTGCTCCTTCCCATTATTGTGCTAATGTTTTTCCTTTTCCTGGCGGCTATGTTAACGCACATGGCAACAGAGCATCTGTGACAACCCTGAAGGAAGAAAGTATTCTATTCGCCTTATAAACACTGAAAGTGGCATTTTATGTTTCTGGTTTATTGCAATTTTGCATGACTAACCTAGAAAACCCTGCTGTGTCCTGAGCAAGCAGCGAGTGCAACCGTGAGAACTTCCTAAGCACTTCAGTCAGTGTGACAAGTCATCTAGCCTGTACTATACCATCGCCAGCAGTCATAGCAGAGGAGACCCATTCCACTCCATGAATATATTATAAATAAATTACAGATTTCTAAAGCTGAGTATCGCTATCAATGCCACAGCCACGCTTGCCATTCCAACTCCTGATTCGCCACCAGAGGGAGCCGTATGTCTGACACAACTGTGAAGTAGCTGGGAGGAAAGTCAGTTCCTCTATGGCTCAAAATAGTTCTCAATATAACTGTTGGGAATGCATTTGCTCCAGTATGTCAACATGAAAGTACAGTTTATCCAAGAAACAAAAAGCTCCCCATTTACTAGGTTTTATATGTTCTGGCCCTGATCTGTCATCATGAGACAAGAATCATGATTGAAAAAACAAGATCCCAGGTACCAGCGGCTAAAATAATCTTCCTCCATGAGGTGAAATCAGATCACTGAAAAGCAACAACACATAGCATTGATGACACTATTTGTTAGATCTAGCAGTAACAATCATCTGCCTCATTCAAATTAATGTAGCTTTGAGTTGTTAATATTTCAGGAAGTTATATTTAAAATGGTCCATTTGGGAGCTTAACTCCCCTGTGAGAATGTCCCACTAATTATCCAAACTGGGACATATCCCTTTCAGACTATAGATTATTATTAAGACTAAATATATTTAGTTTGATACAGATGGAAAAAAGTGTTTTTCGACGGATCTGAGTGGACAATCTTTGGAAATATATTTGGTTTTACTGAAGCTATTTCCACATCTTGTTTTTGAAAGAGGTTACATTTGATGCGTACATGCGGCTGTTGTGGGAAAGTGCTATTTGTGTCTCCAATCAAAACCAAATATCCAAAGAATGACAGAAAACAATATCCCAGAGGCTCTGTCTCTGTTCCTTCAGTCACTCCCATTCAATATGTAAATGCAGACACCATTTTAGTTCCATCTCAATGGTACAAAAAGGACAAAAAAAGATGCTGCACCTTTAGTGTGATGAATGCAGAAATACTTTAGAGATTCCAGTGCTGCTAAAGAGGGACTGTAATTTCAAAAAAACAAGACCAACGGGGATGTAATTTTGTAACAATATGACATGATTGTCATATATTTTCATGTGTTATATCTCCAATGCCATTTATTGGTATTTTTAGGTGAAGCGGCACAATCTTTTTTTCCTTAAAGGGTTGTCATTATTTTGTTTAGTTTTCAACAAAGTTGTCATTCTTCATAAATTGTTACTCAACTTTATCTCTAGGGAAGCTGCTCTTTCTGCATGATTGACACAAAAATAACAATAATAATTACTTAAAGGAACTGTGGATGCTTTGAGAGTTAACTGTCACTTTTCATGCTATTGTTAGTGTTTTGTTTTTTTTTTTTTAAACTACAACGTCGTTGGAGACGAGAAGCAAAGTCTACAGAAACACCTGGTATTAACAAACACAAAGGCCTGCAGGACTAAGTTGAACGGGTTGCAAGCTTCAGCAGCTCAGATGGTGAGAGTCTCTGCAGACAACAACTGTTGCCCAGGTTCTTCACTAGTCAAAGCTTTATGGGAGAGTGGAAATGAGAAAGCTACAGTTGAAGAAAACTCAAATTAAGTCTCAAAGAGACTCCATGGTCAAGTGGATGATGAGACTAAAATGGACCTTTTTACTTATCAGAAAAAGGTGCTTTGTTTGGCGGACATAAATCTCTGCACATCACCACAAACACATGAATTTGACAATTTGTGGCTGGACCTAACAGAGCTTGAATTGGTTTGGAGGATTGGAGTAAAATTGCAGCACCCAGATGCGGAAGCCTGATTGAGACCTAACCACGCAGACTTTGTGCTCTGATTACAGCTAAAGGTGCCTCTTCTACTGACTTGTAGGGTGAATACTTATGCAATCACCTATTTTAGCTAACCTATTTTCATTTGTCATTATTTTGTAGTTAGAAATTTGTTTTTACTTTGGCAAAGGTGTCTTTTTACACTTTTGTTTTGGTCAAGAAATCTAAATTTTCATTAATCACGAATAATTGTAAGTACAAAAAAAGGGTAAAACATCCAATTTAGCACTTGTAGCACACATAAATACGATCAGCACTTGGATCCTGCAGGGTTGTGCATGGCTATCATTAAAGATGCTGTTTGAAATTATTTTTAGTAAGCATTTGACAAAATTGTTGTTCAATAAAAAACCTCAAACATATCTAGATAGCCAATGCATGGTTAACCAAACAAATAAATAAATAAAAGATCAAACATAGGAGGGGAGTAGCTGCAGATAGGAAGTGGGAACCTTCCTAAGAAATCACTGTGACTTTGTTGTGAAGTAATCTTTGTCCACCAGCCTGTAGTCTCCGCAGTAAATGACTTTTATAGTTACCATGGGGACTACTTCTTCTATTTCTTCTTGAGATTTTCATTCAAATATTTTCCACATCCGAACATTTTGAAACTCACCCACAAGTGTGCCATAGGTTGTCATGGATGCTAAATACCACCATCCAGTTGCTTTTTTTGTTGCTACGGAGACAGCCAAAAACACAACAGGGTTTTACTTGCTGCGGCATGTCTTCCTGAAGCTGTAAATGATCCATCCTGTTATCCATGAGATAACCATTAGCAGACATAGGCTGAAGTGCAGCTGTTTATGGTTCTGCTGTTTGTTCTGGGTTTCCAAGAAAACCTCTTTCTATGCGTCCCCACTCAGTCAGCTGGCTGCATCCGCAGTGGCTGGTCACGCAGCATGTCCTCTATAACAAGCTGTCTATTATCCTCCAACACATCATGAAAAGTCATCCTCCATAAAAAATGTCATGCTTCACAAGACATGGAGCCAGAAATGCCAGTGGTTCAGGAGGAAGAGAGGCCGCTATACATAAAATAACTTCCATTTTTTAAATTTAAACAAAAAAATTATTTTTGAAAATGTACTATAATTGAATCCAACAATTTCATAAATGAATATAAAATTAGGTTCTTACTTTTTCCATAACTTATGTGACAATTTGGCAGAGAAGTTGTATTCTTCTAAAAATTAACTCCTGTTTCTTGGTAACTTAAACACCATAAATATGCTCTCTCACTTTAATTAAGGCTTGTTAAAAATCACAAAATGAATGTGGCACTGCACATACATTGTACAGCTTTCACCATGTAACTGTGAGATAAGGTGACCTCTCCAGGGGAGCGTAGAGGAGAAAAAAAGGGTAAAGGATCTTATTTTTTCTTTCTATTTCCTGCATGAGTGGATTTGAGTGTATGCTTTAGTCCGCTTTTGTCTTCTCTCTCTGCTGTTCTCTCATCTGCTCTCTGCCTTACGCTTGACATTTTTCTCCATATAGGTCAGTCTCCATTGGAGGCAGAGAGAAGAATAAAAAATACAGCCAAGAAATGCAAGGTGCATGTGTTGTTGAGTGCCACCAAGGACAACATGCCAATTGTTTCTTCTCAGAGGACAGTCAAAGCTTCAGGTTTAAGGTTTTCTCTTTGCAAACTCCTGGGTTGGTTAATTAGGAGATGAAGGATCATGTTATTGTCTGTTCAAATACTTGTGGTTGAAAGATAGATTTGTACACAGGCTTGTTACTTTGCTGAAGCTTATTTTAATGAGATTAGAAAAAAAATTGATAAGCAGCAATACTCAATCACCACATAAATAAAAAAGAGATGAAACAGCAGGAGGCAGCTTCATGAATTTTAAGTATCATCTAGGGAGGAAAAAAAATGACAACTGACACAGAAGAAGAGATCAGATTGGTTCTGCACTCTTTCAGTCATCCAGATGTGAAGTCAAACACTAGAGCCCAGCGATAGAGTCATTTGTAAGATAAATAATGCTAGATAGCAGACTGCCTCCCTGAACTAGACAAAGGAGGAGTTGCTGGGCGTCTCTCTCTGTCATCTGTCGCAAGGCCGAGGCTCAGCCTAGAAACTATCAGGAAGATGATGTGTCTCTGGAGACCAACACGCTCGGGGAAAGAGGCTGCTCTTAATCATCTGAGACCCACTTCTTTGGCGTTTCTCTTATTGTTGTTGGGGAACACTCAGGCACTTACACGCAAGTATTGCACATCCATACAATGCTATTTGCATATTTGCAGATCCAAACAAAATGTGTCTCTGAGCTCATGTTTCAGACACAAGTCGACGGCATGTCTAAACTGTGAGTGTTAGTTTTTTTCCTCCTATGGTTCTGTAGCAGCTGTTATTAAGCAATGTAATAATTCTGCGAACAAGGATCGGGCCTCTGTGGCTAATTAGAGATGTGAACTCAAACATGGCTCATCTCTTCAAATAGGGGCTGGCATGCTCGAGCGGAGAATGACAGAGAGAATCCATCTCTGCTCACCACCCCCCTCTCTACCCTGCCCACCTCCATTAGGTCTATATGTGTGTGCACAAGCCAGCCACTGAGGGCTATTCCAGCCAGACTGCAAAGTGCAGCCAAGAGGATGATCATTTATTACCAGTCACTCAGTCATAAGGTTCCAGGCCACACTGAGACATGAGGTGAGGCGGCGTGACCTCATGCAAATCTGATGGACACCAACTGCGAGGGAAATTAAATGTTATCCAGGATCAATAGCACTTGCACCGTTATACCAAAAAAAAAAAAAAGAATCTTCCAGGCTTGTGTATCTTTAGTCTCATTAAGGTCAACAGGTTTTTTGCGGTTCTTAATAGCCACAGTTTAGATAACACAAACATCTGGGATAAAGTTACGTAAGTAGAAGCAGCTAATGTAAAATAAAAAAAAGGTTCAGCTCGTCTGAAATGTCAGAGGACAGATGCAGTAAAGGTCAAAAATATGACATTTATACAAAACAAAATCGTCTGGACGATGATTTGCTGCTGAAGTATTCATATGTAAATCAAGGGTTAAATTATGATTAAATCAGATTTCAGATTACACTTTTAAACATGAGGAGATAGCTATTTAAGAGAGTATCTGTGTAAAAACAAATCGGGTATTGAGCTCAACAATAGAAATAAAAACATTTAACATAGTGTATATTATTTTTAAAATTGTGAATTAAGTTATTACACTGCAAGTGATTTTTATATACAAATTGTTAAACAACTGAGCAAACTCATAACTCGTATAATCATTTACTCAGCAAACATGCAAATGACCATGCTGTTATTATTTAGGGTAAAATGTCGACCTGTCACAAGCTAATAATTATACGACATCAAAATAAAAATAAAAGAATAATAAGACACAGGTGTAAATGAGCAAAATAAATTCTTTAAAGCTCTTGAAAGTTGCCTTATTTATCTTCTAAAATCTTTTGCACATCACTCATTCCTTATTTTCCACAAAGAAAATATATTTTAAGAATCTTATTTGGACACAAGCAGAAAAATCAATTACTTATTAAAGCTTAAATTGTTTTTGTTACTTTGATAATATAATTCAAATAATGATTTGAAACCATCTAAATACGTGCTCTGCTACAATTATCTATGAATTTTAAATAATTTGCCTCTTCACATTTAAAATGAAATGTAAATAAAAAAATAACTTTTGGGTCAGAAAATGTTCAAATTAATTCAACTCTCAGTAAACATTCATCTTCCATTCATTTGGCCTATTGGGGGCAGCAGCCCACCAAAAACAGACTTCTATTCAGTAAACGAGAATCAAGGATGAGAATAATGCATCAAACATTTTGTTTTTGCTTCTTTTTTATTCACTACAAATAACATACACACACTTTCAGTGAAACGCTAGAATGGGAGAAAGATTTTAAAGAAGCCCCGTTTCCACTGTGAGACAAGTGATACACCCTGACATCAGGCTTTTCAGCAAGCCTAAACTGTAACTAATAAACGGATGAATGTGGGACTGGTAAAAAACTGCCTGCTCAAAAAAAAAAAAAGGAAGACAGATTTAACAACAACCCCAAACACAAGGTGAAACTGCAATTAATATTCCTGTGCAGAGAAAGCGGGCTCGATTTTAGGCCAGTCACGATGGCCCGGCGGCTGCCTCGCTCTCTCTCTTCCTCTCTGCCTTATACAAGTCAGATAATTACCTATTTAGATTTCACCCTGACAGCCTTTTCAACTGCAAGTGAAGAAGAGCCGCAGTGTGTGTAAGATAGTGAGACGGCAGGGCAATGAAACAGAAGAGGAGGGGGGCCCACGGCAGAGACCATAATAAACTCTGGGGAAAATTAATACGCCATTGTTTAACATATGTATGAAATGACTGACAGTCCTCACAGAGGTGTTTTCTCTGTGGATGGGAAATTAAATTTTAACATTGCCGGTGTTTCATGGAACATTTGCTTTGCCACTAAAGACGGCCAACAGATGCACTTTGATGAGTGGAGTGCAAGGCAGACCAATTGGATTTTGATGTCCATTGGGTGTTTCATCTAAATCACTGGTAAAAGAGGGGACATTTGTTTTCGGTGGAGAGGGCTATTTATCAGCGGTGACTGATATCCAGCAACACTGGACTGCCTCGGGGCTGCACTCATCTATTCGTTGCCAATCATTGAGGTTTGCCAGAAACTCGCAGCAACTTCAGCACTGGAGTCGTTCTGTTGTAAGAGTTCGTGCTCTTTCAGGGAATTTACTGTCACGCTGCCCACACTCTCTCTGTTCATTAATACTATGCTCTATTTTATGCACATTTCACTTACAAGCCATTTGTTTTACTGACTGTGGTAACTGAACTACTGAACAAAATACAGACAGAAACAGATAAAAAATAAAATAAACTTATTTATGGAAAAAATAAGAAAACATTCTGGTGGTTAATAAATGAGGACACTTCTACATGTATTTTAACTTGAAGTGATTAAAATTACACAGGAACATCGCATTGGATGCAGATGACTAAAACATTGTTACTTAGTGTTTTGAATGAGATTGACCCTGTTTAGGCCTCAGACATTGGGTTTGGTGTTTTCCTGACTATTGAAGTAAACTTGTTGAACTGTCTGAGACCTTCAGAAGGAAGACTGCGGCAGATAAAGGATTTAAAGTTGTCTAGAAAGTATTCTAAATTGACTATTTCACTGCACAGAAAATAATTTTGTCCTAATCCATAAGTACAGGAGCCAATTTTTGCTTAGCGCTTTAGTGTTTTTAAGCTTGAAAACAGATAGGAGCACAAATTTTTTTTACATTGTTAAGGATAAAATAGCACATGAAATTGCACATCAACATGGTTGACTTTAATGTTTTACCTCTTGACACTGAAACAAAATCAAGAATATCAACATGATGTGGGGTTATTAACTAATTTCAATCTGTAGAGACTCACATGGACAGAGAAACAGCAGTTAGACAATTTTATTGACTGGTAATTTGGCGCTCGGACACCGGCAGAAGACAAGCGAGCTGAGAATCGCCGCGAGCTTGGTGATCAGCTCGAGCAAAGCTCAGGGTAGTCTTCCCCCTGGTCACTGGTTGTGGAGCGGGACTGGAGAGAGGAGGAGTCTTGAGGAGACCTGGAGGCGCCCTGGACGTCAGAGGTGGGATGAAGCACGACTGAAGCAGGAGGATCCGAGGTTGCTCTGTTTTTGAAGGAGCTGTTGCAGTGTGATTGGACAAGGTGGAGTGGTGGCGCGTCCTGGTTGGCCAAGCGGAGGCAGGTTAATCGGTGGTGCCAGTTGAAGGAAAAGTGTCCTAGCTTGAATTTAAGCCTAGGCTTCATTTAGTTAGCAGTGTTAGAAAAGTTGTGCGGTAGCTCTTCTTTGAGCTAGCAGTCTAAACAAAGGAACAGTATGTTCTTCTTAAGTTGTACCATTTACTTGGTATCCACTGCTTCTGAGACTTTTGAATAAAAAAAAAATAAAATAAAAAAAACCTCGCCGACTGTTGGAGAAAGTCAGAAAACCCAATGAAAACTGAAACAGACACAAGGAGAAAATCCAAATATCGCGTTGAGGCAGTTGGGCTAATCATTGTGTTCTGTGTTGCTCGTGAAAAAATAAAAATTAAGAAATTTATCTGTTTGTGACGTTTCGACCAGCATCTGCAGGCTGGTGTTTTGGGTGCCAATTTAACTGGGACCAAATGCAAGCCTGTGCTTGTTTCATTGATCAGAGCTTACAGTAGGATAAGAAAGGATTACGTCTCCAGAGGGCTCCTGGATTGATTTCGGCTTCAACTGTGTGTGTTGCTAATTACTAAGAACTTTGAGTTTGCTAAGGAACTATATCTAAGTGACTTGAGATTATAGTGGTTTCTGAAAGTTTAACGGTGTTTTTTCAGATACCTCCTCAATTTAAATATGTTTCTCTGTTTGCCTTTAAAATGTGAGATGATGAAGAATTTATCCTCAGTCTGTTAAATGTCTTGAACTCACACAAGAATTGGTTTCACTTACTATCAAAATCAAACCCTCACCTTAGTACCTGCAAAGGCTACTAAGATCTCACCAGAAAGCTGAGCCGCAAAAAAGCAAAAACTTCTCTGTTGTACTAGAATTAGCAGCTGAACTTGACAGTAAGACACAGGAAATAAGAGGAAATAATCTTATTAGTAGTAGTTTTATATTCACTGTCCATGTTGTGAGTGTGGTGATGTATCCATGTGTTTTGTTTGCATTGTCATTGGTCGCACCAGTATAAACTGTGGTTGATTTCTTCAGTAGTTTGTACTAGGAATAGCAACTGGGAAGGAAGGGAAGAAAGTAAAGAATAGAAAGAACGTAAGGAAGGAAAGAAAGGTTAGAAATAGGGTTAGAGGAGGTTTGGAAGGAAGTTTGGATAAGTGTTGAGGGTAATATTGGAATTAGGGTTAAATGAGGGTTAAATGAGGGTTGGATGAGGGTTGGAAGGAGAGTATGAAGGAGGCTTGGAAGGTCACCAAGATTTGGAGAATTCACTAGCTGTGTTTCCATTAAAATGTGTAGAAATTTGTTTAAATTTTCTTCTAATGTCCAAAACCCCAATTTCGCCAGTGTTTCCATTGAATGAGAAATACAATTCAAATTACACATCAATAAGTCTGTTTGCACAATAAGTCATTTTAAATCATGGTAGCGACAGATATAAACACATACATTAGATATTTATGTTTCAGCTGCCGGACTAGCGCTCATCAGCTGCTGTATACAACTGGAGTGATTTGTCTGATGAGAAAAGTATGAAAAGCATGAAAACATAAAAACATTATAAACATTATAAACACATTATACAGTCACCAATTGTGAAACCAGTAATAGACATTGTATTTTCTAAAGTGCAATTATTAAAATCATTAAGTAAATATATTTTCATAATTCCAATTTGTGCAATTTTATGGTCAGTGGACACATTCTGACTGGAAAAAATATTGGATTTATGAGTTTCTGAATTTCCCTGACATTTCTTCGAAATCTTTTTTGACCTGAAAAGATTCACCAGGTTGGAATCATCTTTGCTTCTGTTTTTTGTCCATGTGCTCAAAACTTTACTGACCAAAATTGCATTATTTGGCTGCAGTTACAGCACTAGAATAAACATTAAGAGACCACTAAAAATGATGAGTTTCTCTGATTTAACTTTTTAGTAAAATGAACATTGTTTTTTTATTCTATGAATAAAAGAGCAATCAACATGTCTCCAAAATTCCCCAAGCAAAAATTTAACATCCTTTTGCTCAAAATGAGAAATGGTCAAAATAACAAAAACGATGCAGTGCTTTCAGACCTCAAATAATGCAAAGGAAATAAGCTCATATTAATTTAGAAACAATAATACTAATCTTTTAACTCTGGGAGAGTTCAGGAATCAATATTTGGTGGAATAACCAGGAGGGGTTCAGTGCTCTGTTTTCCAGAGCTGTATTACTTTAATATGCTGTTTGTCTGTTCTCTCTCACATTGTTTCATGTACGTATTTCAGCACTGTCACCAATCAAATATTATGTAAACAATTATTTGTGGACTGCATTTGATTTCAGTCCACATGCGTCTTTGTAATCCACCAGTGGGTGTGCATCCTCCCACCACCAGTGACCAAAGTCTCAGTGGGGAGCTTCCAATAACACATTCCAGTCACTGACATTTAAGACTGATTTATTCACACGGCAGGATGTAGCCAGACTGCACAGGAGAAAAAAAATGAGACTGGATATATATATTTTTTTATTAACAAACTAAACACAAATCACTCTTGGGATCCTGTGGCACGTTTTCAGCACAATTGGTATGCAACAGCAAATTTAATCATTATTGTCAGATGATGCTGGCTGAATGCACATCAACAGATGTCATTTTATATTCAGAGTGAGCAAGCATCATGGAAGCAGAACAAACATTTAGGGCTATTAACAGTATCCGTGATATGATATGAAAGGAGAGGGAGATAAATAACAAAACACCAGGCACAATTGCCCTGAGAACAATCTCTGTTTTATGCGTTTGAAAAATATTTATTAATTTATTTCGCTCTCTGAGCTTAGAACAGAGTTACCAATGTTACCAAAATATGTTTTTAGGCAGAGATACAAAATATCCCTTTAAGATAAAGGATTGCACACAGTTATATTGTGCCAACTATAGTGATGATGCATTTTATTTTATTTTATTTTTTTGTTAACTATAATTCATTTCCATAAAACATTTAAATCAACCAATGAGATTAAGAATTTGCAGAAAAAGCAGTTCAAGCATTTTGGTTCTGAGTTAATTAAATTTAAAAAAGAAAAAAAGAAAATCACATTCTACCCGCAAAATCCGAAATTGCACTTTGTTCAGGAGTTTTAGATTTTGTTTATTGGATAAAATGAAATGTTTTATTCTCCTTTTCCTAAAGGATCACAGAACTTTTAGTAGCATTTTTTATTATCTCAGAAACCCGACCATAAATAATTTTCCACACTGAAATATGTGTTCTTCACTCAATGTACGCTGAAGGCCCATCAATAACTTTGACAAACTCCATCTCATAAACATCTGCTGCTCATGCAGCTCATCTTGTTCTTGCATTCTTTACTACTGGCAATAACCGCAGGCAATAACAGCAATAAAATGTTATCAGACTGCAACATTTTGCATAGGGTGGATTATTTACAACAAAAATAACATTTTGTTATTGAAGAGGAACAAATGCAAGCTGGGAATGATTTTAATCTTCAGGATGAAAGTTTTTCTCCCGACCAAAGAACACATTATGTATGTTTGACTGACCACCGCATATGGAGATCAATTCATGCTAATGTATATTTGGTGCTTGAAGTATTAAAGTAAGCAGGTTGAAGTATTTATAGGGGGGATCTCAAGTATTTCGTCTGTTTGTGTGTGACTGTGGTCCCAAAACCACAAATACCAAAAGTCTACTGCATACTATTCTGTGTAGCAAAATAAAACAGCTACTGAATTTACTGTTCCCTTATTATGCACTTTTGATTCAATGTAATTATTAAAATCAAACAACATATATAAGTAGAAAAATAAATATTTTATTTGCAATATATATATTTTTGAATTGTTGTTGTAGCAGTAGTAAAATATACTGTTTCAAATAAAATAAAAGCTATTAGATCGTGTTTAACACAGTGACATTCACTCATTCTTGTGAGAATGTGTCATTTCCCCCCCCCCCACTCGTCTTTTGATTCCCCAGAGTGAGCTGGAAAATGTTGGTCATGAGAGAAATGTTAGGGCCTACCTCAACTTGTCTTTGTGACCTTATCTTGACAGACGACAAGGAAACGTGTCTGTCCTGTACGAACAGCTTGCATAAAATAAACTCAATGTGGCATTATGGACTGTTTGTTGGGCAGAATAAATTCTATACAGCTTTCCTTTTAATTACATGCATGTATTTGCATCACTTTGAAATACTGTTTGTGGAATGTGTAGTTTTCATCCTGCGTTTAATATAATTTTAACATATTTACTGATAGATTCATTTGTCATAAAATGGTATACAAATGGGCTTATTTCAAGGAGGAAACATCAAGGGATGATGGTAACATGTCCACAGAACATTAGCTCGTTTTTGTAAACCAACAAAGCCAATTTTCCTCATTTTTCCTTTGAAAAGTGGGTTTCAAGACTGCATTTATCCCTTGATAAAACGAGTAAGGCATTATCTAGGTGCAAAACAAACATTGAACAGGTAATTCTCTTTGCACTAGCCTGTGTCTTAACA
Organism: Poecilia formosa; assembly: GCF_000485575.1. Classification (NCBI taxonomy): domain Eukaryota; kingdom Metazoa; phylum Chordata; class Actinopteri; order Cyprinodontiformes; family Poeciliidae; genus Poecilia; species Poecilia formosa. Next base: position 175,714 of record NW_006800079.1, read on the forward strand.
TGAAATAAACAAAAGAAACAAATTGCCTGCACAGAATCCACAAACAAATCCTCCTACAGCCATGATTGCTGTGCCATGATATTTTCTCTCTGACATTGACACAAAGTAACTTTCGCCTTCTTTGGATTTTTAGTGTCCCAAGTTAAATTACAAAAAGAAAGAAATAAAAAAAAAATCACAAAGTTACACGGAATATTTGGCTCTTGCTATCAAAGCCAAGACAGAATAAAATTGCATTTCTGATCAAAAATAAAAGTCAAATAAACTCTACATCTTAAATAATTCATTGTAACAAACAGGACTTGTATCACAGCGATGTAGCAATTGAAAAAAAAAAAAACCTTACTTCAAACCACAGTGTAAATGAAAATGTTCTCAAATCCTGTTGATATATTATAAATGCCGTTTTGACATAGGTGTGCCTGAAAGTCTTTTAAATCAGTTTGATGATTACCAAGTGTACTTTGATTGAGATAAGAACTGATCTTACAAGTTTGGATATAAAGCTTACCAACAAGCAGACAGAACCAAGATATGCTTAAATGCACCATTTAATTAGAAAAGGAAAGATGAAAGAGTTGCCAAACCCTTTCATGCCAAGTCTTTTGAACACTTCTGTCCAAACATTTTTTTAATCTATTTTATCTCCTGTAATTCTTAACTCTTCTAAACAATGAGGTTATACTGTCACGTGACTACTGGGTTTAAATTTGAAATCCAAAAGAGAGTCAGAGGAAAAACAACAAGACCACAAGCATGTGCTGCATAAAGCTATTGTTTAAAAAGAAAAACAAGAACGAGAAATATAATCCACACAGAATAGCCAAAAAGAAGCAGTAACTACACACAACCAAGCTTACATTGGTTGTGTCATTACATAAAGTCGTTTGAAGAGTGACTTTATGTCATTCTTCAAATTCTTTGTCGTTTAGTGTTTTCTACTGGGGTCATGAGCAAAGAAAGCCACATGAGAGTTGTTTTTATTTTTTTTTATTTTTTTTATTTTGCCATGTGACTTTCCACAAACTTCCACATAATATGAAATATAGTACAACTGTTTTGGCTGCTTTGTTATTATTGCTGCTGCAGCAAATAGGCGTAATTTCTGATTTTTTCTATCAGACATCAAATAGATTTTACATTTTGGCACGTAACTGCCATAATTTAAAAAAAAAAAAGGCAAGCAACTCAGTAAACTGACAATAACATTCGTTTCAAAAACACATGATGATTGAGAAAAAAACAATCATAGCAAATAAAATGTACAATATGGATTTTATGTTTCACACCCCTTCCACCAAAAATGATGTGTTCTCCCTTACAGTGCCAGTGAATAGGCTGCATCCACCATTATCGTAAATACTGAATTAACTACTGCCTTTGACTCGTGTGCTTGGACTGTTCCTTTCTAGGAGGAAATGATCAAACATAAAATGACACTGCTGCACTTTAATTACTTGTACATTTAGATGTTTGATTATACTGGGGATTTACTCTCTTCTACACAATACCTACAGTACATTTTGTTCACTCTCCACTGATATTTGGTTAAATGTCTTTTAGTAAGATGCAGAGAGAAACTGCAAACTCTTTCTACCTAATAGAAAAATCCTGACACATTGACAGTTGGGTATTTGACCACTCTTCTCTTTAGACATAGGAAAGTTTACTTAAAATTTGTTGGCTTCCTGAAACTGACCCGAGCTTTGTCCAAAAAGTTTCCAATGGAACAAAGTGCATTGCACAAATAGATGAAAAAATAAAAATAAACCTTCAAACTTTCTACCTTCACTTCAAAAAAGCAGCAGGATTGTTGACAAAACTGCATGTTTCAACAGGGTGCAGATGCCAAAAATAAACCAAGATTGGCTTTTGAGTGGAAAAAAGAAAAATACTAACATTAAGCTTCTGCAATAACTGGGTCCTTTTGAAAGGTTTGAATTAATGCCCAATAGCTGGATCCATGCCAGGAAATCAACTAGTTTCAATGACTTGTTCCAATTCTGACAATAGCAGTGGTCAAACGTGTTCAGAAAATTTCACTCTGAATAATTTCCAGGTTGCAGGAAAGAAGATGGATGGGTGACAAGAAGCCTCAACTACAGTGAGAAAAATGTATAAATATGGTAGGAAGTGTGACAAGGTCTACATGGAGTAGCACGTGTTGTCACAAAACGTCAAACTGACAGCCGAACAGCAAGCCGGCGACTTTTCAGAATAAAACTGTGTCCAAAAGGGCCATGGCACAATCCTGTTCATTTAATGTGTCAAAATGCATAAAACTTAATGCAATATATGACAAGTTAGAAATGAAAACTTGGACAAACCTCCTCGTTCCATGGTAACTTCTGGTGTAGGCTTTCAAATTTGTTTAGGTTCCCCTGGTGTGAATGTCACAGCAGTTTTTTAGAATAATTACATCCAGCATGAACCATCCATCCCTTTCTCAAACCAGCTTTGTCCTTTTCAGGGTTGCAGGATGCTGGAGTCTATCCAAGCTGTCAAAACAGGTTAAACCGTGGACAGGTGGCCGGCCCATCAAAGGACCAGCTCAAAGACACGACAAAAAAAAAAACAACCCGGTAAGTTTGAGCTCCTGAAGTCTTTTCCATCACCTGTTCTTGGAGGAGCTTCTTGAGAAACAAATGGAAACACACTGAAAGGCGGGATGTGACAGGGATCATTTGTGCAATAGACCTGTGTACCATGTACTTAAAAGTACAATGCAAATCAAAAATGACAAAGGGTTAAAATGTACTATTTAACACTAAACTGGATTGAAAATAGAAACTAAAAGGACAGAAAGCTGCAAATGTAGACTTATTCTGTACAATCTGGTTTCTTGACCATGACTAAGCAGTTCCATAATCAATCCAAATTCAACTAATCTTGATTTTTTTTTAAAGAACAAGATTAGTGTACACAAATATTTCAGCTATTATTGAGCAGTTTTTCTAAAACTAAATTATTTTTCCCCATCTCACTTGTTCATCTTTATCTGTAAAATTGTGAAATAATAAACAATTCAAGATTTACAAATAAAGTTTCTGACATTTCAGAAATAGTAATTTGATGATTTAGCATCCCCTCTTTTCAATTACAGAAGCAGGGGTAGTATTTTGGGTACTTCACTGCCTGAAGTGAAGCATTTTCCAGCACAAAAATTATAGCCTTTGCATCTTTAGGTATTTTTGGGTCCAATCTTGACATTTCACTTTACGTGTCTTGTTCAGCTTTGGCCAGGTCTCAGCCTCTGTTACCTTGGCAATGTGTCTGAGGTTTGAGCAGCTTGTACTTTTAGGCACTTTAGGTAAGTTACAGTTGTGAACTATGACAACAGTTGAGGAAAATGGATTCCAGGTAGTTTAAAGTTTGATTCTTCTCAAATCTTTGGAAGTCAGTCGACAGCATTTTTCTCAGAACACATTCCTTGTGATTCCATTGATTATTTGCAACAAACCATTTGATTATTCCTTTGGTCACGCTCCGATATTTTGACAATTTAAAGTGTTTGGAATAGCAGCTACATAATATTTATGCAGACCACACCATTATAAGTGCTTCAACCCAATAAGCATTTAAGCTTATTCAGGTTGGTGATGGAAAATATGTCCAAACATAATTTCATAATTTGCTTTACATGTGTAATATATTAATATATACACAAAAAATGTAGTCAATACCAAAAGGTCCTATATATGCCACTAAAAGAGCCCAAGTAAAACCAGTGGTACTTAAACTATAGTCTGGCCATAGAAAAAAGAAAGTTGCAGTACGAGATGCAGGAATGCTAACTTTGCTAACCGTGCTTCATGAACTACCATGAACAACTGCTTTGACTTTTTTCCAGACAAGCAAGGTTAAGTTATTCATTTTATCCACAATTACGCCTCACCAGAAAGTTGTTTTGGAAGCCTTCCAGCAGTGTTGTTACCTATGATATAAATACCTGTCATTACCGTGCTCAACCATGAACACGTCAACAAATAAAAAACATCTGCCATAATTTTGTTAAAAGCCTTTACTTAGCTTTGCTGTGCCACACAGCTTGCTGTGGATCATTCAAACTGAAGCTAACAAGTAACATCTGCTCTATTCTACATCTGCTGACATCTTAATGGGATAATTGTTCTGTTCGATTCCAATTTACAAGGCCACAGCCCACCATGCTTCAAAGTCAATAGGACATGAATGTTCTCTTGAAGTGTCGTTACAGGTAGTGGCACATGCACAACACCTGCAGCTTCCCAACACTGTCCTTGGCCTGACTTTTGTTTACCTCTGAAACTGAGAGGGATGACTGTGGATATATGGCTGCATAATTAACTTTATGAACAGTGGTAAGAGAATGCTGTCCTATATATTATTCATATGGGACAGAAAGGAAAAGATCTCCCAAGGACTTTTGCCAAGCTTTGTCATTTTATCGGTTTATTTCTGTGGAACACTATACAGTCATCTTGAATGCCTCAACACCGATGATGTATTTGCTGAGAAAACTGAATTTCACCTACTCTTATGGTATTTTATTTCTCCAGGTCCATTAAAATGTCAGATCAATTCTTTTTATTGCAAATCGACTCAAACATATAATTTCTGAAACACTTCCTCTCACATTGGTCTTTAGGCATCACTTTTCTGTCCCCAGGCGGTTAGCTTGTGCAAAGGACCCACAAGGGACAATAAACAGTACTCTGAGGCTCTGCACTTTGTGTCTTTTGGTTGCGAAATATACTTACTTGCATGAGTGACACTAAATATGTGGCGAACCACAACTGAGGGATGGAGGTATAAAAAGTTATTAGTCTCTTTTTTTAAATACTGGTGGCCCATAGTTTATGTTCTGCTTAAAGATTGCTTGCTGTTAAAAAAAAACAAAAAACTATTTGTTCAATCCAGGAATCACGGACAAAACAAGTAGGCCTAAGATGAATTATGTTTCAGTAAAGGATGTCTCAACCTGATTTCCATTGTCATACCAAACTCAAGACATTTTTAAATAATTGGGATCAGGGTCCCCAACCAAAACTGAATGCCGGTGCTGTTTTTCTTACTAACCCATAGTTGTTCTTTGACCATTCAGTTTCACCTTCTTTCTTTCAAAATCAAAGTCAGTTTAGCACAGCTTGCACCACTGTATCGTGGACTAGGAAAAAATAATTTTGTGATGTATAAAATATGTGAAAAAGTAACTTTTTCTGACAGTTGCATATTCCGTCCTCTCTGTTGTGTGACTTGGTCTGGTAACTTCCCCACATTCAATGTGGCAACTAAATTTTGCAGCAGTCAAAGCAAAGCACAAGAACAAGATTTTGTGTAAATCTGGTCAACAAACAAATGCAACTATGATGCAATAAAGTATGGATGGCATTTTTGTGCATATTGAAACATAAACATGCTAGCGTTATAGTAATTCAGCTAATTTCTTAGCATAAAATTGTTGTCTGCATAAACAAGATGTAAATTAAAGTCTGACTTCATGGGTTGAGCCAGACATGTTTCCAAACAAATGGCATTGCCATGCACAGTTATGTCATACACTCACATACATATTTTGAGCTTTTTTAGCCAAATCCTCTCTGTGTTGAACCAAGATAACGAGGCTAACTTGTACAAGTTCTGGTTGGGACAAAATATCTGTTGCTGTCAAGAAAAATAGATACTATCAGAAATCTGAACATCATTAGTAAAACATGTGAGAAGCAGTCAGAAAACAATATAACACTGATTAAATATAGAATATTATTTTAGCTTTTGCTAACCCGAGGCATCGATTCGCTGCCTTATCAGATTAGGCTTCACCATCAACAATTAGCATCATTAATGTTATTTAGTGGAATCCAAAAAAACCCACCTGTTCTGTGAAAAGTACATTTAAAATTAAGATTTTCAATTACCATATGAAAATAAGTAAGGATGTAAGTTAGCTAACCTCACATAGTCAGATCCTATGCACAGGTATACAGTCACAGACACACGTCTACTTTTGTGTGCTGTTCCACAGGGTTAAAAAGACAAAACAGTAAATCTTTTCCTCTGCGTGTAGGTTGTTTTTGAAGAATGCAGCAGAGATGCCTCAAGGATCTCCTTTTCTAACATCCCCTATTTCGTGAACATACTCCAAGTCAGCCAAATCAACATTCCGAAGATTTTGTTCACATTCTCTGCAAAAACTTTTCCCATTACAAAGTTGTCAAATTTCAAAGATGTTGAGTACAAAATCCATTCCTTAGCGGATAGAAAGGTTTATGGCCTTTTAACAGTTCAGAGCTTCAATGGCCAATTTCTGAAGAATTCTCAGTTGATTTCAGGAAGAATGAGGCTTCTCTCAGAGCAGCGTGGGGTGAAAGCAGTATTGATGCAGCCTGCCCTCACCGAGACAGAGAACGTGGTGAGCGGGAGCCTTGCAGCAGGGTGGATGTGTTCTGATTGAGAGGACAGACAACACATGATAGCTTATCAACAAGTGAGGTCCATCCCACCCAGTCACACTGGAGAATGGGCTTCTTCCACAAGGATTTCTCCCCGGAGAGAGTAGCTACGGGGTAATTCTACGTCTTTTACTCTCACAGGGGTGGAAGCAGAATAAGGCAACTAGCCACTGTTGTTGTCATTCTGTAACTGAAATGATAGGCAAATCTCAAAACATACTGAATGTAACAAGAGAACAAATTACGGCAGAATGTATATTTTCCTGATACTGTAAGATGAGAAAAATATAAGTTATGGCAGACAAAACAGGTAGAAACCCACAAATCCTACAAAAGGGACATGACAGCAAGAACAGGTAGCTACAGCAGCAATAAAAATTGAAAAACAAGTACATAAATAGCTGTTTTTTGATGATGGGGAAGTCACAAAGCAATGCAATTTGCTGCATTTTTTTGCAAAGGTTTTACACACACAATGTGCTTTATATCTGCACCACATGTACAAAGCACTGAATACACACAGATCCAAACAACTTGCTCCTACCAGAAGATGAAGATGTGATTACATAGACGGAGAAAACATTTTTCTCTGTCTTGTTGAAAATATTCCAAAATCAGTAAGCACTGTTGTTACTTTAACTACACCACTGCAAAACAGAAAAAAAAGAAACTGATTCATACACAGATCAAAGGATTGATTTATTTTAAAGAACTTATTTGTATCAATATATCACAACCTCTACATTTAAAGAATTTGTTTCAGAATCATTACCTTCTTGATCCAAATTTTAAAAAATATAGCTACAAGTTTAGATTTTTGTGGTTCACTAATTATCTGTATCTGTAAAAATATTAGGGGAAATATCACTATGAATGTGTGTCTAATTTATTTTAAAGATGCTATTTCAATTTTAGGGCTCTTTTAGGAGCAAATCATTGAAACTGATGCAAAATGTGTGCAAAAATCTTTGTCATGTTTCTCCACTTACTTTATACAAAATATCTGCTAATATGATTAAGCTCACATTTCAATGCCCCAGTGCAGAAACTCCCCATCAATATAATTATCTATAATTACTTTTTAGAGCCCACTTCTCTGTGAATGCAAAAATCAGATTATGAGCAGTTTGAAGGTTACATTTTATTCCATATTGGATTAGAATTTTAAAAATGCATTGTGGAACTTAACAATATTTAACTAAATATTTATGCTTTTACCAACACTTTGAATCATTTAGAACACAGGTTAAATCATGAGTGAAAATGTGCTAATGAACTGAGTTTTTTTTCCATCTTAATGGCTTTCCTTTGCTTTGATGAAAACATCCATAAATTCAATCAGTGCTGCAGAGAGCACTGTGATGCAGCCTAATGAAGATGCAAGTTCTAGGACAAAACTCCAGGTACTTTGAGGACTCCAATATACATTAAAATAACTATTTGGCATGACTTAAAGAGAAGATTTCTAGACCAGATGGTGGTTTGCTTTAACTATATATGAATGAATATATAGAAGTAATTATAGATGTAAAAATAAACCCAGGAGATCTTCAAACTGGCTCAAAACCCTGATCCTTTAATCAACCAAACCTACACACACTGTTCTGTCTTATGCAGATGTTGCTCTTGTTGTTTAGTATTTCTGCTGCTGGTGTATTATGGCATTAAAAAAACTCGTTGGGCATATATTTCAAACACTTACAGATTTGACAAAGTGGGGTAATTCAATGCTTTGGGAAGGAAAAATGTTTAGTGAGTGTAAACTGAATCCACAGATTTGCAACGTAGGTGTTCCGACTCTTGGTGCTGGGTATTTACAGTCTGCCCTTCAGTGTTCAGAGGTGTAGAACAAAAAAAAAAACAATTGATGGATATTTTCTTCTCTTAGGGCTTTATTCTTGCAAGGACATGCAGTAGGTCATTGCAAATCAAAAAATGAAGGTAAAGTTATCACTAATACTCTCAGTTAAAATAACAAAACACAATACTTGCATCTCAACAAATAAGAATTCTAGAATCAAAGTGCATTTTTGTAATTCAATTCAAAATGAGAAAATGGTTATATAGATTCACACACCAAGTGATGTATGTTAAACATTTATTTCTGATCATCTTGGATGTGGCCAACAATTCAGAAATTACAAGACTCAGTTTAACAGAACATTTGAATGATCAGATCAATGAAAATATATTTAAATTACATGTGTCAACCTATGTACTTTTGACAGTATGGGTAGGTGCAAAGGGATATGATATGATATGATATGATATGATATGATATGATATGATATGATATGATATGATATGATATGATGGTAAAGGGATACATGACATATTCTTAAAATTTAGTGGTATCTGGTCCAAAGATGATTTTGGTCTGGATAAAAACAACACCAGCAACATAATTCACCAAATCATCACATCTTCATACTGGACCTCCAGCAACTCAAACTCTTCTTTCTCCTCTCCATGCTCTCTCCAGACTCCCAGCCTTCGATTTTCAACTGAAATGCAAAGTTTGCTTTCATCTGAAAAGATTAGCTTGGACTACTGAGCAACACCCTGGTCTTTTCTCCCTGAGTGCAGGAAAGGTGTTTCTGGTTCCAGACTAGCTTAATACAAAGTTCAGGTCCTGAATACATCTGTGTGGTGTTGCTCTTAAAGCAAAAGTATTCAATAAGTTTCCTACATATTTCTCTCAAGACTGCAACTTTTCCTTTTGTTTATGCACGAATGACTATTGTATTTAGCTTCATTAGCTAGAAGCCATAATCATAAAAATTAAAAACAATATAAGCTTGAATTATATCGCTGAGAATAGCAAAGCTATATTAGAAGTTTCATTTTTGGAATAGAGATACTGAAATAAATGTGCTTTTTGAAAATGTAAATTACTGAGGTGCACCTGTGTGTTGTTATCATCTATTTTTCATGTGAAAACATGTCTGCATTAAATGTCAATGCCTTGGGAGAAGTAAGTGGAAATATCAAAGGAATGATTTCCTAACAGTTTGTAACAGAATGAATGGATTTATTCCAGTTTCAACAGTCTATATGATTCCACTCAGCCTTCAGACAACAATCTAAACCAAAGAAAATCTTCCTTTCCCTCCTCCATACTGTCAAAAAGAAAAGACAAACTCTTTCCATTAAATATCTCTACTTAATGTGGCACTGCACATACTACTTTACTAATGAGTTTGTCTAACACTGAATAAGCATTATAACCTTGCACAAAAAATGTAAAGAACATTTAGGTTCAAAAGATTGGATAAATGTATATTCTTTGGCATGTCCTTTCTTGAGTGAAATAATTTTCTGTTTTCACAATAATAATAGCAATAAAAACTCTCAAGGCTTTAATATTGTTGCAACCAAAAGTTTGTTTGATCCTGCAGCAGGAATAAAAAAAAAAAGCTGAATATATTTTCTCTGCTGGCCTCAAGCAGCATCAGAGCAAAAGGTATCTAAAGAATTTAGCTGAGTTCAAATGAAGAAATTTCAGAATGCATCCAATAACATCCCAGTTTTTCATCCAATATATTAGGACTACGGAGTTTTTAATCAAGTAACTCCACCATGGTTATGCAGACACTAAAAGGAATTGAATGAAAAATGCTAAAACGTTTATATCATTTGACGCTTTCCTTATGGAGGCCTTGTTGTTGGATCCTCTAATAGACAATAGAAAACCTATTATTATAGAAGCTCATATTTCTTAACTGCTCTTAAAAGTGTAAAAGAAAAACAAATTAAGATCTTAAAATTTAATGAAAAAAATGTTCTGCCTAAACCTAAGTGAGGTAAAGTAAAATTTCAAAACGGTAGCTGGAGCTACATCAAAAAAGGACTGGAGTGTGATTTCATGCTGTTGCGAAGGCTTTTTACACTCCAACAATGGTGCACATCAATTTAGAAGGTGCTGTGGATCTTTTAGTAACAGAATCTCTTTTGCCATATCTCTAGCAGAAGTGGCAAAGTACTACTTTGTCTTTAGTTCCAACAGACACAACTCTTAAATTCTTAATCATGCTAATTAGGTGCAATTAGACAATGAGCATCTGAAAAATTCATGCAGCACTTAGCTTTGCCTTTCTTTTCCAACAGGGTGTAATTCAAAAGTCCTTAAGTGGAGAACTACAAAGTGCTTTTTTGGTCTGGACAACATCTGAATGCAAAAAGAGTCCCATTACAGGCAGTGGTCATTCTGAAAGACAAGCGTTTTCAAAGGCAGAAGGCACAATGTGTGGTCTCCACAATGTCACGGTGGTCCGAGAGCGAGTGTTCAATATCATGTTGTCAGTGATATTCAAAGGAAAACACAAGATACAAAGTGGCAAACTGTCAGCACAAAAGGTGGGGTGACTATCCGAAAAAACTGGCCCACTTAAAGCTTCCTCGGTGATGTGCTGCACTCCCAGCACAGGCACAAAATGAATGGATCTGTTAATAGTGCTGCTCCCATATTGTAATACCATCTGTTCCATGACAGGCCGTTGAGAGCTTTGCCATCATTTTCACTGGCCAGAATGAATTTTCATGCACCCTTTTCTTTTCCTTTTTCTTTCCTCTCTCTCTTTTTTTTTTTTTTTTTGCATTTTGTGAAAGTAAGACACGTTTTCCTAAGATTGAGTACCCGCATTTGCTGAAATACGCCACAAATGCGACTGAGCTCAAATAGCAGCTACACTCACTGTCCCTAAGTCCCTGTACAGTGCGATTCAAAAGTATTCATTCCTTCTTGAAGTTTTTTTTTTTGTTTGCTTGTTTTTCTGTTCTGTACTGTTTTCACAATACAGAAACAAATATAAGTTTAATTAATTTATGCACACAAACTAGTAAATAACTGGGAAGTGGACGCAAAATTTACACATGTAATATAAAATGTTTCACACAAATCTGACAATATTGGAATGTAGCTTCCTTTACTCTATCATAGATTTTTTAACGAGATGTAACTGGTTGAATAAATTGACAATTTGGTGAAGCACATGGGTGTGAAACTCAAGCCCTCAGTGACCAGTGTCCTGCAAAATTTAGGTGTGTTTGTGATTTAACACACCTAAATCAAATATTTAGGTCATTAGAAGCACTCTTCTGAACTTGATGACTTGCCAAGAAAGCAATTCAGGCGTGTTGGAACGGGGACACATCCAACAGACGTGGGACTCTGGCCTTCAAACTTCAAGAACTGGAGTTCAAAACTTTGGCTGTAGACAAAGGGGGCAGCTTTCGGGATGTTCAGGAAAAGAATCCGTTCTGGAGGCTGCACAAGACTTGAGACTCGGAAGAAATCAATTCTCCAGCGGGAAAATTATCCTAAACATCTCATTATACAGATGTGTAAGTCTGGTGAAGACACACCACAAAATGCTTGAAGCTGTAATCGACTCAGGGCTGAATATAAATGCATGTTCCTGTCTAAGGACTTTAATTGTAAATCTTTAAGTAATTGTGCAAAATCTTCCTTCCACTTTACCATCATACACTGCTTTGTGCTGGTCTATCACATGCTGTCCATAAATATGACTGAGTTCAAGTAGCAGCTATTACTTTATGTGTCCAGTCTGTGCCTTTGCATTTCTATATTTGTCCTTAAGTTTAAATTGAGTTTTCTGTAAAAGTACCTTTAAAAGCTGTATTTTATTGACCGGGTTTTAAATGGCTCCTACAAGGCAAGACGAATGTAACCATCCTGCAATGGAATGGTTATATTATGAGGTCGTCTGTATATTGTGTGAGTGCCTATGTTTGTTTGTATCTTAATAGGAACCACTCAGCGCTTATTATTGTCCCCGTAAAGGCAAGAGGTCAATTTTTCTTCATTCCTGTATTGAATTGAAAACAGCTCAAAAATAGATTCTTGCCACCAATCTTATAAATATAATTTGTTGGCAGAAAAGAAAAATATATTAGGCTTCCGTGCAGTGTGAGATAAACAAAAAATACTGGTATTACCTGAATACAATAGGCATTGATAGGCTGTCTGACCTCATTTTTGGAGGCTAAACTGGGACGGCTGGTTGGTTACAAAGGCAGTTTAAAAAAAAAAATCCCTTTTATTTATTATTCATAGTAGCTCCTAGCCCAAAATGTGAATGGTGCATTTACTGAAATGTAGATTTTTTTTTGAATCATCAGTGGTTTAAACAGACTTGATGCAACCTGTATAAAATTTCAGCTGTCATTTAGCAACATTGATATTAATTTTGATTTGTTTATTTTTGTTTGCCTTGTGTAGGTTTTCGTAAACTTGCACTTCTTTACATTCCATCATATTGTAATCTAAAATGTCAATATTATAATATATAATATGTATGTTATGTGCTTCGGGCACATTATGATTTTTGTCTACTTCTTTTTTTTTTGTTTTCTAATAGACCTTGATTAAATGACCTTTTGTAAATATATTTTGGAGTTTGGATAATTTCTTTTTGGTCATTTAATTACGTTAATTTGTGGTGCTGTTGGTCCGCCTATAAATAGGCTGGCTTTCGGTATGTAGGGAGCCTCCTCTCCATTCCCGCCTGGGCTCCGCCTTTCCGCTCGCTCCACCACCACCAGGCGCGGTGTGCGCTAACCAGCCGCTGTGGGCCGCAGCTGAGGTTTCCAGCCTGCCATGTGGTATCTCTGTTAGCTTTTGTTTGTTTTTCCGTTGTGTGTTTGGCCTGGTGGGACCGGTTGTCCTGTTTTCGATCTTTCTTTTGCATGAGGTTCTTTTTGCTTTAGTCCGGTACCAGTAGGGGCTTCGACGGCCCTATATAGGGTTGGCCCCCTGCTGTACCGTTTTGTTCTGTTTGACCGGCTCACCAGGTCCAACTTTCTGTTAATACTTTTGGGGTTTTGTTTTCTTTATTTTTTTGGGACACGGGATCTGAGGGCTTGAACTTTATTTTCTTCACAGAAAATCAGAAGAAGCTGAACTAAGAAAATCAAAGTGAAGATAATTTATGAATAAAAATAATTGTTGAACCCTCATCTGTTGTCTCGTGTCCTCAAATATGTTGTGCCCTTGGTGGACGTAACAATGTATTTTATTGGAATTGTGTGTGACAGATCAAACAAATCAATGTGTGTATTTGCCATAAAGTTCTTCAGAAAAATAGAAACAAAACAGAAGTTTTTATTTGTGAATCAAAAGATGAGTCAGTGCAAAGCTACTGACTACAGCTAGAAACTACTGACTGGTCTGGGTATGGGTATGGTGATGGGCTCAATGGAAACATGGCTCTCATGGTCTGAGAGAACACATTTTTAAGTGGCCATTACTGAATAATTATAATGAACACTCACCAAAGAGGTCAAGATAAATACTGTGATGAGTTAAAAGAATGGTTAGGTCGTAAAACAGCACCCCCGAATTGGAGTTCAACAAAACTATGTACCAAAATATGTCCATCCCCTTAAATTGTAGACCGAGCAAGTAGCGCAAATCAATCAGAGAAGAAGTTAAGATGCCCAAGGTAACTGTGGAGAGGTTGCGCAGCTCCACAATGTAGGTGAGAGAATCTGTCAGCTGGGCAGCTTTTAGTCGTGCCGTCCACAAATCTCCCTTTTATGGAAACCTAGCAAGCCATTGTTGAGAGAAAGCCATAAGGTCCTACTTTCAGCCTGCTAAAAGCTTTGCACAGATGAGCTCAATTTAACCTCTTTGTCCTAAGAGCAAGCTGCTGTGGAAAAATAGGGAAACCTATGAAAGATGATTATGTCAGCGAATGTTGCAAACATGATATGACTTGCAATAAACAAACAATTATAAGGTGTTAATATGTTTCTGGGTTCATAGCAAACATAGACTCCAGATAATGAGTAGTCTGTTCAACTTCTTGAAAGGAAATAAAATTTTATATTTTTATCTCCACAACAAGGTTTTATTTAAAAAGTTCTTTTTGGTCAACATATGCTGTTTTCGCATTAAAAACAACTTACTAACATATTCTTAAGGATTTGACTACCTTGTTACCTTATATGATATTTCCTGCTGAATTAAACAGTAATGGTCACCTAATCTTACAGACATAGACGCGCTGTGACACTCCAGGCTCCAGGCTACATGGCATGAATTATGCATACAGTGATATTGTGAAAATGATACATTTGTGATTGGTTGTACCGCCTGTATGTAGGGGGAAATTAACAGTGTAGGGCTGCTTTCCCTCCAGCAGCCATACTTTTAACCATTTTGTCCTCTCACATAAAACACAAATACAATTTGTCCAAGTAGTTTTTTTTTAAATGTTTCAAAACGTAACATTTTCACAAAGTATAAATATACGTGAAGGATTTTAAGGTGTACTTAGCTTCACTGAGGGGTGCCAATAAATTTAGAGAACATGGTGCATCCTGTACAGGGTTTTTTTTTTTTCTTGGCTATTTCCAACTTGGTCAGTGTAGAAGTATTGATTGCGGCAAAAAAGCATTTCTCTGCATGAGTGGTCTTACTAAAGTGAAAACAGCTGACAGCCAAACTCTTGTTAGAGCAGAAGTGTTGAGGGCAGCTGAACTGCATGGTAGACAGAATGCCGAAGACAGACAGAAACTCTAACAGACCCACAGAGAGAACGTTGAAGTAGACTCTCCTTAATGCCGTATTTCTCCAACACAAGTATATGCATGTTTAAGCCACAGAGCAATTATATACGCGGCATGAAATATGGAAGAACTACAAATAAGACATGAAGCGGCTTATCAAAAGTGCGATTACCATTTGAGGGACTGTGTGTCACATCATTTGCTACTCCAACATATTCAGTCCACGGGACAGTGATAAACTTTTTTTTTTTTTTTTTAAATGACTAGATGTGTTAATGGTAACATGAACCAGTGACAAATAAACATGTGCTTAATTAAACTGATTTTTCCCCCTCCTCTTCTCTTGTGCCTCTGCAGGGACGGCGGAGCAGTCGGAGGGTTGAATGATGCTCGACCCTGCCTGTAAGCGTTAATTGTACGGTCTCACAGAGTCTCCCTTGACATGAGGCGGAATATTGCGAGCGGGAGCAATGGACCGTGTCATTTTAATGTCCAATTTCAGCTTGAGCTCAGACCTCCTGCCAACCAAATCAATTGCTTTTTTACTGCTGGGCATTTGTTGATGAGTTATATCATAAAGAAGAAGCAATAAGCCTTAATCAGGACCTCATTGTTCTCATCTTGGGAGTACCAAGACGTCCAGTGTGTAGCTCTAGGATTCACTCTCATACCTTTTTTTTTTTTTTTTTTTCCAGCCTAGACAGCTAATGAGATTACAGCCATTATTTTGTATATTAAACGACCACATACCAAGTAAGAAATGCATAATTTAGTGTAGAAACTACAGAACACAAAATGTTCTCAGAAGAGAAAAACTGATGTACCTTTGTGGAAAAAGCCAGTTTTACTTGCGTCTTCTCACTGGACAATAATAACTCTTACTGTTTCGCAAATGGAAATGGTGATGCAACATGATCACAACACTGATGCCCGCCAGGCTACAAACACTGCAATAAGCTGTCTGACAGACACTGATATAAGTTATCTGATGAGACAAAACAAACTAGATACTCCAAAGCTGATTTCAAGCTGTGTGGAACTGCAGCTCATTCAGGGAGAAATAACCTCAGAACAAAGATCTCAGATGAGCCAAGTGCATTTTAATTAGATTGTTTGTTTTAATTAGAGTGATGGCTTTAAAATTACTGTTTCACATAAACAGTGTGAGTCATAGAGAGCTTGCTGTGGGGTTGAGGATGGGGTAAAATGATTGAACAGTTTGGCTAATCAACAGTTTCTTAGATTGCAATAATAACAGGACAATGAAAAAAGTACCGCAAAGAAATCAGGAGGAGCATAGTGATGAGCATTGATGAACATTTACCCACTTTCTGTAAGTTCACTTGCCTTTTTCCAAACAAAGCGCTCTGCATTGTGCTCATGAACAACAAGAAACTCATAAAACTGAATACGGAGGTGTGAGTCAGGATGTGTCCTAGCTGTGGTCCCATGCCAAGTATTTATACTCCTTGAAATGTTTCACATATCGTCACTTATCACGAACTTCACCGTATTGGTTTTAGGATTTCCTCAAAAATTAATGCACAATTGTGATAAAAGGATACATAGTTCTCAACGTTTTTACAAATACAAATGTGAAGATTGTGATTTAGCTCAGAACTTTGACTAAGCCAATCTAGCACGAATATGCTTCGATCTGAACCGTCCAATTGCATCTCTGGCTGTACGTTGAAGGTTGTTGTCCTACTGGAAGGTGAATGTGAAATCGCTAACAGTTTTTTATTTTTCAAAACTAACCTGTATTAAGCGCCATCCATTTTCACACCTGACCATATGCCATTGCAGACCATATTTTTCAGATATTTGAGGAAAAAAATAAACCATGTACATTTTTATAGAGTGAGAAACTATGGAAAAAAATTCAAAGTGTATGAAAACTTTTCCCAGGCACAAAAGTGGCAATGTAATATAAAAGAAGATCTACTTTCAACATGGTTGTTATGCAAAGAAAAACAAAACGACAGCATAAATTGAATGGACTAAAGGCTACATGTACATTAGCTGCTTTATGTCACCAGTCAACATTAAAGAAAACACCTAACCCAAATGAGCTGCTGTACAACATCGACCTTATGTTCTCTGCAGTTGCAAACAGGGAATATTCTATTCCTCTAAAGTGACTTTGATGAACAGTCCTGGGAGTTTCCCCAGACTGGAGCTGAAAACCTGTTCTCGGGAATAAATTATGTCACAGCAAAGTAAAAATCTGGACCCACTAAAAGGCTAAGCTCCCACCAGAGATGAAATGAGACTTTTTCAGGTTTATATAAACAGATGAAATACATGTTTTAGAAACTTCTTTATGTGGGTCTAGTAGAGGAAAATAAGAACATTTCATCAGGTAAAATGTCAAGTCCTGTCTTCCTCGAGTATGCGTAACTTATGATGCTTTCCTTGTCGCTTATAGTGCATGTGTATTGAAGGATACAGGATGAAAAGTTTAAAATATAATAGTCACAACTTCACCATTTCGGTTTTGTTTCCCTGCTTTGTTTAGTTTATCATTTTAGGAAGAAAACTCTGATGGTGCCCTCTATTCAAAGATCCCATTTTCAGAGTCACTTCAAGGACTTCAACGTAAATGGTTCTGCACTGGTGCAGTCTATGCTCTGCAGTGCATAACATGAGATCAAGTAGCAATAAAATTGAATCACTGTGGTAAGGTAATTGACTATGCTAAGACACTCCTCCTCTCCCTGACGGATTGTTTTTGACCAGGAGCCGTGTATTTCTGCAGATGACAAAAAGACCACTGAGAAGAACGGAAGGAGCTAAATTTTTTCACTGATTATTTGTCTCGTATTATATTGTTATGACATAGTGACAGTTTTAACAAATATGTTAAAAAAAACATATCTTTGTAAAAGTTACTGTAACTTTAAGCAGGACAAGAAAGCAAAAGCAGAAGAAGCCGGTAGGGGGGCATCATTTTCAAGACATGATATTTCAGAATTGCAATTTCGTTGATGGAATAACACTAAAGAGATCCTGAGGACGTACCCCCTCCTTCTGCTGAGCAATCAGAGGGCTATTAGTCGACTTTTGTAATGCATATGCTTGCAGCAAACCCAGACACCCCCAACTACACTTTCAATCTATCTCTCTGGGGCTCCTGTTTATAAGCTTTAGCCCTAAAGATGTTGTGTGTATCTTTGCAAAGAACAAAATAAAAGAATGATACTGCCTTTTCAGAGCTGAATGTAGAGCTACAAAAAATCATAAATATAGTATCTGGTTCAAGCATTGTCTAGAAAAGTTTTCCCTGCGTTTGTGTTTTCAATAAATTAATCATATATCGTTTGACTGGGTGCACAACAGTTTAGAAAATGCACATGCATAATTTAAACATACTACACATGTAGTACACACACATTTCCACCTGGGAAACATATTTACACCTGCAACAGGAGCCAATTTACAAATATTTGAATAGGTGACCTTATGAGAACAAAATAAAAGCAGACACACAGAGGAGAGCAGATCATTATTTTTTTACCCTGCTAGCCTGCTTGAAGCAAGCAGAAACCCAATGGCACACAAGAGGACTTATGCTGCTTTGCAAGTGTTGGAAATACTGTACGCTATGGAGGACTGAAAATTTGATGGAGGACAGGAACTAGCTTTTGATAAAGTAGATGATTCCAATACTGAGTTTAACTCAGAAGTGTCAACAGCAGATGATGTTACCAGTGGTAAATCCAATAAAGAGCAGCGCAGCTTTCCCAGAAAGAAACTTTTGGAGGTGTGAAAGCAAAGGATGGGAGAGTTTGGGAGATTGCAGCAGAAAGATGCTGACCGATGTTTGACCTGGCAGTTATGACTGCATGTGTTGCATAGGGCATGCATTGGGTTCACCAAAGCCAGGTTTAAACTGTGACTTTATACATGGGGAACTTCAGCAGCTTTTAATGCTGGCAAAAGCCGTGACGATAAAGCAACGCCCTAACATGGCCTGGTACAGAAGACTCATTGTCAGGTGCAGACGCTCTGTTGCAGAAACTGCAGCACAAAATCATGTGTAGTTTGCAACAAATACACCTGTTGCAACTATAGAAATGAGGAAAACGGGGTGTGTGATGAGCACTAGATTTAAAGCTTTGGCTACACACAGAGAGAGATTGATTAGATCAGGCTCAGAAGGTAGGAATTTGTCCTGTAACCAGATGTTGCTGGTTTGAACCCCTGCTCTGCCCGTCTCAGTCATTGTGTCCTTGGGCAAGACACATTACCTGCCTCGGTTGATACTGGTGGCCAATGCTATTGTATCCTACCAGCTGTGGCTACAGCTTAGCTCACCACCAACAGCATATGATTGGGTGACTGAATGTAGCGTGAAGGTCTTTGGGATCCTCTGGAATAGACAAAGCGACATGCGAGTGCACGTCATTTACCCTTCATGCAACCCAGTTGTTGCATGTTTTTGAAACTGCTTTGAGATTACATTAGTTATGAATTGATTCCACTACTAACTAACCAAATAAACTGAATTGAAATACCTCAACTTGTTTTAGTTTTTCAGCTGAATTGTTCAGGAGATATGTCAGAATTAGTGTAAAACATTTTATCCTCCGTTTCTCTGGTCAACAGCTCAGGTTTTCCCACTCTCTAGATTTTGAACTTGTACATTTCTTAGCACTCTTGTAAAAGTTTTTTTTTTTTTGTTTTTTTTTTTTCTCAGAATGACCAGCACTAACCTAAGGCACTCTTAAAGACTTATTATGATGTGCTTATGGTTTCTTCTTTTAAAGATGGAAAAATTGTGTTCACATGATGAATTATTTGTGAAAACTCTGCTTTAAAGAAGATGGTCTTGTCAGGGCAGGTTGCTTTATTTCAAAGTTTTTCACATCTACATTTCCCAAAGATGATAAAGAAGAAGACGGAAAAGGCTATTTGAGGTTGTATTAACTTCAATGAATAAGCATACAGTCAGCTGGACATTCATATCCCAGTCATACTTTCTTTGAAACTCCATCCATTCAGTTAAACATTTGGGTCACAAGTTGTTAAATATCATAAGAGCTCATCTTCAGAAAATATGTTTGCTTTCATTTTTTTATGTCTGGCAATGTTCTAGTCAAGAGGCCATAAAAATAAGAGATGTATAGTACGCCTTTTTGCATTTGTACTCATTGGAGAAATGCCCAGCTGACTTTTACCCATGAAAGACCTTGAGCTATGAGAACCTATGAACAAGCTCTATTAGGAGGAAAGCAGGAGAGGTGGGACGGTTAATGGGTTTGACATCAGTTTTCACCTGGGAGTTGAAATTCAGCCGGACATCCATCGTCACACGTTTTTTTACTCTAGGTATCAGAAATTCATTATTCATGTCTGTGATTAGTTTTTCTATCCAACAGTGACAAAAATAATAGGTGTAATTAAAGTACAGAAAATACTTAGAGAACATGGATGTTACTTAAACATTTTATGATGAGAGAACAAGTGGACTTGATGAGGCAACAGAGCATATTTGGTTTCAATGTTAGGTAAATCACGTTTTTACTAAATAGACTATTAAAACACTGACAAAGGCATACAAAAAAAAACTTTTAGTGTAGAAGAGAAACACATTTTAAAATGGAAAGTTCGTAGGAGTCCTGGATATGGTGAACAAAAATGAAAGCACGTCATTGAAGGTCTTGGTGTGTCTTTCAGGTGGACACAAAAGCATGAAAAAGATTTATCCGAATCCTTTCAGGTAGGTGAAGAAAACCTCCCACACAGGATTTCTGTGCACTGTTTTTAAGTTTCTGATACTGTGCGTGTTTACAGACCGTGACTGTCTGAACTGCTCAGAGACCTCTTAAGGACATTAAAGAGAGATAGAAGAGGGAGTGTTGGTTTCAGAAACATAAAGAAATGGGTCAGGTATTAAAAAAAATAGGAGCTTTAAATCTCTATGATGAACAGAAGAAGTCTGCTGGCAGCAAACTGCTCATCTGTTCTTGTGGTTTCACTGCAGCATAAAGAGATTTTAAAGGAAAAAAATGACTTTGAGAAAAATTCTTGCTGTATTATCTTCTGTAGAATGAGAACAGGGTATGTAATGCACAGAAGAGAAGCTCTTCATCATCAGTTACCCACGCTGACAGGCCACAGAATTAATTTCACTCCTTGACGAAATGACACTCCTCATTCTTTTCTCCCAACACAATTACTCTGGATATAATTCAATACATCCTGAAATTATTTAGAGCAACATATCCGGTGTCACTGTAGTTTCTTTTTTAATAAAATTAAGTTTGACTGTAAAATGAAAACGAGTTTCATATTAGGAAAACCTAATAGGGCAAGTTTGGCTGAGTCTGTGAATGTTATCAGAGTGATGCTCAACAGGATCCCCTGTAGTCTCATGATGTTAGACAATTTAGTGGAAATACGTCTGCTACATGGAGATAAAAGGGAACAGAGACTTAACATCATTAAGTAAAAGCTAGTGGATGAGCTCAGTTGTCAGACAATGTTAGTGAGATGACAACAGGCCTTTGGGAATGCAGGTGACTGTCATCACACCTCAAATCAAATGGAGCTCATTCATGTGGAGCCAGACTTAATAAACCAAAAAGCAGTGAGGCAAAGCACACAATACCTGCTAATGAAGTATACCCTGAAAGGCAAATATTTATATAGCAAATGTATTTTTCCACTTGTGCTTGATTTTATTTTGGTTAAATAATGCATTTACATGCAAATAACTAACGACTTGTTGCTGTGATAAGAACAAACAAAAAAAGGTGAAGCAAGAAATACAACATTTTCAAAATTACAATACACAAAGCACATATCTACTGTCTTGGTGATATGCCTGTTGTTGAAGAGACAGTTCCAGTTTTTAAAGGCGGCGTTATGGGGTGTTATGCAAAACTAACTTTTATATCATGTTATAATCACTGGAGCGCTGTCTTGATTCTTCATCCACGTTTTAGAAATCCTTGAATCTCCCATATGGCAGCCATTCAGGGGTGCCTAAGCAATTGCTCTCTCAAAGAACTCTTTTGTTTTCCATAAAACTTCTCCAGCTGAGCTTCCAGCTCACAGATTCCCACAGTTCCTCCAGACTAGCAGCAGCAGCAAAAAGCAAACATCTAGTGGAACTGCAAGTCTTGTGCAAACTAAACTACTTAGTTCAATGCATTTAGCAATTATAAGCGGCATAAAGAAAAGTCATTGCTGAGTGTTAGAAGAATAGAAGCTTCTTAAAGAGACAGACACACACGTCAAGGCATCAAATTTTTAAAGTCATGTTTGATATATGCAACAGGTTTATATCAACTGAAGTCATCAGTTACCCACACTGACAGGCCGCAGAATTAATTTCACTCCTTGATAGTTACTTAATTGTGCAATTCAATGGCACAATGTGCCTAGAAAATATATAATACCATCCCTTTAAGTGAATTTCTGTAAAATATAGATCAAAATTTCTATCAGTCAATCAGTCCATCCAGCTGTTTGTGGTGGCAGCGAACTGATGCTTATGTCCAGCAGCCCTTATTTGAGAGTCGGAGTACACCCTGGAATGGTCGCTAATTCATCACAGAGCAGCACAGAGACACACAAGACAAACAATTATTCATGTACACAATCACTCACGACAATTTATAGAGCCAAATTAGATTTTTCCTCTTGGCCTGAGGAAGGAAGCTGGAGTACACAAGCATGCATAGACACACGTGTGAACTTTATGCAGAACTTCATGCAGGCCCCAGGACATTCTTGCTCCATGGAAACAGTGCTGGCAACATATAAAACATTTCAGGTCTGATCCCTGAGCAGATTTCTGTTGAACAGATAGAAAAGATGAAAGTTCCTTCACATCAGACAATGTAAAAATTGTCATTGAAAGGGTGAAAAAAAAAAAAATCAAATGATGTCTAAATCTGGTGGAAACATGATTATGGCAGATAAAATGGGCTAATAGATCCTGGCTTTCAGCAAAAAAGGAGAATAAGATGGAGCTCATCATCATTTGAAATTATCAATGGCTTTTGAGTTACAGTAACTGTTCATCATGAAAAAACTAAATCGAATCAGCTTTACAGCATCGCCTAGTTAAGATATTCTTGTTTTGCTTTACATTGGATATTGTTTTAAAACCTGACATATTCTTCCACTGATCTTTAGCCTTTGGATATAAACAGCAGGAACATTCTTATAAACATATGCCGTTTTTATGGGAATTATTTTTAGTAATTACATTCTAGCCTCATTATATACTCATTTTCAACCCACCAACAGACTAACATTTTACACTTGAATTAGGATTATTGATTCCCATGTTCCTGCAGGCACATGCCGTCATATATCAGTGACAAAACTACATTGGTGGATCAAGCACATCGTTGAAAATCTCATTATATCACAATCTTTTATTTTCATCTCTTAGCTCAGTCATACTGTATCTAACTTAATGAAACACAATAACTTAAGTCTCAAGTAATTTATTCCACTTTTCCTCCCATAAAGACTTGAAGTGCCTTGTCTCATTTTAAATATTTCTGCAGGTCCTTTATCATCGTCAACGTGAAATAACCCGCTCCACAGTCTTTCAGTAAAAGCTCTGTGTCTAACCTGAGTCCATAATGTGAGGATTACGGTCCTTAGCTAAAGGAATAATAACCAGCTAGATTTTTACATTTCGGTTATGTTAGGACCACAAACATTATACTTTTGGGGATTTTGTGACAGAACAACCGCTGTAGAGCATACAATTGTGAAATGAAGGGAACACATTTCATAAATAAAACCTGTGTAAAAAGTGTGCTGGGCTTTACCCTTAGAGCCATAAACAAAGTCCAGTGCAACATGTAGCCTTTAGACTTCACCTAACCAGTCAATAACATTCATTCAAGTGTAATGTAATTATGTCATAAGTTGAGGTAAATATTATGAATCTCAAGTACGGCTGGGTTTTGGTTTAGATTTATGTTTTGATAATTTTCTTATTTTTTTTATTTATGTGCAGTAGGTTTGGGTATTAGTGGCATTCATTTCTCTGTGTTCTTGTTTAGGTTTACTTTTTTACTTTTTCTTGTATTCTGTATTTGAGTTTATCCTGTAGATCAGTGTTGGCCTTCCCCCTTGGTTTGTTGTTTTCTGCATAGTTTATAATTATTCACCTTTCCTCTGTTTCCTGGTTTTGCTCTCCTCCACAGTTGCTCCAAATCCCCACGATTAACTCATCTGCATTCAACATCATTCTCCACCCTTTCCTTTGTGTATAAGGTCTCTGGTTATCATTGTTCATTACTGGTTCCTCCTGCTATTCTGTCCAATCTCCATACCTTGTTTGCTTTTCTTAATAAACTGTGTATGTTTTCTGTTTGTTTATTAAACACTTATCATGCTTATCCTGTGGCCTTGTCTGCATTTTGGTTGCATTCACCTACAGAACACAGGAATCTGCCCAAGAAAATGTGCTTATGCTTATGGTTGTTGTGTGACAATATGCAAAATAGTGATACACTTTAAAAACTGCATATAATGGTCACATTTTGTATTATATTTTACAATAACTAATTATTTTACATGGGTAATAATATAAAGAAAATCATATCCTATAAATATAATCTGAAGTTCTTTTGAAGGACTGCAGGGATTCAGATGGTCAGATGTAGATTAAACAAAAATCTATTGATGTTTTGGGTGAAATGACAAATGTAAAGACAGTTATCTGCCTCTTCGTATAAAATGTCACTTTGTGCTCATACAAGGCTGCTCAGGTTGCCTGCTTTTCATTACCTTTGGTTTCATTTTCAGGGTGGGAAAGTGTCTTCTTACTACAGATAACCATATTCTGTGAGAGCATGTTACGGATATTGGCAAAAGGTATTTGGATGGTTTTCATTTAAATATCTGTGCTGTAAAAACACCATCTGTTCAATCCCCGCTGAAATGAAATACCATATTTATTTGGAGCCAAATTTCTGAAAACTGTATTTTCCCTACTGTGTGTTTGTGTATTTGACACAAAATCATTCACAGCTGGAGAAGTTTTTATGATTTGAAAGGTTGAATTGAATCAAATCGATGCACTTTGTAGCTCAGAGATTAAACTGATAAAGGAGATGAAGTACCCCACAGCCAGAAGACATTTAATTCTTGATGAAAGTATCAAAGTACACTGCCACCTGCTCTTCCTGCGCAGCAACAAAAAAGAGAGAAAAAGAAAGAAAAAGATAGCCAGGACTGTTTGTGAATTTGAGGTGAAAAGCACTTTTTAAATTATTAGATCCTTATAAATCCTGCTGTATTTTTTAATCACAGCATCTATGAACTGCTGCCAGAAGAAGCAGAGCAGACTTTTTTGACAGCAGTGATGAATTTCTGCCAAATTAATGCTGAAATCTACAATTTCACAAATCCAAAATGTATTCCTCTAAATTCAAATTCAATTCTAGAGAGAGTCCATTTGAAAAAAAAGAAGGGTTTGAGTTAAATCAAAATGCTAATTGTACGAATAATTAGTGTTGACAGTGGGGGCGTATTGTTCAAAAGGTATTATAATTCTCACCCTTCACAATCTAGAAGGTGCAGTCTTGGGAAAAACAGGTTAGACAGCTTAAAAGCTAATTACACTCTGAATTTCTTTAGTCACTTTGTTGTTTCTTGAGTCCTGCAGAGCCTTTTCAATTGTATTGTACTGAGAATGGCATTCTGCAGGAGCACACGTTTCTAAAGGTTCTAAAGGTTCCTGGAACCTACACAATCATAGTGGCAATGTATAATTTTACCATCACTCTGATGTCCTATTTTAATCATACAAAAAATATATATATAGTCTAAATAGCAACAGCTGTATCTGAAATCAATTGGTCGTGCAATAATGAAAATTACTCACCACCAAATGTACTATTTTAGAGACACCAGACTTATGTTTTACAGAAACAAATATATTTTGGTTTTTATTTTATTTTCCACCATATGCATTCTTCATTTGATCACACCTTCTTTTTTTGTTTGATAAGATCAACTTGCACGTTTAATATCTTCTCAGAACATGAGTGTAAAAAGGCTGGTTGTTTCTGATTGGATAAAAAACAAGACAAAATGCCTGCTGTGAACTGAAGATCTTTGTGAAAACCTTCAGCTTCTCTTAGAGAAGATTCACACTTACTTCCTCTCAAGGAAAAAATCTGGTTGTCTGCCTTATGGACTGTGTAAGATTCAAAAATGTGTTTGTTTTCTTAATGCAATGCTATTAATATGTGTGAATGAGCGAAGCTTAATGTTAATTTCTACAATTTACTTCATATAAGCCCAGAAAATAAGGGAAAATAGAGCTGAGTAATAAGACAACTGAGATTCAACTGCAAAAATAAGTATGTTAAATATAAAAATAGGTTAGACAAGTCTTGCTGTTCCAGTGCACGTTAGCAATTTCCTGGATTCATACAGCCACATGGATACTCTCAATTAAATTTTCTGTGATAAAATATGAAGCTTCTCTTCAACTTCAAGTGTTCACTGTGTTCTGTCTTTCTCTCAGAGTACTTGGCGTAAAATGTATGTCCACATTATCTGTCATAATCTGCTTAATTACTGATTATACATTACTTGTGCTTGGATGTTCCTTTCCTGTCACTTGAAGCAACATTCAGTTTCTATGTACCACAAATCTTGAACAAACAAACAGCCAAAAACACTGAGCTCCTTTAAATTAAGGCTAAAATCTGTTTACATTTAACTTTGATTAGTGGTGCATTTGCTTGATGAGTTTGATGATGGCATTTGACAAAGGATAAACGTTTATTGCTGGTTTCATAATTGGTTATTGCATGCTCATACGATGTAAAGCACTTTGAACTGAAATGTGCTACACGGGTATACTTGACTTGTTCATGCTCTATATCCAGAAAGTATTCTATATTGTAACTGTGCTTAGTTTCTTCATTATATTTAAATGATTTTGATTCGTTTTTAACTAAATAAATCAAAGATATTTTACTTTTAACATGTACAGTGGATCAGAGCCATACATTTCTTCAGCCAAAAATCTCAGTCAATAAGCATTTTGAACATCATTGCCCAGAATGTACACGTTACTTTCTTCAAAGAATATACATAATGAGAGCTTATAACAGCACACTCTTACTGACCTCCATGGAGCAAATGTTACATACAGACAAGCACGTGATATAGAAAAGCAACTGCTAATATCTGCTTATTCATGCAGGTATTTTGACTTTGAAGTTCCTCTCTAATTGCCATTTCCTTTTGAAGTCATGGCAAATTAAATACTCAGCTTAGATTTCACTTGGACTCATTTCATTCCTGGAACAGTTGGTTGTTGTTATCTCCCAACCCCGTTCCCACCTGTTAGGAAAGTCCCTGGGGTCCAACATCATCCGTCTTAGATTTTGTTGCCGTACAATATGCTAATTGAGGGATGCAAATGTGGCGCCTGTGGATCATACAAATATGTGTGAGAGAAGATGAGGTAAGGTAGAGAAGGATGGCGAGTAAAGAAGACGGATTATGGTGCAAAAGAAGTAGCTATAAAAGCAGGAATAAATGTGGCAATGAACACCGTTAGTTTAAATTGCTTGCAATTTAGCAAATGGTGAAAGTTTAGTTTCATGGGACATATGTGTAGCTCACATCAATACATGATTTTTTTTTTTTTTTTATGAAATCATCTATTTATCATTAAGAAGAACCTCCCTGAAGTAATTCCTACTGGGAAAATCAAAGCTCCCCAAGCAATTCCCGATTTTAACATCCAATATCATTACATGTGGACTGCAGCGCCGGTGGCCAGCTTAATCTGGCCCGAGTTCGGCTCTCAAACTGCAGCAGCTCCCTGAAAGTTCCAATATCTCTCCCTAACATTATTTCCCTCTCCTACACAAATCATTACATGTAAGAGAACAATTATTCAAATTCAGTAATAATATCATTTGGCAACTTCCAGTGACTTTAAAGACAGCCAATAGCTACATTTCCTGATTTGGCAGCACATATCAGCACACCAGGAGCTGCCCATCTCTAAGGCTGCCGACTGCTGATTTGCTACTCAAAACCCGACTAATTAACTACCTAACTTTAGCTCAATAGACTCCTACTACTACTGAGCCGAGAGCAGAATGGTGGCCACCTTGATTTTCAAAGTATGTTCTCCTTAGCTGAAATAAGCTGATTGATGAATCCTTGTCAAGAATACCTGAAATAGACTGATGTCAAGCAGAATAACCCAACACAACATAAATGAAGTAATTTTATCATATATGTTTGTTAATCATAGGTAGCAATACCACAGAGCCAATGTCATGAAAGTGAATACTCACCTCTTGACAAACTATTACTGTTTGAGACTCTTATTAAGAAGGAAGACATAAATTTGTTCTTGAGTTATTAGCATGTTGCACTGACAAAGTTGCCTAACTAAGAATAATTGCTGAGATGAACAACAATACCTGCCCATATAAGCGTTAAGTAAACCTCAGCCATTGAAGTCATTTATTTGGAAAGCAAAAAAACAACACTATAGACAGCATCTGTTAAAATCTGTTATCAGAGCTTCAAGTTGGAGTTGCACTAAAAGGCTGTTTCACAGTTGTTAATGAGTCTCAACTGCCTTTGATCCTGTCTAGTTCAAAATGAAAAGATATAAAGTGGTTAAACAGTTAAATAACAAATACAGTTTGATGTTTCTACATCCATTATTTTATTGCAAAAAAACAAACAAAAAAAAACAACAAAAAAACCTTTTGACCCCTTATTAATCTTGAGTTGGTTGGTTGTTTTTTTTCTGCATTATGACCTTATCGAGGCAGGCATGAAAACAACAATCCATGGACTTCAGCTGTTCCACACTGATTAAACACAGTTTGTGATTTGCTTAACCTTTTCTGTTGTTAAAGAAAAATGTTTTAGTGCTTCCAAAAATAGTGTGTTATGTATCGTCTTGTCTTCAGATGTGGATGCATCATTACACCCCACAGTCTATTACACTTTGAATCTACTGCATCTCAAAAGATCGGAGTCCAATTTTCTGAGACACCGAATTTTGATCTGTAAACCACAATCATCAAAATGACAAGAAACAAAGGCTTGGAATATTTCACTCTGTGTGTGGTAATATGCTACACCAGTTTCACTCTATGTTTAATATGTGTTAATATGTTTTAAATGTACTAGTACATTAGTTCACTTCAGACTGTTCTTCTGAAAACAATCTGATTCATTTAAAATTATTTGTATGAGAACAGAAATATATAAAAATGAGATGTTTTGAAATTGTGGCGTGTTTAAAATGCAGCATCTGCCTTTGATAAAAAGCTTCCATAAATTAGTCTGTGTTCGCCTCCCACCACTTCAAGCAGGTCCCCAAAGAACTACAATGCCTGACTTTTGATTGACCTTTGCACCTTGATGGCCTGTGGCAAACAGATTTAAATTGCTATTATTTAATTGCATGTGGAGATATAAAAGATCTGCTTTGGAATTGTCTTAAATCCCTTAAGAGCATTTTGAGGACAACACACTGACCTGATTACCAGCAGCTAAAAGCTTTTATTTGTCCTATTTCCTGTGAGCACAACAAGAGCACTAAAGGACTCATCACTATGCCATATTCCTGAAGAAAAGCAGAAGGATTTAATTCACAAGCAGGGTTGCAACCGAGCTACATAGCTGACAGACCAACACTTTGAACAACAAAGCTAAAGCTGCAGCTTTATAGATCAGACCGAACATTTATGTGTGGTGACACAAAGAAACTTCGAGGAGAATTTAAAATATGAAAGGCTCGGTTAAGAAGTTTCAAACCAGACAGATATTCATGTCTCACCCGAACTGTGCAACATGTGCTTTCAGGATAAAGACAGTAGCTGGTATTTTTGTTTTAACAAGACAGTTCACTATAATTACTATGATGAACTATAACATAAACTAATGAAGTAGCAATAACCGTTACACAGTTCACACTCATAAAAGTGATTTCCACACTTGTGACACAGGGAGAGGGTGAAAGAAGGATCAGAGGAACTGATTATCTCTGGTGGACATTAAAACACAAATTAAGTGGCTCTACTGTATATCTACCACTTACAAGCCTGACAGTATTCCAAGTTGAAAGGGATCCTCGGCAATTATATCATGGGGGAAATGGTTCGAAGGTTCGCATAGCATAAAGTGACTAAAGCGACGCATTTCTTTTTTGGTTGCTCTGTTTAGGAAAACCTTCACCTGATATTTGGGCAGATTTTACCATATGAAAAAAACAAAAAAAACAACTTCTCACAAACATCAGTACGCTACAAACACAAAGATGTTTCTGAATATGAACCAGGAGGTAACCTAATGTAAGAATATCCTGCTCCACATTATTGTGACCATTTTATGGACTTTGTTCTGAAGACGCAATACTTGCAAATGTGTAATTATAGTAATTTTAGGATACATTAGTCCTGTTTTGTTTATTTAGCTGACGTGTGCCTCTTTGATATTCAACCAATCAGACAAGCTTGTTCTAAGACATGACAGGTAAAGCTTCAGAGCCTCCATTTCAGCTGGCGAGCTGGTAAAAAAGTGATGTACATTTACACCTTCTCAGATTTCACATTTAGAGATAGTTTTTAAAATTTTCCTTGTCAGAAGTACATGCTTCAATATGAATAAAAAGCAAACACACAAAATCCCCATGTTCTAAAGTGTACTAGCTCTTATCATCTGGACTTTTATTTACTTGAATAACTTTGTTGTTATTGCTATAAATCAGCTAGACAGAATATAACATTATGATCACCTGCCTAATAGTGAGTTTGCCCTCCTGCTTCTACCAAACCAGGTCTGACCTGTCAGGACATAAGAGTCCAATAAAGCTATGCTGTCGTTTCTGGTACCAGAATGTTAACAGGATGTCAACAAATGTGTTGTTGTGAACCCTGAACCATTTTTGCTTTGTGGAAGGACATATTATCTTGCT
The DNA here is from genome assembly GCF_000485575.1 of Poecilia formosa. Taxonomy (NCBI): domain Eukaryota; kingdom Metazoa; phylum Chordata; class Actinopteri; order Cyprinodontiformes; family Poeciliidae; genus Poecilia; species Poecilia formosa. Next base: position 206,629 of record NW_006800079.1, read on the forward strand.
GAAAGAGGCCTGTGTCATTTGGGCGTACTATTTACACAAAAAGGTCCACATGGTCTGTAGAAATGCCAACATACAGGGAAAAAGCATTTGTTTCCATACAAATGGAATGCATTTAACAAAAACAAGGCATTCTGGTTAAGTGGGATCACTCCAGAGGGAACATGGGTGGTTCATTTCCTCTAAGGTCTTAATCAGAAATGTTCTGTAATTTTTAATACAAAAATTACAACTTCAATTATCAAAAAGATTCTGTTCCGAAAGAGATCCATAACTCTTTAGGTGTCCTGAAATCAGTGAAATAAAATTAAAAAAGACTCAAAAAGTCAATTATAAGTTCTGCATTTTTGCTTTGAGAATCACACGTATTAAATGGAGTCCCTCTTAGGTTCAAATAACTGATTCATAAATTTAGTATTACAATAACCATGTAGCTAGACTCCCACAGATGGACATCTCATTGCTTCTTGTTTCCATATTACAAATGTCAGAATACCAGCTGGCAACCGGGCTTTTCTCTCCTCTCGTCTTCTCACCTTCAGTTTTCCTCATGTGTCATATGTCTGCTCATGCCTCGCTCCTCTCTTCCTGGCAGCTTACCTGGCACAGCTGTTGCTCATCTCCTCATTACTGTTCTGCATATCTTCTTCCTCTTCCTCTCATCTCCTCACAAGATTAACATACTCCCCAATCGGCAAAACAAAAAGGTCTAAGTTCCAGAAAATGTTTTGTCCTTTTGCTGTTGTGTTTTCTGGCTTTGACTTGTTTTTCCATGCTTCAGATTTGCAGCCTGACTGCCAGTCTACCTCATCTATCAAACTCACCTGCCAGTCAGACGTCATCCTCCGCAATGTAAGCCATATGGAAAAGCTCCATGTCTTTGTGGAAGAACTCAAGACCAAGAGACATTCAGATTGTTTCCAAAGTTGCAGTGAAATTACTCATCTTTCCCTCAGTCATGGTAAAGTCTACACCCTGCATAGCATGACATAACACTAGACAAAACAATGGGGAATTCAAACTGACTTCACTGACATGACAAGACTTGACCTGCCACAAATGCGCCAAATATATTCACACTTGCACCCAAACTCTTTACCTAACCCTAAATAAGTGTGACTTGAATCAAAATAATCTCCAAACTGTCCAGCAAAAACTCCAATTGGAACAACATATCTGTCAAGAAAAATGGAAACTGTAGTGTCTGTAATGGTGAGTGAGATAAGTAAAATACAACCACAATAAACCTGAAGACCGTCCATCCATTCATCCATCTTTTGCTTCTCCAGGTTGATGGCAAATAAACAATTTTCCATACAATAATTGACCATCCTAGTCAATTATTGACTATTATAGTCAATTATAGTTTTCTTTACAATAGAGCACTCGACATTGCCGTTGGATATGTGCGTATTTGTGCATGGTTGGTTGTTCTGTGTCTCTGTGTTTCCCTGTAAAGGCCTGGCGACTTGTCTAGGGTGCATCTCTCGTCCAATAACTGCTGGAGATCAACACCAGCAACCCCACAACCTGGCAAGGATAAGTGGGTATAAACAGTTGGATGGATGGATGGATGGATGGATGGATGGATGGATGGATGGATGGATGGATGGATGGATGGATGGATGGATGGATGGATGGATAATTGGATGTTATAAAAACTAATTACTTAAAAACTGATTATACCAACTATTCCTGAACAATTTAACAATTTGTCTTGTGTTTATATAAGATTTTTTTAGTTAAAGAAAACATTTGTTTGTTTAAATCTACCAGTGTTTGTTTGGTACTTTTAGAATTAAGAGTTTATTCAAAAAAGATAAAAACATTAAAACCCGCACCCCTTTTAGTTAAACGTTGTTTAACTGGGGCTCTAACCCTCTGGGACTTTAGTCAAAAACACCGTTTGACAAGGACTCCAACCTCTAGGTTTTTAGTTGAAACGCCGTCAACTGGGACTCTAAACCCCGTAGGACTTTAGTTAAATGTTGTTTAACTGGGATGTTTTCCGGGGGCTTTACATCATTAAAACGTAGACAGTGAGAAAGAGAAATAAAAAGAAATTAATAAATAGATAAAAAGTAAAGATAAAAACATTAAAAGCATCAAAGACATCAAAAACTGCACTCTAAAACTAATTTAGCCATAAGCAGCTCTAAACAGGTGAGTTTTAAGTTGAGATTTAAAGGCACTCAGTGTTTCAGCTGTTTTACAGTTTTCTGGAAGTTTGTTCCAAATTTGTGGTGCATAGAAACTGAATGCTGCTTCTCCTCGTTTGATTCTGGTTCTGGGGATGCAGAGCAGACCAGAACCAGAAGATCTGAGGGGTCTAGATGGTTGGTACAGCAATAATAGATCTTTAAGGTATTGTAGTGCTAAACCCTTCAGTGATTTATAAACTAACAACAGTATTTTAAAGTCTATTCTCTGGGTTACAGGGAGCCAGTGTAGGGACTTTAAAACTGGTGTTATGTGCTCTATCTTCCTGGTTTTAGTGAGAACGCGAGCAGCAGCTTTTGGATCAGCTGCAGCTGTTTGATTGATTTATTACTTAGACCTGTGAAGACACTGTTGCAGTAATCAATGCGGCTAAAGATAAACACATGGATGAGTTTCTCTAGATCGTGCTGAGACATTAGTCCTCTAATCCTGGAGATGTTCTTCAGGTGATAGAAGGCCGACTTTGTGACTGTCTTAATGTGGCTCTGAAGGTTCAGGTCAGAGTCCATCACTACTCCCAGGTTTCAGGCCTGATCACTGGTTTTCAGTTGTAATAACTGAAGCTGTGCATTGATTCTAGTTCGCTCCTCTTTAGGTCCAAAGATAATAACTTCAGTTTTTTTTTCTGTTCAGCTGGAGAAAGTTTTGGCACATCCACAAATGTATCTATTCTAAGCATCTATTCAGTGATTGGATGGGTTCAGAGTCACCTGGTGACATCGTGATGTAGAGCTGTGTATCATCCGCATAGTTATGGTAGCTAATCTTATTTGCTGTTATAACCTGAGCCAGTGGGAGCATATAAATATTGAAAAGAAGGGGTCCTAGGATTGAACCTTGGGGTACCCCACATGTAACCTTTGACCTCTCTGATGAGAAGTTTCCGATTGAAACAAAGAAATCCCTGTTCTTTATGTAAGATTCAAACCAGTTGAGCACTGGACCGGAGAGTCCGACCCAACTCTCCAGTCGATTCAGTAAGATGTTGTGGTCAACAGTGTCAAAAGCTGCACTGAAGTCCAACAGAACCAGCACTGTGGTTCTCCCACAGTCTGTATTTATATGGATGTCATTGAACACTTTTACAAGGGCGGTCTCCGTGCTGTGGTGAGCACGAAAACCAGACTGGAAGGAGTCAAAGCGATTCATTATTGTTAAGAAATTATTTAATTGTTTAAAAACTGCTTTTGCAATAATTTTGCTGATGAATGGGAGGTTGGAGATCGGCCTGTAATTCTGCAGTAGTGATTTGTCAAGATTGTTCTTTTTTATCAGTGGTTGTGCAATGGCTGTGCACACAGGCTATTTTAGTCAAATCACTGGTGGATAGGAATGTGCAAATTATTGATCATTATGCTTCCTGTAGCATGTGCTTTTCCTTGGCAGACTGTGCCCAATATGACACTTGAGCGCTGCCATATCCAAACCAAGACTGAAATACAGACACATAGCGAGAAGGCTTTCCAAAGCTGCTATTCCCCTAATTGGCGAGACATGGCTGCGGCTGTGTCTGACAATAGAAAGCTGTGAGAGCAGAGGGTTTGTCAGTTGGGAGCACTGAAGTGAAAACAAGAGAAAATTTGAGAATAACTGTGCAGCGAGAGGTACATAAGGCACACGCATTGATCCCCCTCCATCTGGTTTAACTACTTCACAGTTCCCCATATTGGAATACCTCGACAGTTTGTATGATGTGCTGTTTGGTGAAAGTACGTGCTGCCAACACTGTCACAGATACCTAGACACCATTCTTTCCATTTTCTTTTTTCAAATATTTACTTCAAAGTCATACTGGATTTCTATACCTAAAAATAAATATCTTCATTTCTAATACTCTGTGAATTGAACACATTTCCTTCGATTTTATCCCGTTGGAAAACCAGAGCAGCCACCAGCTTTTCAGATGATTGTGAGAATTTAGCTTAAAATACTTCCTGTATTCATATCTGGTTCACAAGGACTAAATAAATGCAAATTATCCAACCTAATGCTGAGTTTATATTTATGCACACAGAATAGGATTTAAGTTTTCTGAGTAAATGTTTCAAAAGTGATTCTATAAATACCACATCCATCAAAGGATTGTCTCTTGTTAAAGGTGCTATAGTTCTCCCCTGAACTTTGGCTAACTTATTCAACTTCATTATAGTGATGAATGATCAGTAATAGTGTGAACTGCACTTTATAAGGCCACTTCAGGCCCACCAAGATTTTAATATGAAAAAATGAGAAAATATTCTCATCTAAATCCAGTTAATAATACAGACTGAGTACGTTGACTTTGGCACTGAACTCTGTAGTATCTGGAGGGTAAACTTAAAAGTCTCATAACAGGCTGAACTTCTAAGTCCATCATCTATTGATTTCATCAAAAGGTTTTGTGCACTGCTAATTAAGATTCTTATAAGTCATTTTCTTTAATATGATGATTATTTTAAATTGAATTAAAATAATCTAGAAACTGAAAATTCAATGTGCTGGCCTGATTTTAAAAAATAATAAAATTTACAAAATTGTCATTGTAATAGCTTTTTTTAAAAAATAAAAAAGATAACTTAGTTTTTTTAAGGTAATAATTTCCTTAATTTTAAGAGATGTAAAACAAAGAAAATATTCAAATGACAATAAGACATATATAAAAAAATCTGGTTTCAATTGTCTATTATCAACTTAAAAACGTATCTTTGAAGTGTGACGTTTGGATTACACATTAGAATTGTAGCTTTAAATTGAAGTTTTATGTGTTTTATTTAATATGTTAAATTAAGACATTAGTATACAGCTTGTCATGTGTCTGAATCAACACAAAAACAGAATTTTATCTGTGTTTGATTGTTGTTTAGAACACTTCAGTGTGTTTTATTGGCAGACGATTTATGTTTTGCAGTGCTACATTTTATTTTAGTAGACTTAACTTCTCCATAGAATACTTAGTGCTGAACTCATCGTTTGATAAAGTGACCAAGATAAAAGCCAATAGATATGGTTTGCGATCCTAAAAGTTCAAAATAAGATTCCACTATGCCTTTCCAGACAAAGATAAAAATACACAGTTGCGAAAGCTGTTCATACCCGCTGAAAGCGACAGTGACCTAATCCTTATTTTTGCACATTTGCCATTTCGGGGCAGCGGACTGTTGGGACACCGGTGCCTACCCATGCTTCATATCGGCTGATCTAGCAGCTAGAGCGTGTTTGCAAAGCCTGCCCTGTGAGAATGATAAATTGAAGTGATACATGTGTGGTCTCACCTGTACGGCTCACGAGTCCCCTGGGTGAGTAACTCTGCTCTGTTTGTGAACTGAACCTATCCTCTCTCCTGGGGGGGGAAGGGGTGCTGGGCTCTGTGGGGCCTTCTGGGAAGACATTATCGCCCACCCACCTATCCCCATGGGCTGAAACTATCTATATCTCAGCTAGAAGGACCTTAGTGTCGTTTGTTACTGCTGGCATGTTGCTGCATGTCGTTCTGCAGGTGTGGTTACTTCTTTATTGTAGTTATTGCTAATTTAAATGTGGGGAGTTTCTAAAAATTACCTCATTAATTTTCCACACTGGCTTTGCTAATATAATTAATTTGTTTATTTACGGTGCAACATAATATATTGTGCTAAATTTCCTGGCTTACACAGATAGGTTGTTCCGATTGCTGCGTATGTGGGACATTTCTGCTAGCAGAAGTAATTTTATTTAACTATCTATTTTATAAAGTTATTACCTCAATATTTCATATTCCATCTGAACTACTCAACTTCTTTGCCTATTTCATGCAATTAGAGATGCATTAATCAAGATAATTAAAAATAACACTGTAAACCAAATCTGTTTGCTGCAGGTGATGCATTGCAGAAGTTGATGCACAATTGCACATGTTTCAGTTTCTTTTTTGGTAGAATATCAAAATGCATACAAACAAAGATGATAGAACTAGAAAATATACCTCAAAATGTATAATAGGGGAGTAAGAGGAAGCATCAAGTAGGAGGAAAGAAAGTATTTTTGATAGGGTCTGTTGGAATGATGAAGAACTAAAGTACAAATTAAAAATACTACAGTGAGTCACAAAACAAACATCAATATTGCATCTAAAGCAATGATTATTAATAACCCTTTGATCCCGGGAACAAGTGCTATTGCAGGAGGATGAGTGGGATCCGTGACTTGTTGAACAGGTTGGGCCAACATGTTGTAATTTTTCTTTAACGTAAAGAATATTGTTCATCTTCCATAAAAATGACTACTTGTCTAATAATTATAAAATAATTACTTTATATCTTTATTATATTGTAATTATATTTTTGTCTACAATGGCCACTATGTTTTCAGGGTAGAGGAGGATGAGGGCAGCCCACTGAATGTCTGGACTGAGGCAAACATCTTCAAAGTTTCCATGTGCTGTTAGACAAAAATATCTGAAACTAATGTGAACAGATAGTGATCTATTGTTAACTATATTAGCTAGAGCTAACACCATTAGCATGCGCTGACACAAAATCAAAACTAATTGAAAGATAATTGATGGAGACTTAAAGTTACAATAAGTCATCTTTATATCTGTGACACACAATTCTAATATATTCAAGGAAATGTTTAGATTTGTAGGGTACTGTAAACAGGTTAAGTCAGAAACTGGAGCTCTTTGTGGCATATGCTCTCCTTTCCAGTCAGCATTTTCAAGCGACAACACAAACACCAGCTTTTTCTGCCAAATCTGCACTCTTCATACGTTTGGTTCTCCTCATTTTAATTCCCTTTGACCTGGCGATTTCTGCATTGCTTTCTATTTCAACAGGCTTTGGTTCAAACTGAAGGGCTGATTGTTACTCATTGCACTTCTGGCTTGAAGGAGGCAGCACTTTAGCACCTAGCATACGTCACCTGCACAGGATGCAATGCAGCGTGAACGACATGGCAACATCCATTCAACAATATTTACATTTATAAAGATTAAACAGCCTACAGTATTTTTAATAGATTGTTTTGTGTTTTTACACCTGAAATAAATGTTTCTAAAATAAAGTCTATTGTTAAAAGTAATTATGGATCCCTTTAAGCAAGGCATGTGTCCATCACACATTTTTGCTCCAGTCACTTGGTTGGTGACTACATTACATATTTCAAAAACTGCTTTTCATTTGATATTCGGGGCTACAGTTTCAAAACCACTCCAAAATGTACAGGAACATTTACCGTTTTATTCTAAACACAAAGAATGGGCTAAAATATCTGCAAACAAGAATGACTGGTGCTACAGCAACAGGTGCACCAAATGTAGAGGCTGTTAGTCATCGATGTAAATGACATGGGATCTTTCCTCAAGCTTTGCCCTTCATACAAAATTACTTTATTTTCATTTATTTTAAAAGTCAGTATTCTAACAGTTTATCAACAACAAAAACTTGTTCAGCTTCATTGTATCTTAATACCCATGTAAAAATAAAACTAAAACATATTTTGAATACACTTTAAAGACAACCCAAGCATCACAGTGTGAAAACCATACACATACAACATTCCTTGTGTTTGCTTAACAAACATAATTGATGTTTATTGTCACCATTACAGGTCTTTAAGCATTTCAGTTTTGCTGAACTGCCACCAACAACAGCACACTGGCCCCAATTAATCCTTTTAAATCACTCATCACCACGTGGAAACAAAGGGATTCCTGCCCATCTGCAGAGATTTAAAATCAGAGCTCTGTGATTGAAGCCAATTGTTTCACTGTCATCACATTCTTACCTCAGTACAGAGCTAAGCCCCTATTACAACGCATTTGGAGATGTTTGTTTACAAAGCGATTAGCCTCTCAATCATATGACGGTCTGCGAGCTTGAATGTCATTGAACATAGCCCACAACACTTTACCCAGGAGGTTGAGAGATATTGTAATATGCCGACCCTCTTTGAGCAGGGTTGAGATTTATTATTGTTTTATTAGAGTGGCTACTGGAATGTAGCATAACAGCCTGCAGCAGCTGGGTGATGTACATACCAAAGACTCATTTTGTTGTCTAAAGCCTCTGAGCTAACACATTTATGATTAAAATGAATAAATCACTCATTGTAGTAGCTTTAATAATATTTTGGAATTTGAAATGAACAAGGATCAATTTTATACAATGGCACAATATTCCCAATATATAGCTTTAAAAGAAGTTATTCACTGAATGACATGGTATTCTAAATCTAGTTAAATGTAAGAAAGGTTAAAACAGTCATATGAATGAAGATGTCAAGTTTTAAAATGGAGTTAAACGTCATTAAGCGCTTCCTTGCTGCTATATAAGAAGGCATTGACCTGTGTGACTTCCTCTGTGGTGTGTGTTGAGATAAAGCCAAGTCAACATCAGGAACGAACAAAATGTGTGTTTTGAGAAATTTCTTTTAATGGAACAAGTTTCAAGGCTGTTATTTGGGAATGTTCCTCCTGTGGAGTCCAGAGGGCAGAGCAGCAACTCCTCCCATTGTATCAGTATTAATCAAGGCCACAGTCGCGCAGTGGCCAAGTGTCCATTACAAGGGACTCAAATCCCTGATGGCTAAGATGAAGACAAATAGCCTACATAGACAGGTTCTCTGTAATACAACTAAACTTAACTGATTTTATGTGGATTTTGCTGACAAACGCTTTTGAATAGTTAAAGGTGAGAGAAGAGGAGAGATTGCCTCTGCCTGAATTAAAACTTGATATTTTAGCTATTATCCTCAGATCATTTTAAAGTGTTTACTCTGTCAAAGGGAATTCAAATGACTTCAGGAGGAAATTTGTAGCATTCACACATATTTTATGAATAATACTTCAGAGACGTGTTCCAAACGTTTATCTGCGCTATGCTATACACACATTATGCGTCATGGAAATAGTGGAGCAGTTTCAAAAAATAGCAGTTTTTGTTTTTATTGATCTGTACAACACGTTGAGATCTTTTTAGTAGGAAGGCTTTTCCAGGTAGTGCCACTACATGTCAACCTTTCTACTTGTCCTTTCTCTAAGTAATGTTTGTTTCGAGGATAACATGATGGAATATTTATAACTGAAGCATATTCATAGCATTCTTGTCTTAGTCACATGTATTTGCACATCTTAGTGTTAAATTCCAAATCAGCAATGAAAGCAGAGTGGTTCCGGTTCAGCATCATTAGGAGGGAAAAATATTGATTGGTTTGTCTTTATTCACACAATTATTTAATGTTCACAAAATACTGGCATATTTTTAACAAAACAAATCAGAAAAAGAAAAAAAAAACTTTGTGGCTAGGAATGATAAAAAAAAAAAAACCTCCATTCATCTCACCATGTAGGTTTTGTCGTCTAGCAACATCATTTTCAACAACTGGTAATGTTAAGCATTTTTACAATTGGCTTGAGTTTTAATTTGTCCAAACTCATCAGAATTTTAGATTTGTTTGGTTATCTAATTTGTTCCATTTTATTTAAATTTGTCTTATGGTGGAAGGAAGAAAAAAAACAGCTACGTTATGTAACATGATTACACACGATCATAAGTTAAGCTCCTTGGGTGACGACCATTTTTTGTTTCAGCCCTTGTCTAGAATAGATTGTTTGTGAAGAAGGGCCTGATGGGTAGCAAGTGTTAAACTATGCAGCTTGAATGCCTAAAGAGAACACGAATGGTCCATTACACCCTCTGTCACATTCTCTCTCATAAATCAAACTGATACTGAGGCTTCCTTGGCTATGAGACATGTAGGATTATGCACTCTGCTAAGATGGACAAATAGAGCAGACAGATCTGTTATACTTGGTTATCAGGGGGCTTGGTTCCCATCAAAACATTGCTTCTTCCACTTACGAACTCTGCGAGATGGCTGTTAGTTACCACTTTCATCTTGAGAAGACTTTTTTGAGTTCAAATATCCCAACTGCATACAAAATGATTTCCATCTACAGTTCAATAATAAAGCCCTGAGCATAATATGGGATGCAGCAAAGTATAGAAATAATATATACAGTGGAGCTGATTAATTCTTATGTCAGATTGTGTAAAGAAGCTTCATTGTCTGATGAAATATTTAAGCAGCCAATTTCTTCATAATTTAGAGCCAGAAAATCTAAAGTTCTTTAACATTTCCTAAATAAATCATTTCAAGTCAAACGATTATCTCAAAAACAAAGAGTCATACTAAAGGATAGAAGACTGGAAATTAACTAAATTTAGAAGAAAAAGTTGTGAATGATGACTTTGATTTTCTGTTTTAGATTTGTAGTCTGCCTGTAGTTTGAGCAATGGCAGCGAAGGAAGGGAACATTGTCATTCAGTTCATGTTGGCCACACTTCCAAATAAAATTAACATTAATTAGAATTAACATTATTCTCTCTTAGCAGTGGAGGGTTGTTTACATTGCAGGCCATTTCCACCAAGCTCCATAGTGTCGAACTGGTGCATTACATGCCAAACTTTAACGGCTAGAAAAAGTTTAAAACTTCAACAGACTCCATGCATCCAGGAAGTAACTGTTTCTCAACAGCCGAGTTTTCAGACAATCTGGACTCTACACTTTGTTCTAAGCAAAATTTGGAACAAGTGGCTGGTTTTTACCAGGCTGGTGAAGCTATACCTCAGTATCAGTTTCATTTGCATAATCCCTTCAAAGAAAGAACTATGGCATGAACTGGTTGGGTCCAGATGAAAAAAGTATCTTAAAAAATGTAAAAGTCAGAGTCCTAATCTAAAAAAATATGTAACATGTCATTAATGTCATAACTGGTCCAGTTTAGAATAAGTTAAACTTCATGTGTCACTCTTTTAAAGCCACTGTTTTGGATGTAACCAAACAACTTACAAGTTAAAGTACAATTTACGTGCTTCAAAAATAGCTACCGACGTATCACCGGGATGTAAAGTAGCTTGATGAAAGCTGTAATAATTTCTAGAAAACTCTGATATGAGCATTCCATGTAAACAGTTTTCACTGTTGTCTTGCAAATGTGTTATAATGATTTATCTACAAAACCAGGAGCTTGTGACAGTGAACATATTGAACAACAACATGTGCATATGTTCACAACATTAATCTTGCTTGCAACCTCATTTGGAACCATATGCTGTGACATATACTCCAGCTTTCAGTTTCAAGTAAAGGCTTGGCACTAATCTTTAAATTAAATTTCCCGTTCCATCAAACCACATTTTTATAAGAGTAATGAGAAGACTCTTCATAAAACATTTTGTCAACAACCTTTGACCTCAGTGCCTTTGCCCAGATGATTGAACACAAACGGCCAGTGGCAACACCGCCTAAGCTGTGTGGAGTACACTGAATGATAAATGTGCTCTTGTCCCTCAGGCTTAAAAAAAGTCAGTGTGTGTGAGAGCTGTTAGATAGTTTCAAAAAACTTGAACTTATTGAAACGATGGACCCAACATGACATCCAGAACTAGAAAAGGATGTGAGAAACACCACTGTCTCTTCTGCTTTGATCTGCTTGGTTTTGAGAGTCGACATGTTGGCCTGCCAGTTAGACTAGTACGGCATCACAGCGGAATAAAAAAAAAAGACCCTACAAAGAGGCAATATATGTCTGCATGCTCTCCTTGCATAAATTATTCTGACAGCAAATTCTTCAAAAGATTGATGAAGTGATTCAGTGCTTGTCTTTTTAGTGGTTGAAAGAACAGGTGCAATTTCAAATGGAGACAAAACCCCTCAAAAGTTCTCTCTGCTGCAGGGAACGTCTTTTTTTTTCTTTCTTTCTTTCTTTGTCAGCCATGAGATGAAAGGAAAACAGTGGGGTTTCAATCCAGACTCAGCACGCCACCAGGAGTTAACCAGGCCATCCCTCCAAAGCTCATGTCACCAAAGAGATTAATTGGCCTGGGTCTCTTCAGAGTATTACTGATTGGCTCCCAAGAATGCCGAGGCTTTTATCTCATTGGCTCAGGCATTGCCTTGGGTCGAATGAAAGACTGAGACCTTTCAGTAGCCTCAAAGTCCAAGTTAATATCTGACAGTGCTTCCCCTGGTCTACTTTGTCCCATCCCTTCAAGTGTTGTCTCCAGCTTGTCAATGTCTGTCAGGGGGGAAGTGTTATAGTCTTTATTGAGTCTTTGCATTTGCCACGCAAACTGTTCAAGCACTATTTAGTTGGCGGAAATGGCTTATTTTATGTACAGGTAAGTGGAGCGTTGTGGTCTCAGTGTGGTTATTTTGGGCTTGTGAAGTGTTAGTCGCTAATATTAACAGACGGCTGTACAGAGTGTAGAAAGCTCCTAGTGTGAATGTGAGGCTGAGGTCAGTACAGGAACAGCAGGCGTGTCTGTTATGTAGCTAATTATGTGCACAGAGTCTATCAAGTTTGAGACGTGCACTTGAATTTAGCCTGAAAGCAAATATTGGAGGTTTGTTTATATATTATTAATGCTGCTAAAACAGCAGCTGGTAAAATCCAGTGAAAAAAAAGACTGACTTCTTATAAATTTGGACATCGCCACAAATATGCATTTAGATGACTGATTTGCAATTATCCTGTTAACACAAAGTATGCAAAACCTATATTTTTACTCAATTTGTAGTACTGTGATTATAAATTTGATTTTAATCTTTCCAAATCAAAATTAAGTCAGCCATGAGTTGATCACAACCTTTGCTTATATCTTGTGTTTCTTTGCAAAAACAATATACAATTTTAGCCTTTTATTCATTTTTTTTATTATTTTACCAAACTTCAGTTTGGATGGATTATTGGGATCGTATGTAGTGGATAAGCACAAAAGTACACTATCATCAAGTGAAAGAAAAAGAAAAGCGAGTTTTCAAAATAGTCCTTCTACAAATAAAATAAAGTGAAGAAACTTTCACTGTAGGCCCCTTTTCTCAATACCACAATGAAATTTAGTGCAACCAGCAGCTTTCAGAACTCATCTTAATCAAAAGCAGAACACCTGTGTGTAATTTAATCTGCGTATAAATGCAACTTTTTTGTGAAGGCCTTAGAGCTTTGTTAGAGACCACTAAAGCTGGATAAGGTCTATGGTCATTTACATAAGGCTATGCCAAATGTGAGCATGCTTTTTATAGACTTGTCATCTGCTTTCAACTCAATTATGCACAACTTTATGTCGGGTTATCACATAAAATCCCAACACTGAGGCACTAAACTGTCCCTTTCAGCTAATCCCACATCCTGTTCCATAATAAATACATCTGACATATGAAAAAAAAACTGCTGACAATCAAAATAATGTCATTGCTAACTTGTGCCTGGTTGTCGGCAAACTCCCTGCAGACGTGCGGCGCCGACAAGAATCCATCCATTCATGGTGTTGCACAGAAATTTTGTCCTAATATGTTTTTTAAGTTTAGGAAAGGAAGGAACTATTAAGAAGTCATTGGCTTTAGGCTGTTTAGCTGGTGACGTTATTATACGTGGACAGTGACTCACCACTGAGCACTTATACAGAGCCAATAGGCCCAGCACTCCAGTCATGCATGCAAAACTGCTGTCAAAGTCATGACTGCAGGAGTCAAGAAAATAACATTGACATTAGCAACAAGCACATTAACGGTTACTGCATGAGGCGTTGTAGCTTAGCCTGCACACTTACAATTACATCACCCTCTACATTTATAAGTGCTTCTGGTAAAGTTCATTTTACTGCACACACAAAACACCGGGGTCATAAAGTTCATGTAATCTGACCAAAACACGTTTGCCGTGCCCACTAAGTGGCTTGTGGCAAACTGAAAACTGCACTTCAATAGCTTTCTTCCCTCCACTCTTGCATAAAGGTCATATTTGAGAAGTTAGAAGGTGCCATGTCAATATATCATTCTACCAGTATTATGGATTTCTGCAGCTCCTCCAGTGACCATGGCCATGTTGGCTGCTTCTCTCCATTAATCCTGCTTTTACTCAGCCTATCAATTTTTTTGAAAACTTAAGGAGGAACACTGAGTGTTGACCTTTTTCAGCGAAAATGGGGTTGTGGAAAGTATCAGCTGATAATTGCAGCACAAGTGATTTTTGTAGTTAACTGTGTCCTTCTTAAACTTTAGAAGATGAAATGTATTTCACATATTTTAGATGGGAATACATGTCTCTGCCTGATTTCAAGCACTAGCAAATTTCAAAACAATCCGTCAGCAGGTTGATTGGATGCAAGGCTGTGAAAATGTATTTGATCTCATTTCAGTGCTACAGTTCAGGCAAGTGAACTCTGATCTGACACAAACAAAAACTAAAGCTATTCCGTTTTTAAGGCTCCATGTACACTCCAGTGGTAAGTTATAATTATGCATTTGTAATAGATTTTTTTTTGTTTTATTTGTAACTTTTGCCACTTAATTTATACTCTGAAATATATGCTGCATCTGACAGAAACCAATCTATTTTTAATTAAAGTAACTATACTGCAAATCTGCCAGGAGGAGTCCACAGAAAATAGATGCAAAACATACAAGGTACAACTGATCCCCCAAGTCAAAACGGGTCAGAGAATATTAATAGACATTGTGGGTATTGGTTATGATTGAAGTAAAAGAAGTGAAAGCCAACTTAAAGTAGGTGAAACTCCACTAAATGACCATCCATTTTCCACTAGAGCCGTGGAAAGGTTTTAACAGAAAGACGTCTCATTAAATATGCTACAATTTAAATACAGGATGAGCCATAATGGCCATAACACCTACATAAAAAAACATGCACTTGCTATTATGTGAGATGATTAGACTGCATTAGAAGCACAACCAGAGGAAGCATTAATTTGTCTGTTTTAAAGAAAAGCATGGACGACACCGAGGGTCAGCAGAGTGAAGCATTGATCTTTGGTACAAGCCCTGTCTACTAATGTTGAAGCTCACCTGAAATTGTCCACTCAGCAGGTGAAGGTTGGGGCCAGTCACATCATTTGTTGCTTGTCTTTCAGCTCTTTTCACACTCACTCACAATTTCAATTAAGTCAAGGTGCAAAAAGCCTTGGAAAAAAGAGAAAAGGGGGAAAAAACAGTTTTGAATGACCTAAAAGGAAGAAAATGTGTTTTTTGTTGTTTTTAGAGTGCCTTGTACGGTGGCCCTGAGGTGCAAAACACTACAACATTAACGGAGCACAATTACAAATTACAAAATCACTACAACATTAACAAAAACACAACGACATTAACAAAAACACAACGACATTAAGAAAAACACAACGACATTAACGAAAACACAACGACATTAACGAAAACACAACGACATTAACAAAAACACAACGACATTAACGAAAACANAATGTCGTTGTGTTTTTGTTAATGTCGTTGTGTTTTCGTTAATGTCGTTGTGTTTTCGTTAATGTTGTTGTGTTTTTGTTAATGTCGTTGTGTTTTGGTTAATGTCGTTGTGTTTTTGTTAATGTTGTAGTGATTTTGTAATTTGTAATTGTGCTTCGTTAATGTTGTAGTGTTTTGCACCTCAGGGCCACCGTAGCCTTGTCTCAAAATGAATAAGATGCATTAGCAGGACCCGTCACAAACCCTCCAGTGTGGAGTAAATTAGCTGAATAGAAGTACAGGCCACTATTTCACATACTGATGTCAGAGGCAGAAATCTAGGTACTTGCATCCTTAGTAGCCATTTAATACTTTTTGATATATTTGAAAATGAAATTTAGGCCCTTCCAGTCATTTATTCAAATGTAATTTTTAAAACAGATATTTTTTTTCTACACCTCTTATTAGTTTGTTACTGTATTACTTGTCATTGTATTTTAATTTCATGTTCTGTCCTAATGATATATTTTTCAAGTGTAACACAGATTGACTCTTCATAAGTAGATCTGTGATTGTTTTTTTACTGACCTTCAAACTGTAAAAGCCAGTAACAAAAATATCACTTCTTACTCATTTTAACACACAATATCTGCATGATTTTGCTACATTTGCTATAAAAAAAACAGATGGAAAAAGGTTTAAATATTGAAAAAAATTACATTTTTACAGTGTGATAAGGTCCACAAGTAATCAAACTAATTATCTTTCTTCTGAACGCAATAGTTGTACTGTATTTCATCTAGGGATATCAGAGTAAAGGGGTCTGAAAAAAATATTTTCTTTCTAGTTCCCAGTCATGCACTACTTTATTTTGGGGGTTTTTATATCAAAACTCCAATGAAATACAATAAAATGTATGGCTCTTAATGTAGCAAAATTTGGAACAGGGGCTTTAGATGAGTAACATGGCATATTGTTAAAAACGTCTTCTAAAAATTACTATATGTGCACTTTATCTGTTAGTACATATATTTGATCCTCCTGAAATGGCCTTGGATAACAGAAGTGAGGGCATTGTGAATAAAAAAAAAAAACATTTTTTTTTCCCCAAGATCATTACTGTTCTTTTTCTGTAGCAATAAACACAAAAGAATTGAAGCCTCTTTGGAAAAAGACCAGCTTACCTTTTGTCGCTCCTTGTCATTCATTTCAAGTGCTGTGGGTTGAAGCATCCTTTTAGCTTAGGTAAGGTTATCATGAATGGAAGGAGTCCTGGGAGGCATTATTGATCCAGCCCACAGTTTCATACAAAGCCCCATATTCACAATAAAAATGATTGCAGGAGTACTGTCACTTCCTCTCATTTGGGTTTTAACACAGAACTCTCTGGAGGACCTGCTCAATGACTTTACTGATTACTTATTCAGTCCCCCCTTAGGCCATATCATAAATGTCATCATATGCAAAAAGGGATTTGTGAAAACCCTGTGGTATAAATTGAGTTGAAATGGCTGGAAACTCAGTCTTTCATCGCTAGAAATGACCTCAGCACCTCACATAGTGGTGGCTTACATATACCCTCAAGATTATATGTTTTATGCAGTCAGTGGCACCTACCTAACTTGTTTTATTACCAAAAACTCACTGGAAATGTCTGAAAATTGATATCTTATTGCAAAAGTTTGAATGCTAATGTTTTTACTTGCAAACCAATAGCATTTATTTGAATTACAAGGAAAAAGTTTCAATAACATAATAAAAACAGGAGGAGTTGTGTTTAATATAAAATAAGTTTTGAAAATATATGAGTCTTTGCTAAATATGTAATACCAACAGAATTATTGTATATGCAACACATTTACCAACTAAAATCTTCTACTTAAAGTTTTCTAGATGAAGAAGAAAACTTCTTAAAAATAAAAACAGATTTTTAGGTTTCAAGGCTTGTGGTCCTGAGAACACCGTCCCAACTAAACGAGGGTACTAGCCTCAGATTTTGGGGCTTTGCTGCTAGAGGGACTGGTGCACTTCAAAAAGTAGATGGTGTCTTGAAGAAAGAATATTATTTGTAAATATTGAAGCAGCATCACAAGACGATACTGGTGGTCGAAGCTGGAGCACACAGTGGTCCTGCAGATCCAAATCATAATATCAGATTAGTCACAAATTGTGTTGAGGACGAAGAAATCATTATGGATATTTTAAAAATGCTGGACAGAGCCCTGAACATCAAGCTTTGTTGCTTTGAAGGAATGAAATCACCTAATGTCATCTGTTCAGAAAAGTGTCAAAGAACATTTCTTACGTTGAATACATCACCGATAAGTCTGACCGGCAAAATATTTTTTGTTAAATACTGCAGCCTACAGCCATTCATCAGTTATTACAAACAGTGATGGATGAAACACTGAAGATCATTTACCACAGAAGCCTATATAAAATCTGACCTTGACAATCTTGGACATGTATTCATGGTTTGGAAAGAAACTAGAGCAAATAATTATACCAACATGTGCTGGGTTTAGAGATTACACCTAGGAGTCTAATGATTCTTGTGACGTCACTGCAGGAAGTGTACTGAAAATGACCTGACAGGTTGGATAAAACTCAGATCAGGTCAGAGCAGCACTGGGTTTTCTTATGTCAAATAATCCACACTGTGTGCCGATGGCTAATTATGTTTTGAAGTTAACATGCCTTATTCGTAATTTCATTAGTGTTTAAAAATATACATTGCAACAAAACTGTGGGCAGGAAGTTAAAGCTTATTGAACCATGTCCCTAGAGGAGTCACTAAGCATTTCCAATCCTATTTTTAAAAAAAACTCAGCTGGGGAAGGCTGTTTAATATCCACTCAAGCCAGAACCAAGGCCTGGAGCTGCAGGGAGCTGCTCCACTGCATCCAGCAGATCTGGTAAGATGCAGATGGTCTCACTGGGTTCTCAGCCCATTCCACAGTGGAACTTCACTGGAGGCATCAACATTATTGTTGTAAATACATTATGCGTGGCCAACACTGGAGGCAAGTTTGGAATCATGGGAGATACAAAATATAATAAAAAAATAAAAAAACATGTAAACAGCACTTCAGGCTGATAAAAGAAAGGACAAACAGCCAAGGCCAATTAGTTAAAGACTGCAGTGACAGCTGTCAAGAAATTTAAACAAAGCTATGATTAACCACTGATATATTCTGTCAGGAAATAGTGACTTCTTCGCTTAGTGACAACCCCCAGTAAATATGTGCACAAAAACCTTAAAAAGCATCGTGTCATGGGGATTTGGTGACTCAAAGATGTCCATCTTTGCTCTCCAGTGGTGAGCTTTGGAGATTTATTTTTACTTTCCTCCTGAATGTGCCACATTGGATTGTCTTCCAGCCCTGCTTGTCACACTGTCCCTTGTTTTAAGGTTTATAATTGTTGCTCTGATTGTAAATGTGTGCAAGTTCAGGAGAAGAGTAAACCAACACACATCTACCTCACTTAAATGACATGATCCCAATTTGAAAAGGGGCTTAAAGAAATTAACCTTTGTGTCTTGTCATAATTATAACCAAGAAAATACAACAGTTCTGAGACATTGATCAATGTAACATAAAGTATTAATTACACACGTCCTTAAGTTATTTTTCTTTGCTAGAAAATAAATAATTAAATAAAAAAAAACAGATGAGTGCCAAAAACTGAAAAAGCACTGACTTTTGTCTAAATTTCTTTTTGTGGGATTTGCAAATAAATGTACTCAAATTACAGGTCAGTGTAAGATTATGCCACTAAAATGTATTTGAAAGACGTTTCTACAACTACATAGCCGTGTACGCAAAGAATAAAATCGCTCTGCTGATGTGCTGTCCAGCAAGCCATATTAAAGAATATACACCTAAATTAGTTTTATCATAAATTGCAGTCATTTGTAAATGGGTTCTGTCACTAATTTGACTTCTCTGGGCTGTTCTGTTTCTAACAGATAAAGACTACAATTCTCATTTTTCACAATCAGGTTCTTTGATAAATCTCATGCTGATGGCTGCAGCATTTGAAAAAGCTGATTCAAATGCTGTGGCTCCACACACTATCTACATTAACAGCATGGATTCAGTAATATATATTCTGACATTCCCTTTACTGTTGGACAGCAATATGAATTAGAGACTCAATGAAAGATATCCCAAGGACTTTTCATTAATTTTTTCTAAGCAATCTGTATACCACTACGTAAGGACCCAGCACAAACACTCGAAGAAAATAACTGATATTATTTTCTTCAAGTTGTATATTGGTAATTTGTACTGACTGGACATGGAGATTGGACACCCTTGGGGTTGTCTAAAGTCTAAGCCCAGAAAGATAATATGAAAAATAACACTGATTTTTTTTATCTGAGTCCAGGCTCCTATTTGGTGTTAAATTAAAGGCTTGTTAAGGATTCTGTAGTAAATAGGATAAGCTCTAGTTTAAAACCCAAAATAAACCTTTCACAACTGCCTTGTCTACTAGTGCACTTGTATAAAACCTGACAACGAACAACAACAAACGATTAGTGTAAAATCATAGAACTGTCAGACTGCAGATGCGACCTGAACACATTCTGTATCTTACCAATGTGTAGCAAAATGGTTTTCCTTTACACTGAAAATTAAAGACATAGCATTTGTTTTCAAAGATTGTTTATGACTCGTTGCTTTACAGCATATTAAACATCCAGTGTACTGCAAACAGGCATCACTATCACTGCCGAGAGTAAAGTGTTGTGACAGGGAAGTAGTTTAGCTCTGCCTAGAAGTTTGCACTTTGGCTCAGATCCATGGAGGAGGTAATTAAAAGTAAACATGGAACAGGTTTTTAAAGCCACTCTCTTAGTAACACTGTGACAATTGATATCTTCGAAGACGGCAATGGTATCCATAATCACCTTTAAAAGAGCAGAGTTGATAAAAAGCTGTTAGAAATAGTTGCCCACTACTTTTTTTTAGCTCCTCCCCTGCGACAAGAGCACAAATAGAGTAGGTAAAGCTGGGCTGAGCTCCATATTCACAGCATGTAATTTACTCAGGTAATAAGGTTAATGATTATGGAGTGAGGGGAATATCACCTCTGCTTTCTGACAAAGAATATGTTTCAGCAAGGGGAATTACCTGCAAAATCAAACTATTGGATGGAAATTGTCTCTTAAAATGGCATTATTAAACGGATCAACTTTAATCAATGCAAGGACAAGAAAACCAACGCATCAAGACTTAACTGCGTCTTTTTACAGTTGCACAACAGATGTACTTGCCTGATGCAATCTTAAAATCCCTTATATGTCTTGACCAATAAATATTGCCGGCCATACATTTTATTCTTAGATCTATAATAAAAGATCTGTTTCCCAGGTAATGAAGAATTCCACTCGAAAATTAAAAGCAATGTGCCCTTGATGAGAAAAAAATGTTTTTATAACCTTCTGCGATTCTAAATAAATTAACATTCGAAAGGAAATTATTTCCCCTTCATTGCTCACTGCTCCCTACAGCTCCTCCTTCTAGCTGTCAAAGTCAAGAGCCAAGTTTGTAGCTTCTTTTCAGCTCGTCTTAAGCAGTACAACACACCTTATCAAAACACGGTGTAACTTATTTACATATTCTCCTCCCCAAATGATTCTCACTGAAAGAAAAACTCATAACATATTGTTTTAATGTGGAGATATTTTTGCTTAACAGAGAAAACTGTGTTATTTTCAGTAAAAAGGTTTAAGAGCTGGATGAGAAATAGGTTCTTCTTACCAATTTCCCTCCTTATGTGTGGCTAATCCCTTGCTAAGTGCTACGTGATGATGTATACATGTGATACATTATGATGTAGATTGACTCATATTTTGTTCCAAAAACCATAATGTTCTTAGATGAAATCTATTTTTGTGAGGTCAAAGCTTCCAACTTTCTTTTTTTTTTACCTTCACATTGTTCAATTTTAATTAAATCAGACCACCAGGCATTTGTTCAGAAATTAAATTTACTATCCCTTTGTGCATTTGCAATCTGTTATCCAGCTTTTTTATGTTGCTTTTGGAGTTTTGGCTTTTTCCTTGTTGAATGACCTCTCAGCATATGTGTGTACTGGACTTGTGTCACTGTGGATAATCGACTCCTTCCAGCTTCAATCTACATCTGCACAAGATCTTTTACATGTATTATTTGGTCGTATGCACATTTCATTCAAAAAGACATTCAAATCAGGGACAAAGAACTTCACTTCTTCCTGAGTGGTTTGCTCACATTTCACAATTTTATACACTTGTACATAATTGTTTGAACATATATGCGTAATGGCTCTTTACAAAGCATTTGTGCTAAGGATAGCTGCAGTTCTGCATTTGCCTAAGCCACTCAACATTTTCCTTTTCCTCTCAGGATACAACAAAAACAATACTTGTTTTCCATAAAACAGATTAAGAAATAAAGTTGAAAAAGCATGTTCATTTGCAAGAACTCAAAAATGTCTCAACTACTACTTGTACTGCCAGGACAGGGAATTTCACTTTGCAGCATGCTGTCAACTTGTAGCGCAATACAAGGACTGTATTTGCATGTTTCGGGGGTGACAATGTCATTTGCATAAATTTAATGAGTCTTTCAGGGGGGAAAAAAAACATTAAGAGTACCTGTGAAAACAAGGCGACATTGCTCAAAGACCTTCTTTTCCTCTTATTACTCACAATATTGGCCTTGGCTTGCAGACAGAGCGCACAGATAATCAGCGGTTTTGACATATTTGCCCAAAGAGGTTTGTTTCTTTGGTGGGGAATGTGCAAAGGAGATGGAATTTCACCCCTTACTAAATGGATGACAAAAATAGTTAGGATGATACTGGAATGAGGACTTGCTTCCTGGGATGGGACAGCAATCACTAGTCACCAAGGCTTGTCTGCTGCGGCTGGCAAGGAAAAGCGTCACACTGTGTGGTATTTTGATGAAAGGAGTTTAGCTGTCAGAAGCAAAATGGGCAAACTAATTACCAGTGTAAGCTAATTTCCTGGTTCAAGCCCTCCACAGCGGTGGCTCTCCCCAAGCACAGGGCTTGATTGTTAAACTAAAAAAAGGTACATGTTCCAAGGAGGTTCACCAGGGACCGTCTAAATGAATGGAATTGAGTGCAATGGAATAAGTGTGGCCCTTTTTACTGGGAGCAGGTCTGCAAGGTCCAACGCGAGGAAAATGGTCTCTACGGCAATGACAACAGCAATTTATGACTCTGCACCTCCTTCCTGTCGTGGTTTTAATGCGAATCTTTGGCCAAACATTGGAGCACCAGCCTTTTGTATGGAAATGCTATCACTTTGCAGATAGCATTTTCAGAAAGCTCTGGATAAACTCTACCGTGGTCAGTGAAGCAGCCCTTCCTGTTTGTGCAGCCATACTCTGCTGCATATTGTTGTTTCTCCCGAGTCATTTATTAAACGTTGACGAAACAATGGTGACACATAAGCTCTCCTTTGTCAGGCCTGAGGTAAGTTAATTAATTAGCGATCCATGCCGTGGAGCCAGGAGGTTGTTGATTGTATCATTTTAAGCCGTCATCCTGTGTAAATTGAATGAGATTGAGATCTAACAAGGCTCTGACCTGGATCCCTTCCTAATAACCAGATGTATGAAACATTGATGCAGGGATTTAGCTGGAGGAGGCTAGAGGACATGTTATCTTTAGCAGTGCCATCGACTTTAATATGCAGCGGTGGTCGGATACTTCTTTGGAACTGCATTGCTAATCTGTAACCTTGAAATTGTCTCCTTTTACCTTAATTTGTATGCTTTCTCACACTATATCTGAATCTGCAACAAGTTGCACAAATTTAAATACGTCTAAATATAAAACATTCTGTTGTGTCTTTGCTCTTAACAGCTTAAGTAAAATGAACTCAATAAAAATGTGTAACCATCATAATGGTACCAATGTACCATTGGGAAAAATGTGTAACAAGCCTTGAACAAATCTAACTGTAGGAGAGTAATGTTAAGGGAAAAAATTACAAGAACCAATTTGAGGTGTTATCCTTCAAAAAGGTATTTATCTACGTCAGTGGTTCTCAACATGGGCGGTACCGTCCCCTAGGGGGCGTTCAGAGGACGGCATTGGGTCCTGGGGGAAAATTTTACAAAAGGGGGCACTGGGATTCCTTTAAGGGGCATTTGCTCTAAGGTAAACTTTACACCTTAAATGCACAATAATACAAGTTTAGACTTTGAGCAACTTGCTAAAACTGTACTGTGTAAAATTGAAACATGCCTGGCTGCAACTGTATCTTCTTTTCCTCAGTGTTTGTTAGCTTCCCCTGCTACTAGCAGCTCCATCGCATCAGTTAACGTTACACCGGCTGATGTGTGACGTTGCTGTGATTCACTTCACTGGCGTCTGATTTTCAAGTATTTTATGTTTTATTGAGGATTTCTGTACATATGTTTTGGCAGTGCTGTGATCATGTAAAAGCAGCATCTTATATGGAAACGTGTTTTAATGTTCGTCTGGATGCTGCACATTTTCATGGAGGGCAGATAAATCTTGATATGCCCGTTTTTTAAAAAATGGCCAGCTTGTCTCGTTCTCCCACATATCTTATACCAGAGATACCAGCTGTTGTAGATTTCAAAATCTAATCGAATCTGTTCAATTAAACAAAAAGCATGGTTAATTACTAGTTAATTATCATACAGTTAAAGCATAAATTGCTGAGTAAAAATAAATATGATGAACATGCAGAGAAGTTCAATCTGCAGCAGTCAGATAAGCAGGGCTCAAACTAACCTTGGATGACCATGTATGTGGTGGGATGTCCTGTATTTAGCCTGGCAAAAACGGAGCCAATGACCCCATAACAGCAACCAAAATAAAACATATTTTAGAGTGTTTTTCTAATATTGTTTGAGGAAATGAAGGATAGAGACAGTTATAAGAGTCCCTCCTATAACTTAAATGCAGTCCCTCCTGCTGTGTTTGCACTCTGACTGCTAACGTTTTGAGTCAAAATATGAAGAAGTGTCTAATCAAAATACTCCATTTGTATTTGGATCATTTTTGCCGTCTCATTTTTAGCTTCCATTATTCTTACTCCTTTCACCTTTTTTGCTCTTCCTAATCTTTCTTTAACTATATTTCATATTGCTAAGTTAGAATAACATTTAAACAGCTTCAACATCACATTTGTTTGAATTTATTTTTAAATTTGTCACAGATATAGTTTGGCTTTACTTTTTTGCCTGTGCTCTACATTCAGGACATCTTCAGAGCTTGTTGTGGATGTGACTTGAGTGACTAAAAAGCTCAACTTACTGTAGGGGGTTTAAAGAGATTCTGCACTGGAGCAGGAGGTGTCAGGAAAAGTTTTTCAGCTCAAGTTAGTTAGGAAACTCCATTTTTAGTCCTGAGGTCTTTTACTTTTGGATAACCATACCATGTTTCGTAGCTGCTAAGATTACAAGAAAACATACTTAAGAGAACAAACTGAGTATTTTATTATTGTCACAAATTAACCATCTAACCATTGCAACTTAGGTTAGCTAATATCTGTTGACAAATTAATAAGAAATAAGACTTTTTCCATTTTTAGACCAGCTGTATGTGGAGAACAGTGGTTAATAGTATTTTACAAATTTATAAATATTTGGTATTTATTAACTGTTTTTGGTGAATCACAGCTTTCCTATTACATCTTTTGCTTTATACTTGATTCACAAATAATATAAAAAACCTTTGTGGCCTCATAGGTACACTTTGTTAGATAAAATATTTACATACATCGCAGACAAGGACTTCCAGATTTGCGCACAATGCCCAATCTGTCAATGAAATTAAGGTTTTACAAATACTGAGTCTCAGTTTAATACTTTATTTAAATTAATAAAATACTTAACACTGATATGCTGGTAGCATTAATGTGCAGTTAAATAATAGTGAATTTTCAAACAAAGTTCTATTCTAAGGTTAGATAACTCTGTTTTTACGATATTACAGTGCGGATCTAACTAATCAAAAGAGGAAAACGTTGTTCAGCAACACTTTAATAGTGCCAGGTTGGATTATCTTATGGCCTCAGAACTTCATTGAATCTTTGTGGCACAGATTTCATACAGTATCAAAAACATTTCTAGGAGTTTGCGTTCAATTGTCTCCAAACCAGAAAGATGGTTGTGTGTGAAAATGCAAGGTAGTAGCTGATGCTCAGTAAGCTAATTGGCTTGAGTTAATAAGAAATTAAACATGACAAGGTGGCAGGTAAGTTCAGCTACTGTATTATCTACATAGGAAGTTCTGACCATTTCCTGAAATATGTAGAAGCAGCAGCATGAAGGTTAGAAGCTGTTGCTAAAGTAAATGGAGAAATGAGTTTCAGGATATTCTAAGCTGTGTTACTGCGCTTGTAGAGTGGAAACTATATTATAGCTTTTGCTAGGCAACATCATCAAAGTTCCTGAAATGACACAAATGATGTTGCCTGGCTCAGAAGCTGACACAGTTCAAGTTTTTAAGGTTTGAGTCTTGACGTCAGAGATGAGGCCTCCAGTTCAGAAGAGTGACATAACAGAAGCATAAGATCTTGTATAAGAAGTCACTTCATAAAGCTCCTTATAAAATAAATATCCTCAAAATTGACTCTTCTTACATAAAACACAACGGTGATGTTTAAAAGGGCTCTAATATTTGTCACATTTACATGCAGCGGTCTCAGATTCACTGTTGAATAGTCTTATGTAAATTGTGCTTCTCTCAACCATAATAAATCCATAATAAAAGATAAGGTACGCTTATGAATGAGCTAGAAAACCATGATAATGTCATGAATTTGTGGGTGAAGGAAAATCCATAGCAGCCAATCCAAAGTGAGATGCTGCTGAGGCAGAAAATCCAAAAACGAATCGCAAAACGCAGAGAAAACTAAGCAACTGAGCATGACTGTGAAGCACTAACACAACTACAAGACTGATTAAAAAAAAAACTGGACGTCTTAATTGCACGCTTGGTGACAAGTGTTTGTTCAATACTGCAGTTTGTAACTTTTATAAACAATTAATTTTTACATATTTGTTAAAATTGTTACCAGGTGCAGAGAGTATAGATGAGGCAGTCTGTTAAAAACATCTTTGTGCAAGATCGGATGGATTTGGAGGAGTAATTGTTCAATACCATGAGGTAGTAAATGTTAAATTCAATTCTGATCCAATTCAGCAGGAGAATGGCTCACAGACGTCTTCTGCTCTTCTTTTTTTTTTTGATAAGGTGAAAAATAAAATGAGATTTTCCAGTCCGTCTATTATTTCCTCCTCCTCTGTACTTGTCAACTATTATAATTGTTTCTCTCCGATTGCTGTGTTTACTATGATGTTGTAAATCACACATGACAAAACGGTATGATGTACACTGCAGTGGGAGGCTTGGTGTGTTTTGTGGACAATGAAGCATCTGTGCGAAAACAAACATTCAACTTCAGTCTAACCCTGCTGGGCCCTTAAGCTGCACACAGTGACCATTTTTAAAGGCACACCTATTTAAATGCTTGTATTAAACAAATGGGCAACAAATCAATGCTTCTAAATGTTGTGTAGCCAACTTGCTGAAGTTCAAACCACAGATCAGAAAGAGGAAGAAATGGGATTTAAGTAAACACATCATGGCTTTTGATCCCAGACAGGCTGGCCCGAGAATTTCAAAAACTGTTGATCTACTGGGATTTACACACACAACCATCTCTCATGGTTCAGAGACTGAACTAAAAAAAAAAAAAAAAAAACTATCAATCTGCCTCAAAGATTTGAGACAGTCCTCCAGGCAAAAAGAGTTCATCCCGGTTCTAGCAAATTGCACCTGGTAAAGTGGGAGGTAAGTGTACTTAGCAAAATAAGAAACATTGTGAAAACAGCTTTTAACAGCTATAGTTTCGGGAGTGGGGAAAAGTATAACAGGTAACTTCCACATATCAATGGCCAGAGCCAAAAGGAAAAATACTTATTTAAAAAGATACCCCCACTGTGAAGATATGCAACTGAAAAAACAAAATCAGAGTGGACCCAGGATTTTGTAGAGCTGTACCTGAGTGAGTCTCTGGACTCATCTTTGGAAAAACATCAGGAAACTTAAAACAAGTCTGAAGAAGTGCATGAATGAGAGAAAATAACCTGGGAATGTGTCAACTTAGGAAGCCGTCAAGAGTTTGTAACTTTGAGATAGCTGATAAATTCAGATATTTGAGAGTAGCACTATCTAGATAGACTGATTTAAAACTGTTTGGCTTAGTTGACTGGAGGCTGTTGTGGATAGTCTCCCCACCAAGATGCCACTTCCCAGGAGGTGGTAGGCAGACCAATGTTTGGCAGGCTTTCTGTTGCACTTAAAAGTTCTTGCAGAAGTTGATGGAGTTAGTTCACATGGGTGCCTGGATAATCCACAGTCAGACTTGTGAAGCAGGGAGTGGTTGCACTCCACCCTGATTGATCTTTACTTTAGATTCTGATTTATTATAATGTTTCAGCCAAATTTGGTTAAAATCAAATATTAACCTTAGATGATTACATCCAAGGTAAGACAACAATTTTCAGGTGTATAATATGCCATGTAAAAGATTTAATTAATTGTTTGGTTGTTTTTTGAGTTGATATAATGTTTATGTTACAATAAATATATAATTCAAAACAGGCACCAAACAAAAGTCAAGACTGCACAGCATTCATAGCAATTTTAAAACAATAGGAATACATTATATCTTATTTAACAACAAAAACACCCATTAAAACACTAATTGTTACAGTTTTAATATTATCCATAACCTCTGGATGTTAATGTTTTGTTACAGAGATTTAGGGTAAAAATATATAGCATTATATCCTCATCTGCTAATTACCGACTCACAGCAAGTCAACCTTTTTTAAGACTGTCAACTTAATAAAAGAGACAGAAGACCCTGTTTTCATTCCTTTACGTTTTTATTTATTAAACAGAACTATTTTAAATTATCTTTTTTGCAAGCAAGGGAAAAGTGTATTTCAGTCTTTCATCCAGCTGACCTGCAGTGTGCAACAACAGGTGTTGTAGAGGCCATGAAGCCTTGCTCTAAGATATCTGATCAACCTGTGCCTTCATTAATACAACTTTAAAATACAAGAAAAATATGGTTAACATTTTTTTCATTTTAAAAATGAAACTTTTTGAAACGTTGGTAGTCACCGATACCACCACAATATTAGTAATTTCTCTCCAGAATGTAATTTATTATTTTAATGGTAGATTGGAAGATAGACTAAGTGGACATGTGAAGGTGATAATTTTCACTCCAACTTACTTCTTCATAAAACTTAGTAGAACTACCACAGTGGCATTTACACGAGAGTGGTTGCATGTCTCCTTTAAAATGATAATAAGAGAGACTAAATATAATTTTAAATAACCACTTTGGAGTAATCTCTTATCAGAAAGTGGGTGTCACATTAACATAAGTCTTCTTTAAATGAGCGTTGAATAATTTTGCCTTCCCTGGCGACTACAAAAGATGCATTAGCTAATTACAGTGTCTCACTGAGATAAAGAGTTCTAGATTTCTTCTCATTCTATGCTTTGAAACTAAAATGTGGCCGTTGTAACCTCTGGACATTCACAATCTATCACACAGATAATAACTTTAGGCCCAAATAGATAGGGGCAGGCAGTTAGTTTCTTCACAGTACAAGTGTACCACCACTTGAACACCTAATTTTTTTTGACCACTCCTCACTCTATGAACACATGCAATTTTAAACATCCATTTTAGCCAATTTATTCTACCATCAAGACATTAGTACTAAGGTTACAAATACCCCTCATTTTTATAATTACTTGTCAGACCTCTACACCTTCTCTAATAATTTAAGACAGATAAGTGTGATTTTGTCAAGATGAAAATAAAGTATTTTCATATTCCACTTCACCTCACATGATATCTGTATTCACTTATTTCACATGGGATTGAAAAGTAGCCATTGCTTTGTGGAAGGGTAACATGACCTGATGTGTGTCGAGTTTTTAAAGTCTAGTCCAGTAAATGGTAGTATTATTGAAGGTTTATTGAAATAAAAAGCTGACATGAAACGTTAAAGAACATTATTGCCAAAACACATGAAACAAAAGAAGAGCACGCCCCTCACAGATGTTTATATTCAAAACAAGGGAGAAGTGTGGAAAAGCTGAAAACCTCTGAAAAATAATAATTGTAACTTGAACAAACAAGAAAAAGTCTAATTTGGTTCTGGGTGAAGAGTTTGACTAACATAATTCCATCAATCAGTAAGATTGGGCCCAGGATTTGGTTAGACCCTCATCAACAAAGACCAAGTGGCTCCAGCCACAAGAGTCATCCTTCCTTAGATACACCAACAAACAGAAGTTACATAGAAACCAGTGCATTGTGGATTGAGAAACTGTCTCAATTGAGTTTCCAATTTTTGCTTGTCAAAACTGGATTTTCAAGTCACAACCCTGGTAAAGATAAATGTCTATTAATGCTGTATTATGAGAAATACCAACTAAGTACAATTGGGCTCACCTAAACTGAAATTAAAATACCAATACCAGAAAGAGAAAGGGAAATAGAAAATACCAATTATCTGATCCACACACCCAAATAAATGCAAACACACAATAAGGAAACTGATGATTTTCCTTAATTTAAGTATTTTATACGACGATTCCAGAAATGGGCTGCTTTACCAAGGAGGCAAAAAGGCAAATCCAGAACCTTGATAAGTCTAAACATAACAGGTTTTCTCTCCTTAAGAGAACAATTTCTCACTCAGCACAGGAGACATGTCAGAAATCATACAAGTAAAATTTAAGCGAACTGTAAAGGTTAAGTCGGCTGAAGCCTCCAGAGACCACACATCCAAAACAAAACTTATTTCCAGAGGTCAGCAACCTGACCTGGACCTCATAGGGAGCCAAACAATAACATGAATAATTTTTCACTTTTTCACACTACTGCCATTTTTGGTAGGTGATTCTGTGAAAGTATTTTCTATCAAAAATAATGATACAGTTTAACCTTAAAATATATATTTATGTTGCTACTGGAATGAATAACGGCTGCAATTTCCTGTCATTATCTACTAATTATGCACGCTCTTGCCATGCCAGATAGGTTTGGCGCGTAAACCTTATTATAAAGCCACACACTCGCTCTCTCACACACGCCATGTCATTCTATCGTCACAAGGACTTTGCAATGACTTCTATTCATTTATAATTAATTTCAAAAGCCCTAACCCTTATCCTAAAGCTAATCATTACTAGAATATACCAAACCGAAACTTAACCTAAGCTCAATTCACACATCATTCTTAAACCTAACCCAAAAACAACTCTTCTTATGGGCCTCATAAAGAGCAGTTCGTTCCCACAGGGTAGTACGTTAGAAAAAAGGTTCTAACAATTCGTCAAAAACAAAGCAACACACAGACACACATTGACCTGAACACAGTATCTGTTAACAATTCTGCACAGACAGACAATGACTGATGAGGTGGCATTTTACATTAAGATTACATTAAGATCTACTCTATGTAATGATTTAAAAACGTTAAGTGCAAAAAATAAATAAAACATGAAGAGTTGTGGCATTGTACTCAACTTTACAATCAGAAATGACAGATTTTTACATGAAATGATGGCAAATAAATTCAAATGGAGATGAGGTGTATTTATATGGTAATGTGAAGCCAATTACACAAATAAAATAAAGACATGCAACATAAAGAATGCACATAAATAAAATAAAGACAATAGAAAAGCTAAAACTAAAGCAGAAAACACAGCACAAACTAAAAGAGTTAAAAGCCAGTTTTTAACTTCTTATAACTAGTAAATTCTAGACACTTTATTAACCTTCATAAACACAATTTACTGATACTTCACCATGAGAAGTCATTGAAGGGGAGTGCTTATTTTAGTATCCAGTCTTGATTAGATTTAGCAACACATTACCTAAGCCAAAGCTCACCTTCAAATGTCATGGAGCCCCTTAGCCTAAAACTAAACAAATTATTTAAGTCAATCCAGTCTGCTAGTATGATATAGCATCTGAATAAAGTATCTGTTGTGGCAGCTAAAACTGTCAGTATATACATAAGGTACCTATCATATTCTGGTTGTTACTGATCGGAAAGCTCAAAGAAAGCATTGTTTTTTTAGTTATGTGTTAAAGCTCATAGGAGACAAATAATATACAGGTCAATTATAAAATTTCTTGAGTAATCTTTCTGTTAAAACTACTCTTGATTGGTGTACATGTGTCTGCACCGTGCAGGAAGGAGAGGGATGTGGGAGAGTCAGTAAGAAAGAGAAGAGACACTACCAGAAGACATCCTGGAAAGTTAGAAAATGAGTGACAGCAGGAAAGGCAGTCAAATTTGGATGTACGTCAATTATTTCAAAAGCAAATTACAATAATTTATGATGAAACAAGGAACAATTGCTTTTCTTTGCATAGAGCCATGTTGATTTGTGTAGCTTTTTCCCCCTTCACCTTCAAAAACAAATATAATTTGTAAAAATTAAGTACTCAGGTTATCTTTGACCAAGATTAAAATCTGTTTAATGATTTATGTGTGAAAAGTAGGTGACAAATACTTCTCTACAGTACCACATCTCCTCTGTCTTATTCTCTTGTGACTGGATATGTGCATTAAAAAAACTATGTCTATGACTACTTTTCTTTTTGGGTCAGTTGCACTGTGTGCAACAGAAATAATTTGAAGGTCTGCCACTTAATCTAATGCCAGTGTTTCTTTTTCGCAAATGCTAATGAGTTTATACCACTTTTAGACAATTATATTTATTACTTGTCTCACAAAAAAGACAAATGGACTATAAATGGGTTTGTTAAAATTCTGACTTGCAAATGTTACTAGTCTCACCCCACATTCCCCTTTTCAAACAAATGTGCTGTGTCTTGTTGGGTCACCTGTGGGAGAACATGAGTCAAACAGTCCTGCTGTTAAATTCATGCAAAATTCTAACAGCAATTTCAAATTAATTTCAGTCTCCGCAGGCACTCTACCCTGAGGCTGATATGGTAATGAGATTACTCATGTCCCTAATTGATATGTGCGGTCAGCGCTATCTTAGTCAGGATTTGATATTTGTCACAGCTTTTTAATCACTTCACACAAAAGTAAAGCTGAAAGATTACTTTTACAGTGTACCATCTTTATGACCGTTAAGATTGTTCCAATAATTTCCTTATGAAAAAAAAACCAAGGCGGACATAGGGCAGTGTGAAATTCTCATGGAATAATTAATAAGACTAATGTGCTCTGATAACTGAATTACTTACTTAGAACAAAAAAGCCACAATTATCCCCAGTGTTGCTTAGATATTTTTACATTGATTTTTATAGTTGTAAAAATTATATTTAACATTTGCCATTTTAATTTTTACACAGACACATATGGAGAGAGAGAAATAAAAAAAACGAGTCCGTTCACAGTCATTGTTTTAAATCACTCTGCCATTAGATTTATTCTTCAAAATAGTTTATCTGTTCTTCTAGTTGAAGATATTTTTAAATTATTCTTATAAATGCTCTGAGCTAGAACAAAAATTTATCTTCAAAGACAGTGTGATTATATAAATCTATTTGTCCACTGGGAGTACGCAGATCATATATCCAAATAGCAAATTAAGTCTTCCATTGACCCAGATGAATTGTGATTTATTATCTTTTAACTTCACAAAATTTTTAGCTAATTTGCTGTGACAAACTTTAACCTGCAAAACTTTTCAAGTGCTTGTTGTAGGAACTGTTTCTAGCTGGCAGTAACCAGGGGTTTCTGGTTTCTCAGCAGAGATAAGTTACCCAAGTCAGAGGTAAAGGTAAGCCTGAGGAAAAATACTGAAGGTTGAGAACAAGCTCTCCATGTCTTTCTAAAAAAACAAAAAACAGATAGAGATTTCAAATCACGTTTCAGACTGTTACATGTTTTTTTGTTTTTTTCAGTTTGAAAGGCTAATAAAACTTAAGAAAAATCTGAATAAACTAAAATGTAAGGTAAAACTATAAAATTAAATAATTGGATGTGCTCAAATCTAAATTCAGCACACAACACATCTTTATGTAATTCACATAGTTTATTCAGATTTGTCTGCAGCACGTTCATGATGCAAAGGTTCTGCTCCACTTCATCCTACTGGTATTCTATTGGACTGAGGTAGGGTCACTTTTTAGGGCACTGGAGTAGCGTGAACTCACTGTCATTTCAAAACACTAGTTTGAGATGGTTTGAGCTCTGAGATAAGGTGCATTATTTTTGTCTGGAAGTAGCCATGAGCAGATGGGTAAGCCGTGCTCATGAAGCACCTCACAGTTGGAAATTGTGTTACAAGACGGGAAGCATCCATGCTTTTGTGCAATGTCAAATTCTGACCCCACCATCTGCATGACAAAAACCAATTTTGGGAAATTGTGAAATTAACTATACTTGGGGTGCTTTCACACCAGGCCTTTTTAGTCCACTTTAATCAAACTGTAGTTCATTTGTCTAGAAAGTCTGCTTCATTTGAGGAGGTGTGAACGCTCAAACTCTAATGCGAACCAAAAAGGTGAATTCTGGCCCACCTAAAAGCCTAGGTCTTGGTTTGGTTGAAGTGAAATCTGGCGCCGTTCATATGAAGAGAACCAGACAACGCTCCAAAAGCAGGAAGTGAACTATGGCACAGTGCATTCTGGGTCAACTGAGCCAAAATAAATAGCTTAACAACACTAGTGAATCTAACTGGCTGGTATAAGAAGGTCGATTAACAGGGTTATCAGCTTGTATTCAAAGTTTGGTTCCCTGCTTAACAGACATATTGGCAAATGTACTTAAAAAAGGCATTACATGAAAAACTGATTCTTGGCTTTAATTTTAAGGGGATGACTTGCCAAGCAAGTGGCTTTTCTTTGTTGTAGTCAAAGGAAATAAGTAACAGTAAAGCTGTAAGCAGAAACAAGTGGGGAAGGGTAAGCACATTGTTGTATATTTCAAACAACTGGAAAAAATTCTGGCACTTTTTCATACCCAAAAGATAATACTGCTAGTATAATCTCAAGATTACTCAAGTACATGTTTTGCTGTATGATTGCACTTACTATTGTATCATGTAGAGGTTTCAGTAAGTTTTGGAAAAGTTCCCAGGAGGAAATACAAGAAAAGCATAGCAAACACTCATAAAAATCAGATCAGTGGGCGTAAAAGGTCAGTTTTTAAAATCACTTCTTGTGGCTTGCTTCACAAGCCAACTGATACCTTTTAGAAAGACTCTCCATCCTTTCAAAAGAGATGTTTTTTTATTATTATTTTCTGACTTTTAAAGTGTTTAGAGTCACTGCTGAATGGCGTTCATGTTGAATGAACTGAAGTCGCAGCTGTAAAAACCCATCTCGCTTACACTTAACGGCTTTGTGAAGTTAAACTGTCGAACATACACCCAAGCAGAAATAACCTTTAGTGACATCTGTAGAGGTTATCTTCTTAAATGTGACAAAGCTCCTTCAAAGGCTTTGAGCATATTATACTTCTGCTTTCTCAAACTAAGCAGTTCTTCACTGGGGCCCCGTAAACTAACCTCTGTGCTTAAATGTGTTGGAGTATCATTTTAAAGCTTTATTGCATGATGTTGGAGTTCAAAACAGAAAGCTGAAATCTTGCTCCCCCTCAGCTTTATGAAATAGTAGACTTAAACTAGAGGCTTCTTTTTGTCAGGGGACCTTGCAAAGTTTGCCTTTGGAGGACACATTAAACATTTGATTTTACAAGAAAGAAGGCAGGGAACTGAGGTTCAGTGCAGCTTTGTGTTGAAATAAGTAAACATTTTGTGTTTCAGTAAGTATGGAAGTAACAAATGGGCAAGTGTACAGCTAAATTAAGATAGCAGTAAAAACCAATTATGTATTAATTCTGATGCACTAAAACGGATTTCCAGACTGAATTAAGAGGGATTACAGCCTCTTACAAAAATGGGGAGGAAGAGGAGTTTTTTACAAATTTGTTCTATAATTATCACAAATTCATTTCAAGCAACACACAAGAGGAAGAAAAATGTAAATTTAGAGTTTTCAGTTTATGCTAATTTATCACATGTTTTAGCTAGCTGTAGATTAATTCTCTCTGTTGGGACTGTAAACTACACACAATAAGAGGACATTTCGAAGTTCCTAATTAGCTTGATGTTGGTTGAATGAAGCTTGCTACAGGCAAAAAGCCATTTGGGATTTAATGTGGAGTGAAGAACACAGCACTTTCCATTTTTCTTCTTTGCAATCCTCTGGTGATGCCAATAAAGACATGAATCTGCTCAAACTTAGTTTGAAGTGTTAGGCTATGTAACAAACTGATTTAGCCAGAAAATCCAAGAAATGCTGACAGTCTCTGTATTTTCCAACGCTTAATGGCCTAAGTAAAAGATTTTGACCTTGGAAATCTGTTACTTTAAATTATCTTCGGATACAGGTATTTAGTAAGTCATTTAAAATAAAACACCTAATATAAAATAAATACAAACTAAGTGGATTCACAACACAACTGTACATTTACTATTTGAACGAGCTTCATTGAGGGGGTAATATTTTACCTGTAGGTAGGCCTGTTTTCAGGCCTACCTGTCGCTAGGCAGGCCTGAAAACAGCCTGACAGGAAGGTGGTTTGTTTCTATTTCACCTCTTTAGTTTCTAATTATTCTATGTTATAATAAACTGTAGATCGCCTTAATCAAAGAGATTGGCTAATTTAATTCTGGATGAACAATAATGATGGGTTTTCTCTGATGCCCCCTATTGCCCTTTTGTGAAAGTGCAAATGGTTAAGTCCTGTTTTTCAGTTCAGTTATCAATGAAATATTACACTTATACAGGCCAAGGATCAGGGGGCAGGAAAAAGTCCCATCCTTCTTCAAAGAAAAGGAAATTAAGTTACCAAAAATGAAAGAAGACAGGAGTGGCCGAGCAAGTTTATTTTCTTTGAGAAGAGATGAGTAGCACAAAAGTCATTTTAAGCTAATATTAGCCACAGATGTGTCAAAATGAAGTTAGTGGTTAATCTTGACAACATTGATAATTAATTTATGATCCATTGATTAATGATAGATTAATTAGATTTATAGTTAATCTAAGTTATCACTGGCAAATATTTGACAGAGATGACTGACTTTGTGGTATAAACAGTTCATCTTTATTAATATTTTTTCACCATTCCCATGTAACGGATTTATTCAAAAGATCATTCAAAGTTTCTAGATTGTGAAGACGCCCTTGTGATAACTAAACTAAATGATCTACCATCCTTTTAAATTGAGCTAAAACGAATCAGATGAGGCTAATATTACTAACTCAACGCCATAATGAATGTTGAAGAAGGGTGTTTGTAATTATTATATCTCCTACTGATCCTGAATTTAAATCAAGTTATGCCTTTTCAAAAAGCATTTCATCTTGAAATGAATTGTTTCATAATTATAACCCAATTTAACTCACTAGCTAAGTAGACATCTATAGGGAATGCCATGCATTAGGGATAGATCCCAGCCTGCATGGGATTATATGATGCAAAACAAATGAAGACGGGAGGCACAATATAAAAACAACAAACCACTCTGCCAGTGGTTTATTGCATAGCAACCATAACTTTTCATTACCTCAACATCATGAACCACATTGTTCTCAAGGTCATGTGCATATTATTGCACTGAGGATGTGACACAAGGTGAGCTCATGTAGACTGTTCAGTTATTCAATTTACAAGTCTTTTTCTTGAACTGAAATGACATTGACGTTATGCATTAACCATTATTACCTTGAATTCTTTTTCACCTTTCAATAACCACTGTTAAAGTTGAGCTGAACTTAAAGCACTGGAGATAAAAGCTCTTCCTAAGTATAATTCAAAATGATAACTCGGTCACATCCATTGCATGAACACCTTTATCTGTGCAGAAACATTACTTTATAAACGCTTGTAAATGGTCAGCTTTTGATTTAGAAAAGAAATCCTTATGAGCTCAAGATTATCATTTTGAATTGAAAAACATTTTAAGTAAAGTTGTCACAGAAATTCAAAAATGGACCATGCCAACTCCCCTTCATACATATATAGAATATTCATTTTATTTCAGAATTGCTTGGAATAAACTAATTTCTACCAATTTCTTTTGAAATTCTACAAAAAGCAACAAAAAGTATTGGATGGAGTCACAATTAAAAGAAAAAAAAACAATTGCCAATGGCAAATACAATTACTCTAAAATATAACAGTCATGAACTGTATATTGCCACAGCTCTCGACGAAAGTGCATCTCATTAGAGGCGATTGAGGTTCACTCTGCCTGCAGAAAAAAAAAAAAAGAGATATGCTTCCTATATTGAAAATAAAGAGCCACAGAGAAGAACTTAATCTGCTCTGACATTTAACATTAAGGGTGAGTCACTGCATGTCACCTTTTATCCATACTTAATAATAGACTTTGTCAGCTTTAGGGACTCCTGACAACTCGGCAAAGTGGAAGAGTTGGTGCTGAGCCATGGAAAGGTGCAGCCCAAATGAAACTACTGGTGCAACATTTTGCAAGTAAGCATGTCTCCTAACATGCTTAATTTGAAATGAATGTGACTGGTTGGGTGTATTTTAAGACAGTTATTGCTATATGAATTATATTGATACAGAATGGTCAATTATATTTGATGTGTAAGGAAGCAATTAAGCCCTTCAAATTGTGGAGCAGCAAAGCAAAACTACTTTTACTTGTTTTGTTTTTTTTGTTTTTTTTAATCACTGTACACACACTACAACTCACTGTTCCTTGTCAAAGACTGCTATTGGTCACTTCCAACACCTTCCTTATTTTATCTCAAAAACGATTTTGCAGTACATCCCGAGGAATTGGTGAAACATTTTTTTTTTTTTTACAAGATCAATTAGTTTCTGATTATTTCAACACTAGTAAATAGGATGGATCAGCTGGATAGCTGTTCTTGGTATGCTGTAACAAAGAGCAGTAATCATTTAAAGCGTCACAGTCCAAACCTTTCCCTTCACAACAAATTGCCCTTCCTAAGAACCCAAAACTTGAAACAGAAACGATACAAGACTTGCTAAAAATTAACTTATTCAAACTTAAATAAAGTGAAAAATGACCATATGAAAATATATTGCTGTTTCTTGATGCAGAAACCATTATTCAAAGGGAAAAAGTACTAAAGCCATTCTTAAATGAGAGGACAAAATGAAGCACTAATGATGCCCCTGTTACTTTATCATGCAAATCTCTCTGCTCTTATCTAAGGAACAAAGTTTACATGAAACTTTTCAGAAAGTGGACAGAGTGCAGGTATACATAATTCAAGATTTTCTCTTCTTCTAACATTTTTTTGACCATTGCCTTATTTTTTATAGTGCAAAACAATTTTTTTGCTATTTAAGAAAATTTACAAACCATTGCATAAGATGACACACAATAACAGGTTCACAAGGACAAAGCTCAATTTTAGCACACATTAGGAAATATTCTCCCTATAGAATTGACGTACAACAAATCTCAAGCTTTGATTTTAAGAATGTGTAAATTGTAAAAGCCCTGAAAAGGGGAAATATTCAACAAATGAGCCAGGAAGAGTAGCCATTGTCACGCAACAAAACAAAAAAACAAAACTAGAGCTCCAAGTTGAATAAACTGCTGCAATTGTAATTAGTAATTTTTGTCATTTAATCATGTTGTTCACAGTAATCTAATAAGTTTATGTTAAGTTAAAAAAAACTGAATAAGTTAATATGGATAATTTATTCATATTGGATCAACTATTCTCTTTTTATGTACTTATGTACTATGCATAACATACACAGAAAGATCAGAGGTCTTCCAATCTTCTAAGAATACGCGATTTGGATTGTTGATGTTCATTGTCCTGTGCAGTCAGTTTGACGGTTTTTCATTAACCAATAAATAATCAAAGTTGTTGCTGAAGAATATGTTTCACAATTTAACCTTATGTTTTAATAGTTATTATTTAAGACTAAAGTTTCCTAATGATCTTCTCCTTGTGATGTTGCATAATTCTGAGATGTCTTTCATCGTCTTAATTCAAATGTGCCAACTTTTGAAACTCTGCATCAGAGACATGAAAATTGCAGTATTGTATAGACTTGATGCGTTGACATACTTAGGATGAAGTAGAGAAAAAATATGCAGTGCATTAAATGTTTTTTTTAAATATAGATTTCAAAAGGACCCATTACTCTGTCTTGATGAAGAAAGCATTATTTAAAGTACAAAAGGTGCTGAGGCTCTTCAGAGAGAAAATCAAATAGAAAGATATTTTTATGTTAGACCAGAAAATGAAAGACTAATGGCATCTCAGGCAGCTTTTATATGGAGTACTCTCTTACCAGAAGCACAATGACACAGAGTCAGACTTTACCCAGATGTTTTAAGAAGTTAAAGATGGTTTATTTCAATACTTTCTATTATATATAAATTTGCTTAACTACTGGCTTGTTTCTTTAATAACAAAATTAGAAAAGTTGCATTTATCAGTAAGAAGCTGCTCCAGTTGATAATCCTAGTTGAATTTATGTTGTTTTTTTTTTACTTGTACTCAACCAATTGGTACAATCATCCCTCTGTGAGAAAAACTGAAATACATTTGACAAAACATTTTCATCTCAAAAGTGTGCAACTCTTTAAACGGCTTCTGATTGTTTTGAACTCAAATCCCATTAACCTGCTCTTTTCTCTGAACTTGCCATCCTGGTCTATAAACGGTGAGAACAGATGCATGTGAAATGACCCACCATGGGTTTGTTTTTAGCACTAGCTGTTTCGATATCGACTCTGAAAGTACAAAACTGGCTAGCCCTTAGCTAGGTCAACTCCTTACACAGCCTCTCCTGATGGGTCAGAGGAACAACAGTGACAGGTTTATTTAGTCCCATTGCTGCCTCAGGCCTTTCAGAAAACACATAGAGACAACTAGAAGGAAACCCAACTTGAAGTGTTTGTGAAAGGCTCTTGAAATTTGTTTCAAAATTCATATTTTATGATGATATTAGAAAATTCTGATACCCTTCTTTGTCATAGTCGCAGTCCTTTCTTGCACCGTAAAGTTACCATTCCTGTTTGTTACCCTGAGACACACTTGTATAATCTAGACACATTGAGAAAGTCAAATACAAAATGAAGTGGAAAAAAAGTGATGCTGTGCAATAAAAGGTCTATATACATTCAAATGACTTATTTTCTTTATTCATAGAGGATTATTAAGAATACGAAGCTGCTGGAGATCTTTAGTTACAAACACCAAATAAGGCATTCATATGTGAATAAACAGAATGAAATACCAATCACATCTCAGGTGGCTTTTCAGCAAATCTATCAGCTCAAATAGAAGATAGAAATTTACCATGAGAAACTTAAAAGTGGTTAATCTCAAGGCTTTCTATTATTTAGAAATGTACTGTCAGTGCCAGTTTAAACTAATTACTACTTTTTAAGGCATGTTCTTTCACAAAGTAATTTTATGATACATTTTGTCATGAGTTTTGCTTTATTATTTTATCACTAATGCTGTTTTTCGAAAGAATCCAATGCCATTAGTAAGAAATCTGATCATCTTCAGTGAAAGGTGAGGTTATACAAGTTTTTAAATGATTTTAAAAAAAGCCAAATTAATAATCTTACTGAATTACTATTAATTAATTCAGCTTACTGAATTAATTACTATTAATTC
Organism: Poecilia formosa; assembly: GCF_000485575.1. Lineage (NCBI taxonomy): Eukaryota > Metazoa > Chordata > Actinopteri > Cyprinodontiformes > Poeciliidae > Poecilia > Poecilia formosa. The sequence goes on from NW_006800079.1 coordinate 247,807, forward strand.
AGTAAGCTACTCAAATAGTAGCTTTGAATGTTGATACTATTCAATGCCAATACTGGGATCTGCAACTATTACAATAGTTTAAATAATTCAAACAGAATTCATAATGTTACATGACCTGTTGAAAAAATGAGAATCTATAATTTTAATAAATATCTACTATAGGAAACCTGTTGTAATTTTTAAAAGACCAACATTTTATTTCTATTCTTCGGTTTAAAATAATACAGAAAAATGTTTTTTTTCAAAAAGAGGATAGATACATGTTGGTATGATGGCATTTGTGAAAAATGACTAAATAAAAAAAGCATGGTTTCCAAACCTAATGACTGTAAAAAATATCTGTATATTAATACATATATATAATATCTGTATGTATATAATATCTGTAAAAAAATATCAGGTTAGCAAGAGTCCTTCTGTTGTAGAAATATTAGCTGCTAACATTAAACCTTTAGTTGTCCTGACAACGGAAAACCGTAGTTTTATATTTTACAATTTTAAATAATTTATGGCCAAGAAGAATGGGACTTGTGGTATTACTTGGGACCTAAGCAATATTACTATCCGTACCAAACATATCATTTTTCAACTGTCTCTTTGCCACCATACGGTTTGTTGCTATGGTTTCTGAAGTAATTGCAGTAGGTTGCAGTAATTGCAGTAGGTCTTAGTCAAAGCTGAGGCTTTGACTAAGATTCAAAGCCTCAGCTTTAAATCTGTTCTCATTATGATTAATTACGGAGTTAAAGGTTAGATCGAACAATTATTAAAAGGTTAAATGACTAATAAAAAAATTCATCGTGGGGAGGAATTTCTTTGACCTTTAACAGATGTTTTGGAGGATAAAATGCCCCCTGGAAAAAAAAAATATATATATATTTTTCGTTTTCAAACTTAAGTTACATTACTTCATCCACCATAGAGAAAACTCATGTTAACACCCACTGACACTTGCACACACAGCCTGTCTGAATTTGTACATACAATCTGAATTGAGGTTATTGCTCCTGGCTGCACTTATCGCTCTCCACAGCACCACTGATAACCTAACTATTTCACACCTGATCTGTTGTGCTTCAATGTGACGCAGCTGTGATCAAATAACATTTGTGTGCCTCACTGTAATAAATAAGCACATTATGGGAAAAATAAATATTTTTTAATAAATTATGGGATAAATATTAATCTAGTTCTTCATTGAGAAACTGTCAATGTTCACACCAGTTGGAGAAACTTGGATCTATTTATTTAAGGACTCTCATAAACACACAACGTGCAAACATAAATTAAATACCCGATAAATTAAAATTTTCAATTTATGTGAACTATACAAGACTTAAAGACGATTACAAAAAGATTTAAAATTTTGTTTTAGTAAAGATTTTACATTGACGTTTAGCAAATTAAATGATCAGGTCAGCAATCTGCTTCCACAAGCTGTGTTTAATCTCTGTGATAATCAGCTGTGGTACTGGTCAATAGGCGGGAGCCTCATTACCGGATTGGGTTTCGATATTCATCACATCACCGGCATGTAGATTTCACAGCAGACCCACTGTACGTCCTCAGATCTGCTGGATCTGTTGCCTGCCTCCGTAGCAGAATGTCATGCAGTCTGTCCTCCATAACAAGATAGCCATCATCCTCCTGATCTCAAATAAAAACAGGAAAAAAAAATTGCAATAGAGCACAGGACGTGAAAAAAGAAACAAAGTAAGCCAAAAGAGGACTTGTCCAGGAGCAAGAGAGGCCGCAGTTAGTATGAGGCCAGCCATTCTTAAACATTACAATCTCTTCAAACTTCTTTTGTTTGTTTTGTCAACGTTTTGCATTATAAGATTACCAGATTTTTCATTAAATACAAAAATATAAAGGATAATAAAGCAAGGCTGTTCTCAGATCATGAAAGAGCAGTTCTCCTCCTGGTAGCTCTACACTTTCATCAGCTACAAAGCCCCATAAGTCTGTGCAATGCCCCAGGTTTTTTTTGGGATATTTTATTTTGTTGTTTTCAATTTAAAAGAGTTTACACCAAGCTGGCTTTTGAGGAGGACCCAGGAGGGATCAACAAAAACCCCGGTTCACCTGAGCCACAGATGCTTAATGCAGCATCAGGACCTGACTGGGGTGACATCAGGACAGCCACTTTCATCTGACCTTCCGAGTGCTTAGAGCTTATCAACTGCTTATCGGATAAGGTGACCATGACATTTCCTCCTAGCATCTCTTCATGTAGATTATTTCCCAAGCGAACACAATATTGAATTGTGATGGGTTTTGTTAAACATAAACAAAACTGCTAACTACATGTTTGTAAAGTTGGACTTAATTACAAAAAGTCAAATTGGTACCTATTTATTAAACCAACCCAGTGTACAGTATGTGAAAGTCTGACTTGTTAAAATGTGAAAGTCTGATTTGTTAAAATATAGACTCTTGTTATTTGACTTTTGACCCAACAACACATTTTCAATTCCTGTGCATTTTGGTATAAAGTTCCAACATGGCAAACTTGCTTAAGCTTTAAAATGTACTTTATTGTTCTCCTTCTGTTTGGAATTCACTGAATAATCTCCTTTCACTGCAACATGTGAACACAGTGGCCAAATATTAACCATACTGAAGCCCAGAGTCAGTGCTGTTGATTCAGAACAAGAGCCGAAGTTCAGCTGGTACACCACAAAAAGCATTATACCTTTTAAAATATGCATGAAACCATTAACCACAAAACTCATGTGTATTAAGTTCTGCTTCTTTTCTTGAAATAGACAACCCCCTCTTGTTTGACTACAGGAAGAAAGTCATTGTTCTCTCAGACTGACTTGCTCCACTCTGTTTCTCAACTCCATTCGGCGGATTAAAGTGAAAATCTTTTTTAAGCTCACAGCCTTAGCAATAAAGACAACATATGGGAAGCTGTGCTGTAAAAGACCCGGGAACAAGACCGACATCCAAACTTAGTGGGGTTTCAAACAGAAATGTTCTTCCTTGCGTTAACAGACCCGGACACATCAGAAGATGAATACTGATTTGACCTGATCATTTAAGCACAAAGATTAAGATACTGAAGCTCCCCCTTGGTTTTCTGAAGTTGTGTAGACATGACTATGAATTGCAATTGTCTTGAGCCCATTCTGCTGTGCCACAAAACTGAACTGAACTTCCTTTGACTGTCACCCAACCGTCCTTTCACAGTGGAAAGGGTCAGGAGTTCTGCCATTTCCCATCAGACTGGGGTTCTCAAATATCACAGAGTACCCAGAAGCAAACAGATCGTTTCTTCAACATCTGCTAGAACAGCAGGGCTTTTGCCTCCTGTGAGCTGGCAGGGTATTGCACAAGTGACTCAAAGTGGATTTAAACCAGTAGGACGATTATTGCTGCAGCCTGACGGGGCTCGGACTTGCCAGTTCTGGCACAGGGCACAAGGCTGCTGGTTATTATCAGTCAAACACTTCAAATGCGATTCTACTTTAGGCCACCTTACAAGGTGCCATATCAGGCCCCAGACAGGCAGGCAGCAAAAGGCCAATTTGGAACAGAGCATGGGGAGATAAATGGAACAAGCCCCGAGCTACTTTTGAAATGTTAACATATTTCTTTTTGCTCTTGCTTGAGTGAATGCATTTCCGGGGGAAACCACAGTGTTCACCCTGCACACACACCAAAATGTACTATATATCAATCACACACATTGGCCCACGGAGTTGGTCATTCTGTGACTAATAGGTCAGATGTGACCACTCTTTGTACATTCCCTTCAGTCATGCATATCTGAGCGTATAAGAACAAATAAGGTACACAGACACCTTGGTTCCAGTCCACCTCTTTCATTTCCTGCTATATTGCTGAGGTAGGGAGCAATTGTTCTGCTACACAGCCCATCTCCTCCCTCTCTTACTCACTACACCTTGGAGGCCTTTCACAAGGGAAGAGAATTGCAGAAGTGAGGACGGTGGCTGTCTTTTAAAGCATTCAGGGCTTTTGACTGTACGACATGCTGAGAGGGATGGGTTTACAACACAACCCTAATTATTCTGCTGCAATAAAGTTATAGTAAACAAAGTGTTGAAGGAGCTTTCTTACCCCTTAGTGTTTTTCCACATTTTGTTAAATTATGAAGACAAGACCTGAAGCTCAGGTGGGAAATAGTGCATACAGGCCAATTCCAGAGATATGGTCTTTATGAGAGACTGATGAGAAGAAAGTTATTGTTAAAAGTTAAATCTAAGTAGTTTCCATTGCCACAATCCATGGAGGGGTCGTAGCAGATATGTGGAATAATGTGTAAGATAAGACCAAAGTACTTTTTTTTTTTTTTTTTTTGCCTTACATGCAAAAGACAATGTGTGGCAAAAAAAACCTGAGACAGCACGTCACCTTGAGCATACCATTCCCACTTTGCTGGAAGATAGATGGAGGTAAAGACAGGAAAATCTTGGAAGAAATCCCATTAGATTTTGTAAGACTGAGCCTGGAATGGAGGTTCACTTTTCAGGAAGATGAAAAACTCCATACTTATATTAGGCATAAATTTAATTGAAAACCGGTGGCAAGACTTGAAAACCCCTTTATATTTTTACGGCGATATAAATTTCTTCTAAATTAGGAAGAAATTCAGTCTCTGCATGTCACAAAGTAAAGCATATATCCTGTTCTTTTCACATCCCAATTATGTTTTGAGAAACTAAGAAGTGCTCTGTAGCTAGCTCTCGGTGCTAATTACGATCTTGTGCCGGCCAATGTGAAACAGTGAAACTTTATAACATTAGTTTGGTGTGATGTGCCAAAATCTACAAGGTTGCACATTTAGAAAAAAGAAATAAAGTGCCACCATATAGACTTATACATACTGCAAACTAATCAGCAAATCAAAATTGTTTTCATGTTTGGGCCAGCAATTAATTTCTATCAGACAAAATGTAATATCTGAGTTTACTGTCCATCAAAACCACAACCTCAAGGTTCTCCACTGTTAAGTGTTGCTGCAAATGTCGTCGTTGGAGCATCAACCTCAGTTCCTGCGCGCTTGGGGCCTGCCCATGTTCCCATGTTCCTATGTTCCCATGATCCCATGTTCCCATGTTCCCGCCCGTCTTCACGACCAAAATAGAGAGGAACACACTCTCGAGCCACAGCTTGTTGTATGTAAAACACCAACAAACTTACATAAATTAAATATTCACTTTCTGATACTGCTTCTGTGTTTCTGGTATTAGGAAACACATTAGTTTCCTAATAGTAGTTAGCATATAAACTGAGTGCAATGATTGGCGAATCCCACTGGTTCTCTGATTTGAACCAAGAACGCACTCAGCTGTAGCGTAACATCTTTATGTCCCGAGAAGTGGAGTCAGAATGAAGTTTTAAAAAATATTGCATAGGCAGTCCAAGGTTGTCATTTGTTATGGTATTGTTTCTTTCAAGTTGGTAAACCTGGACACTTAAAACCGATTAAAAAAAAGTATAACTTTTAATAAATAGCATTTACTATTTTGCATACTTGCTGCCATTTTTCTCCAGAGAATATTGTTTTAATAAACCCTATTTTGAAGCGATACGTAGTCACACTCCAATTAATCAGAAAGAAAGCTTAAATAAGTGGGTCAAACTCTGACCGGCAAAGTGAAATGGAATGAGATATTTCTCCAATCATTTCAAGCAACCCATTTTTCCCTTGATTAGTTTCAGATGTAGTTTCTGCCTCGATTTTGTTAAGTCCCAGCCCACTCACCGCACACGGAGTGATAAGCAGCTTTGGTTGGGGCCGATTGTGTCATGAGTATGCAGGACTTGTTGTTTATAATGTGAATACGACTCCTGTTATTATTGATTCTGTCCGAGAGATGAGCCCTCTGGGTTTTTCTGATGTTTATGCAGGAGAATGGTGATGCTTGCTAAGTGGGAAAGAGACAAAAAATCAATAGGCGAGGTGAAGGGAGGAGAGTGCCAGGCTTCTCTTAGTTCAGGACGTATTTTCGAATTCCTGTTTTTCTCCTCTTTAGAGCCACTTCTGGAGCCTGGAGGTGACGGCGATCTTCCTAATTTCTATAATTGCTGAGTTAGAGATCTGCATCGGTTGAGGACTAGGAGCTGAAATCTACTTGATAAGTATTTATACAAGGCACGACTTTTCATGTGGAGGTTATTGTTTCACTCACTGATGTATACAGATGACCACTGTATACGTTAAAGTATACAGATTTTTTTCTCGTTTTCTCATTTTGGGATGGGAATATGTACACTGCTCAAAAAAATAAAGGGAACACTCAAATAACACATCCTAGATCTGAATGAATGAAATATTCTCATTGAATACTTTGTTGTATACAAAGTTGAATGTGCTGACAACAAAATCACACAAAAATCATCAATGGAAATCAAATTTATTAACCAATGGAGGCCTGGATTTGGAGCCACACACAAAATTAAAGTGAAATGTTCCCTTTATTTTTTTGAGCAGTATATTTCAATCCTGACTATTTTGTCTTTTTTTCTTGCTGCATCAGAATATCCTTTTCACTCTTTGGGAGTGTTAGCATCTTGGCCATGAAATCTGGAGATCAAAGGCAGTTAAAGCCTAGCAAACATGGATAGGACCAACATGCATGACACTCAACAGAATATTTTGTCAAATATTATTGTCCTTTCCAGTTGCAAATTTGCACATGTTAATAACGCAGTGATAAATGAGATTTGATATATTGTGCAGATCTACTGGAAGAAATTACAAAGCCATTAAGGCGTTGAAACGCCGGCAAACTACTGTCCACAAATTGAGAAAACATGTAACAATAGTAGAGCGGACGGCACACCAAAAGTATTCCCAGAGCGCAACGCATTTTATTCAAGTTTGATTAAAATATTGTACCTAGTCAGTAAAGATGATACAAAGTTTTCAATTCAACTGCTTCTAGTAGAAAAAACGAGAATATTAATGAGGAAAAAAATGTGCTAATTAATCATTTTTTAAAAGTGGTTAAACGGTAACTATCTGCCTCAGTAAAGCAAAAATATAATGTCAGTGCAATTTGCAGAAACTGGGCTGAATCACATAAATCCTTGTCAAATAATCCTAGAGTGGGTATAGAAGGCTGGCTCATCACCACCGGAAAGTGCATAATGCCTCTGGGTGTTCAATGTAATTTTATATTCATTACTTCACTGACGTATTGTGCTGATTCGCTACTTGTTCTTAAATATTTCATACACTGCTGACACTTTGTGATGACAAGTTTTGATTGCCAACATTATTAATCTGTAGAGGTGGAAAGTTTTGAAACCAGAAACTTCTCTCAAAGTTGTGCTCACATTTATTTTAATAAGCCTGAAAATATGTATATCTATAAAGCCTCACATGTGGGAAATCAACCCAAAAGATGACCAGAAGCTCAATTTGAAAAGTAGTAATGAAAATGTTTTACTTCAGGAAAAAAAACAACTGTCATTTAGATTGGTTAATCAATGGTTTTGAGAATATAATACTCATTTTCATTCCTTGTGTAATGTCAGTTAATGGACTTTTTTATTCTGTACATGCCTTTTTCACCATGACAGTGGAGCCATAAAAATAACAATCCTTTGAATGGCAGCACCTTGAAACTTGAAGTTGGCTGTCATGAGAAACCTATATATAATTTGAAATGGGAAAATAAAACAAGTGCTGAAATTCTTTTTTAAACTACTATAGAAACATCAATATTTTAGAAAGTTGAGCAAAACATGTCATTTTTTTTTAACAGAAGAAACTGCAGCTCCAGCACCAAGAGAGGCTAAATGAATAAGTGCACCACAAGTTTAACTATTTGAAAAATAGTGTTGATCACTATGCATCATATCATATAAAGTGACCAAAGTGATTCAAAACTCTTGCAGTGTATCTGCTGTGGCAAAAATAAAGAGAAATAAAATGGAAATAAGCCCCCTTTATTCAATATTGATTTACATTTTATATAAAAATTACTTACATTTAATACATTTCTCCAAAATACAAGCAGCCAAACAACATACAAATCAAATACAAAATTATAAAATTTCTTATATCTATCATGTTCATCTTCAGCAGAAACGTGTTTTATAATAACTCCTAACGACCTGTGTGACTGTGGCAAATCACTTCCTCGCCTATATCATTCCATCTGTTGAAATATGAGACCTAGAAAAATATGGTATTAATTATCTGTCCTCTTAGTGAACAATACAGGAATCTGACAGCAAACATTCAACATGGGCCTCGTGTGGAGTATTTCCGTTGAGTGAGCGGAGTTTGGGACAGGTGGTGATGGAGAAGACGGAAGGACTGTGGAATTACATCGTCGGTGAGGAAAGACTGACTGGGTTACGGTCTTTCGTGAGGAGATCCAGCTGGGTCAGAGCAGGAAAAAAAAGACAACAGCTAAAAAAAAAAAAAAATACAAAGCCTCAGCTCACTTATGAAGCTTTCTGGTCCTTCCAGCACACATAGGAAACAAAACACATGAAACACTTTGCAACTATACATACATTTGCTTAGAAAATATGTAGCCAAATCGTCTGGTTTTGCCCTTCAGAAAACAAACCTTGTGTCAATAATCCTTTTAAACTAGAGTCAGCTGTTGGTACAAATTGTAGCACTGAATTGGAGCATTTGAACTGTGCACAAGAGTGGCTTATGGTGTTAAGTTTTTTTTTTTTGCAAAACAGAAGGTTTACTTCGATACAGTATACAGGATAGTGCTGTATAGCTTTGAAATAAAAATGAGTAAGCAAACTGCATATGTAAAATCAAACTCCTGAACACACCAACAAGGATATTATGCTGATGCTAAACGAGAAAAACTCAAGAGCCTCGTAGGAAATAGAAAAATCTTGTTTCCTCCTTTATATTATATATTGTACACTGTGGTAAAAAAAAGAAGTACAAAGTGTAAAGTTAGGCTATGCGGCGGTTTCACGAATTGTCCCCTCTAGTTTCTTTGGGAGTAGCTCTCTCCTTTCATCAATACTGATGACTGGCTTCCGACAGTTTTGTCCGTCGATATAGATCTTTGCATACACGGGGTTGGAGTAATTCATAGGCTGCATTGGGAAAACAAAAGGAAAAGAAAGTAAGGATATTTCCAAAACTCACGTTCCAACAGTGATGATCCTAAAGTACCAACAATGAATATGTTTTGATATTTGTTAATGAGTTGTAAGTAGCCGGGGAGGCAACGCTTCACATTAAATCTGGTAAAGTTTGAGACTGTAAGTAGTTTCCTATTTACAATACAAATAAGTCTTAAACATAACACTAAACACACACATTCATCTGGAGTCATGTTTGGTTCCCCCCTTTGGGAAGCTCAATTTTCACTCATTTTATGTCATTTCAGTTTTTAGCACTTCCAGCCTTTATTTGGGTCCCATTTGTGTTACCCAGTAGCTCCTGCTTGGTACAGAGGGAATTACAAAATGAATGTTTATCAAAGTTTGTTTGCTAAAAACAGCTGGCCACTGCACCTTGAACAAACTGATAAGAGCGCATCTGAAAGCTCATTTTCATATATTTTTTTGTAAAATAACAAAGCACAACATTTTGTCAGAAATCAGTAAGACTGTGTAGAGTTAGGTGCCGATTCTCTTAATTAGGAAAGACAATTAGTGGAAGTTTGAGTCATGCATATTTAAGGAACGTCTAGGTTTTGAGAAATAAACATGCCAACGACTCGGTGAGAAGAAAGAAAGTCCTTGCTTGCTTAGAAAGCATGCAAGAAAATACACAGATTACATATCCATTAAAAAAGATGGGAGCCTGTGGGTGTTCTGCAATCGACGTCAAGGTAATGATGAGCTGAATTTTTGACTTTGCAGAAAGCAATTAGGCGTTTGTGTACTTACATCTATATAACTGCAATACCTTTTTGATATGAATATGTTACACATGCACCACGTGTAGCATATTATCATATTAAAATCAAAATTACCCTGGGTGTTTGGATTTGTTTTTTCCAAATAGTAAATGTAAAAGTTGCCTTTTTATACAGGGTATAAAATATACCATATACTAATCATAAACTAATTTGTTTATCATTTTTAGAATAAAAAAAAGTTAAATTTACCTGTCCAGGAATGACCTCCTTGGGCACAGAATTCATGCCCAAGGCGTGAGGGTCACTGGATTTTACACACCACCCCTGCAACAAAACAGATACCATCTTCTGTCATCACTGCAGCTACATACAGTAAGGCTATAATCTCATTGTTTTGGTGTCACAATGTTCAAAGATCATAATCAGTCCTTTGGATTTAAAACAAATTGAAAAACATCTGAGCAAACAGGAAAAACTTCAAGACGCGAGTTCAAGTCAGCAAATCTCAGTTAATAACAAAGCACGACAGTCCGCACAATAGCAAATGTCAAAGCTGGCAGCGCAGGAAGCAATAGCATTAGGCTTGAGGCTTTAGCAGATGAGCTGTAAACCAGCATACGTGAGGGTGTAAGGATTTATTTGATGTACTGAGTGTGGGAGTGAGGTTGAGCGTTATGGACAGAATAAATCACCAACAAAATGAAAAGTCCTCTTGGCATCTTTAAACAAGTGTTAAAAAATATACCAAACCTCAGTAACAGTGTATTGTATATTCCTTCAATAAAACAAGAGAGAGAGAAAAAGCAGTGAACACGTCAACATGCGTTATAGGTCAAGAAACGTTGCTTAAAACGGCAAATAAACATTCTAGATTTTCTTGTTCGTTTTTAAGCAGTGCAGAATTTATCGAGAATCAGACAGACGACGAAGAAACATATGGAGAAACATATTGCAAATGTTCAAAACAGATTGCTAATAATAAGTTTACATCCCACACTGTATTAATATGCTGCTCGATCAAATTAAATACTCATTTATGCAACCAGACGAACTCTGTTTGCAAGTGCGCTTCTGGGAGATTCGCAGCTGCATCTATGTAAACCCAATTAATCGTCTTCTAAGAATTTTTGTTGAAAGGCGTTTGACAAAAAGATGTAATTTGATTATGCAATCAAATTATTATTAGTAAATTAGTAATCGCAAACATGTTCCTGTTACTGTAATAAAGGACTCCAAATATGACAGAACATGATCTTCTGAGACTGCTGAGCATTGTTAAAACCAAACAAAATACTATGTCTTTAACATACAAGATCAAAAGAAGTAGCCCGTCAGTCTCATCATTTTATAAACATTTTTCACAAAGACAGTTCTGAAAAGTGGAGTGTGTATTTGTATTTATTCTCTTATCTTAAAACTCTTAAATAAAATCCGGTGAAACTAACAACCTTCACCACAGATAGTCGAGTACTTCATCTGTAAAGGTTATAGTTCATTTTAGATTCCTCCTGCAATTTAAATGTGCCAGGCTTTTTGTGAGTTATGTATATAGTAGAAAGAATTAATCTAAGCAGTGAACCCTGTGGTACTCCACAAGTAATCCTGGACTGTGAAGATTTATCATTTACACTAGAATCTCTGCTAAGGATAGATAACTTGCATCTGAAATGGGAATGGTAATCAAAGGAAGCACTTCTTCAAATAATTTTGTGGGGACAGGATTCAACATGGACTTTCAAGAGTTAGAAGAAGCTAAAACTTTTGGGCACAACTGAATAAAATCAGTCTAAACACAGATTACGTTTTTCAGTTGCCTCCAATGAGGACACCATTATCACGCTCAGGAGGATGTCACTAAATTTTATTTTTAATAGAATCAATTTTGTTTTTACAAAGAATCCCATAAAGTCAGTACTGCTGAGAGTTGGGGGAGTTAACAGCTGTGAGTCTGTGTAAGATTGACAACTGTAGTAAAAAGAAACCTCGGATTATTCCAATTCTCGTCCCGTTTCTAGAAACGATTGACTCAGGCAGGCTGAATACAGATACACAACACATTTTAAGGTTTTATTTGTAAAAAAATGTTGAAAATTCAAAATTACTTATTGCTGTTTGGACCATTATATAAAATACCAGTGAAGTTCATTGAAGTGTGTGATTATTATGTAGTAACATCCGAAAAAGTTCAAAAAGTTCGGTGCACAAAAAAAAAACATATAGAACCATCATATGTTCTAAAAACACGTATTAAAAAAAATATAAAAATAAA
>NW_006800079.1:259985-345483 GCF_000485575.1 Poecilia formosa
AATGAGCTATTTAATGAAGCCCACCTTGTGAGGGTCCAGTGTGAAGTTGGGTCGCAGCAGACTGCCTGCATCAGCATGGTTGTCGTGGTCCACCTCATACATGTTGTATGACGGGTTACCAATCTCCACGTTTATCCCTCCGTTTGTCATGGGCTGCCTCTGCACACGTTTTCCCCTGAGGAGTGTGTGTTTTTGTGTGTGTGTCAGAAAGAAAGAGAGTCATTAACATGAACCACAACATCCAGGTCAGCTCACCTCCCAGTGCTGCACACGTCCACACAAGACATCACCAGACAACGCTGGGAGAATATTAACTTGGCTGGGTAGTTACATTCAAAACAGCCAAACAAAGTTCTCAGAATGAAAGTTGAGACTTTCATTCATCTTCAAAGCTGCACATTGTTTGATAGTGTCATCACCTGCTGCTTAGAAACCACCCTTTCAATTTTTATCGTTTTATTCCTTTTATCTGCATACCTTTGCCTCCGTCTGCAGATATAAACACCTGCCACCACCATCACGATCAGGATAACCAGCAAAACCAGAGGTACAATGATGGCAATGCTTCCTGGAGGAGGAACAGATGAGAGATGGAGGGAAGTGTTAGAAATAAACACAGAGCTGAGGTGAATTCAGACAGTTACCACAGAAGGTCAACTTTGATTTTGTTCTTTTTAACTTTCAGCTGGCATTACTTTGTTCTATTTACCAAGCATCTGTTCAGATAATATATAATATACCCAGTAGATAAACAGTGAAACAATATAAAACTGGTGCTAAAGTGTGTATTAAAAGTTCATAAAACGTCCAACAAGTACAACTACAAAATGTAACTCAAGTTTACTTCATCAATTAGAAGATAAACCAATGAAATTCAGACCTATTGAACTGAACAAAGTAAATATGCTCAATGAAGGCTTTTGGATCCATACAATGGTAACTGGTGACTGTTGGCTGTTGTTAGAATGTCACTCAGGCTGGCTGTGCTATGACGGGAGCTTTAACAGATTAGTTTTCAGAAACCTAAAGAAAGTCGCCATAGCAACACACATTTTCACAAAACAGGGACATGTTTTCAGCTTTTGATTGTTATGTAGTGTTTACTTAATCTCAAAGAGAAGTCCACCTCTCTGACCTGAAGTTAGCTGATATTTCATTAAGTTATTGTAGTTAGGAAATATACTGAATATAATTAGAAATCTTAATGTGCTCTCCAACCAGCTACTAAGCAACTCCCACAGAAAAATGTGTCAACTCTTTCTTGTATGAGGATATAAATGGCCCAGTAAATATTATTTTATCTAGATTTATTAATAAGTAAATGTAAAATGTTACTCATTTATTGCTTTTTATTCTATGATTGTATGTTAAAACATACTTAAATATGTCTTGTTTGATTTTGACACTAAAGTGTTTTGTTCTTTATTGTAAGACATTGTCTTCAATATCTGTCATTTGCTGTCGCAAGTTTCTTCTTATCTCTTTTTATTCATTATCTATCTTTATAACTGATATTCATAGCATCATCAATATTTTATTATTTAAACTTACTTTATAGACTGACCTTTTTTTAATTATTGACAGCTCCTGCTTTTTGATTTTTTTCTGATTTTGTAATGCTGATAGAGAGAGTTATGCCTGCAAAGTTTGGACATACTGTCTTAATTAGTACAATATTAATAAATACATTTAATATTTAATAAATTCTATTAATTTTTTTTACTGGAGTAATCGTTTCCTGTCTTAATGATAGTTACAACAAAGACATATTTCTGATTAATCATCTGACATGAGTTTTAGGTTCGGTTAAAGCAGCAAACAGAGATAATCCACCTGCTTCATAACCTGCAGCTCCAGTCGGATGTGTACAGAAACTCATCATAAGCATGAATGTCGTATTTGTTGTAATATTTTATTGACTTATTTAAACCAAACAGCTGCAAACTGCAATAATAAAAAAAAAGAAACAAGTGAAGTTTGAATTTTTTGTGTTTCCTATAACATTGCATATTAGCTGAAATATTTGCATACACCACAACTAATACTTAGTTCGAAGTCCCCTAGGATGTCTCACAGAACTAGATATTTTTCTGCAGCCATCAACCAGCTTCTGGCATAATTCTGGTTGTATATTGGTTTCTTTCCTCATCAAAAACCATAAAGCTAATTTAAATTGTTTGGTCTCTTGGCACACTCCTCCGTTAAGCATAGGCAAGACATTTTCACTCGGATTGAGGATAGGGGGATTTCCAGAAGCTGTTGTAATTAACCATTCTAAAACCCATTCTGACACATCGGGGACTAGGATCCCAAATGCACATGAAGCAAGCTGAAACCAACATTTTTAAATGAGCTCTTCCATTTCTTTTAAATACATTGGTATAACAGCCAGCAGAATTATGCCTGAGGTTTGGCAACAAAAATTGTGGATATTTAATCAAACAGGCATATATATGGCATATTAAACGGCGTTTAACTGAAAAATCTGGAGGTTTACAGTCCTTGTCAAATGGCATTTTGACTAAAAATCTAGATCTTTTTTTTTTCAAATTCCAATCTTTTTTTTTTAAATCTCTTTCTTTCTTACTGTTTATTCAATGTCACATGCTGTAAAGTACTTTGAAATGCCTTGCTGCTGAAATGTGCTACATGAATAAAATTTGATTGATTGATATGTCTAACAAACATCAAATTCATATTGTTTGTTGTTTAATCATCCCACCCTGGAAAAAGTACAATTCAAATAAACCAATTAATACCGTAACTCATTATGACCTTCATGTCCAACAGGACTGCATGATCACGTCTCAGAGGTTTAAATGTAAAAAAAAATGAGATTTTGTAAAATATGGGATTCTTATCCTTATTTTTGTTGATTTCTCCACTTCTTACCTCCACTTGTGTTGTCTGATCTGCTGCTTTTAGGGGCAGGCCTTTCACATTGTGTCCCAGCCCAATTGGCAGAGCATCTGAAGGAAGTTAAAGCAGAATGTGAATAAAACATCTTTAGCTTTCTTTTTTTTAGTCGACAAATTGCTCAGGAAACACCTTAGCAAATTTACTACAGTATATGATGTGACAGTGGTTCACATGTGCAACACATTATGAATCAGTCTTGCAGTGAGGTGCTTTGATCCAACAAACACAACACATCACCTGGAGAGAGAATAAGCACTATGTACATCCATATTGTGTCCACAAACAGTGTGCGTTAATTTTCTAGCGTTGATTATTCAGTTAATAAAAAGATTTACGTAAAAAATAAATAAATAAAATGACAGCAGGACAACAAATCTCATCTCATTTGTGTTCCAATGGAATCCAATGGGTGTGATGTATGACCCTTGTTAGAAAGGGTAATGTTTAATTTTACAGTAGTCGCAGATGGGCCCGTAAAGCATGAGTGATCAGGTGGGCGCGGCAGGGTGATGAAATTATTCTAAATTACATGCAGTATCAGAGTCAGAACATCCGGCTATCAAAAATAAGAATGCAGCCCCATAGATGCGGGAAATGAATCCCGCCTTTGTAGGACGAAATGTCAGTGCGACATGAATTTTAATAGGAGGTTGGAGGCAAGGTGGAGTTTGATCTCCTTTCCAAAGTATATACCAAGAAAACAAACTTCCTAAAAAAATAAATAAATCTAAGCTTTTTTTTTAAAGAAAATTACATCAATTACTCGGTTTTGGGATGGGAAATTATGAATGATTCAGGCCTTTACCTGACATGTTTAGCTGCTAATCATGAACAGGATGTAAATACACACACTGATGCTCACATTACACATATACGGCACCATGTTTTATTTCTCCTGGGGTTCACTTGTGCACAGTGAGGACTGCATGAGATGGGCAAATGGGTGGCAGTAAAGGGGCCAACAAAGATGCTGAGTCATGCAGCAACTGACAATGTAATAAGTGCTGTATTAGTTAATAACTGTTCAAGATGTAACAAATACCATTAGTGCCCAGAGTACAGTACATTCACTGACTCTGTGTCTACTGGCGGCTTAATGTAATCATAAGATCCTACTGAAAGAGTGGGTCTGGGGTGGAAACAGGGCTGCAGTGAAGGTTAGAATAACATACATTTAATTTATGCATCTTCCTGGTGAAATCAGAAAGAATATTTCCAGATCTTATTCCACGTCCAATTGTCTCAATGTTCCTTCCATCCTTCCATTAACCCATCCATCCATTCGTCAGAAATTGATGATTGACTTTTGTATTTGCATCAAAAATGGTTGAAAACGTTCTGAGGAAGTTTTAGTCTGGAAATATATGTTATCTAAACATTTTAAATCGTTTAATTATTTGCTTAATAATGTCAGCAACCACAACCATAAACTGTAACATCTTATATTAAGACTTCAACATTTTATCTGCTAAAACAAAGTTTTGGTGTTAGAATGCTGCAATAATAGAAGAGCAGCTAATCCAGAAAAACACTCAGCGTCCTATGGTAACAGTATGCACTACTGTGCAAATAAATGTCACTTTGCTTCCAAAGATCACAGTTATCAGTGGTCTTCTTTAAGAGGATTTTTCTGTCTTTAATGCCTATTTCTTTGCGCAGATTTTTTTCCTCAAACAAATCCAGATTTTATTTCATTTTGGTGCTTTCATCTAAAAATTGTTGTCCTAAAGGATTTTTAAGTGAAACACAAAATACGTAAATAAATACAAAAAAAAATAAATAAAATTCTCCCAACATGGTAAGGTTAGTATCGAATGTTCCTAAACTTTATTACCAAAGAAAATAATATCTGAATTTTATGTATATATCTAGCACTTATTACTTGACAGTTTGCTACAAGAAGGTACAAGATTTACCAACTGCAGAGTCTGAAATGATGCTAAATGGAGTGGAGGAGGGTGAGTGTATACAAAGGAGGTGAGTGGGCTCTGAACAAAGCTGGAGAGGTGAGAGGGACCTACTTGCAGCGAGGTTTGTTAAGAGCTGTTAATGTGCACATCCCCTCATTCTGACAGAAGTAATCGCAGGGGTTGGCCAGCTCATCACAACGTTGGTTCTTGAACCCTGAAGTGCAGCTGCAAAACATTGTGTTGGGAGTGATGAAAGGGCCCAGAGAATGTATGTTGTTGAACACTTGGCTGCTTGACGAATGGAGATTGACTCACTAAATCCTTTAAGCACCTTCAGTTGTCAGACGGAGTAATACAGTGTTGCGTTTTCAGAGAGTAAATTAGGAAAATAAATCATGTGAAAACATAAATCTGCTTCTGTAAAAAAAAAAAAAGAAGGAAAGAAGAGTCTCCTCTAAAAGACACGTTATATGAAAGTCTGTTTTGCCACTTTCCAGTGCCAAGGTTTCCAAAGGTTTAAAATATTACGATTTCCAATCTGCTAAAATTTTAAAAGTCTCCAGCAGTCCGACAGCTTTTTATTGTTCGAACACCGAATCTCATTTCTCCTAGTACAGGTTGAACTTGAAGAGGACTACAACTTCTCTGCTGTAGAAGTTATAGAAAGAAAAATGTCTGTTTGTCTAAAGCAGGGGTGTCCAAAGTCGGTCCTCGAGGGCCGGCATCCTACATGTTTTAGTTCTCTCCCTGGTGGTGGCAACAACCTCCTCAGCAAGTCAATGTTATCCTTAGGCCTTCTAATGAGCCATCATTTGATGCAGGTGCGTTAAACCAGGGAGAGAACTAAAACATGCAGGATGCCGGGCCTCGAGGACCGACTTTGGACACCCCTGGTCTAGAACTACAAAACAAAACCCTTCTATTGCTGATGCATGCCTAATGGTTTCAATTATTAGGAAACTTAAATAATAATTGTTAGATTTGAAAGGGAAAGATTATCAATTACATTTGCCTTTCTTTCTGGGTAATCATTTTTTAGACAAGATATAAAGCTCTGTCCTTGAAAAAAGCAAAGTAGTTAATGCTATCTTATAGAATTAGACTTACAACATCTGGAAAAAAAATATCTGTACTTAAGACAGCTACAATATTATGCAAGAAAATGTAAAGAAAGTTCATTATAAGCTTAAATTATTAAAGGTTTTTGTCTAACTAGACAATATTGGCCAATTGAGGATTTCTCGCACTAATAGATTCTTTTCAATGTTTCGTAACTTGTATTTTTTGCAGGGCCGTTTTTTTCTTTTTTATGCATTTAATGCAATCACAATTGAATCAGCGTTACACAGCAGGATTTTTGCATTTGGGGAGCTTGATGAAACACACATTAACTCGGAGGATTAAGGTCAAACTTTATGATTTCTTGACACCGCCATATCCATTATCTCACATAATTTCAAGTCTTTGGAGCAAATAATAAACCGCATTATCAGGATCTGTTAACCTCATCGAATAAGATGGAGTAATTTGCATAGAAATTGATTCTATCCCCTGGAATTCGGAGAGAGGTGACCGCAAATTTCAATTTAACTACAGTGGACAATGAGCATTTAAAAAAAGGGAAAACTAGACAGATGGCTTTTGAAAATAAATTTCCAATTTCCCCCTTGAACAGATTTTCAACACGCAATGAATGCGATTATCGCAGAGGAAGTGTTCATTTTAAACAGCACTGCGAGTCGTCTTGATTCCCTCACACGTGCCACTTTAACTTTTGTCTGGAACAAGTTTTTGAGTTTCATGGCATACTGAAGCAAAGATACGGAACTTTTTCTGTTTTTGTTGAAGGAAAAAAACCTTCTAAAGCCAGCTGCTGAAGACAGTCACCGAGGTCTGACATGAGCTTTAAACGGCAGAGAGGAACAGCATGAGATGTTCAGAATGGCAGGCTTTGAAACAGTTTCAAATAATTTTTATCTGCCTAAACCCTTAAGCCACAGAGAGGTGTCACGCTGCACAGGGTGGTGTACTGGCACTCAGCCCCCTGCTGTTCATTGGCGCTTCAAACAGTGACATCAGATCTTCTCTCAATTTAAAGAGGTTTTTTTTTTTTCTAATCCAAAAAGGAGACACTTATTTTGTTGAGTTCTTGAGGCAAAGAGAAAGATATCCCTTGATAATTTTTCCTCCTGCTCTAAAAGCCACTCTTTCCTTAGCCAGTATTTCAGTAAAACCAAGTCTGCGTAGAAAACATTCAGCTCTCTTCCCTCACACCTCTTTCACCCATTAGGCTGTAACTTACTGACAGAATGGAAGGCTGGTGTCGGGGTCCAGGTGACAGGTACCTCCATTGTAGCAATATCCATCACACAGCTGACAGCTTGGCGCAATTCTACCATTTGTGCAGCTGGAGGGTGGAGAAATAATTGACTCATGTTACAAGCAAAAAACTATATTTTAACAAGATGGGGGAGGGAAGGAGTTCTGGGTGGTTTTTGTCAAACACATGCATAATTGTTGGAAGAGAAGAGACTTCACCAAATAGCAACATTGAACACATGGTTAGAGGTGTAAAAACTAAATGTTAGCATTTCTACGCTAATCTTTATGCAGACAAAAATAGAACAGAAAACAAATAATTTAGCAGTAAAAAAAAAATGCATATTAATCATACCAGAAATATTAATGAGAATTAAACAAAAGCAAAGCTGCAACATAATACCATGAATGAATAAAACAAAAATAAAAATATATAAAACATGTAAATATCAATACAAAATAATAATATAGAAAATATTACCAACAGTTTTTCCTTGAATGTGATAGTAACCAACCAATTAAATAATCAATTAACATAAGAAATACACAAAAATGCATTGTAAGTAAATACTAACCAAATAAAAGATAAATTATATTGGTAAATTGCTAAGCTGGCTTCTATTTCATTGAGATTATTAGCAGATTAAATGCTGGTGAATTGCTTTAATTCAATCAAAGCAATTCAGAGAGCTTCCAGTTGGTCGGGGCAGCAACTGTGATATTGGGAATACGTTGTTTATTTTCCCCATAAATGAACAGTCATGGAAAAATACTAAAAGACCAAAGCTGAGTAGACAGGACTGACTACTCAGTCGACTCTCCCTTTAGAGAAAATTACTCATGTGATAAAATACCAATAACATGAATTCTATCAAATTTGGCAACCATTTATTGTGAAAATTAAAGTTATACAGTGAATTCCAAATTTAAGATGTAAGTAAATTGGAAAGAAAGGTTGGTGTGAGGTTTTGATTTAATTAACATGCTTCTTTTGATGTTTTTTTTGTAATCTTTAATTCTGTTGCAGTATTTCAGCTTGACATTTTGGTTTTGTTCTATTTTGTTATCGTGAAAAAAATGGCAAGTTGCTAACCTGGCTTCTATTGCACTGACATTATTAGCAGCTAAAATTCTGCAGCAGTGGTGTGTAGACTAAAAGTTTTTCTTTTATTTTTTTATTTAATCAAATCAATACAGAGAGCTTACAGTCTGTGGAGGCAGCAACTGTGAGAATATGCCGTCTTTCCCCATGAATGAACAGAAAATATAAACCCCAAAGATTTCAGCAACAGAAATAATGGACGGGAGTGCCAAACACTCACTTGCAAACCACATCTAAAGTTTCCTCGTTAATAAGGCAGGGAGCCCCATGGCATCGGAGACACTTGTCCACCTCACACTTGTTCCCTTCATACCTTGCGGGACACACACATTCCACATAGCCGCTGCTGGATAACGTACAGGCCTTTGAGTTCACACAGTAGTGGTGGCAGATGTCTGTTTCATATCGAGAAGCACAGAAGGAAAGGTTAGTGTATAAGCTGGTTAGATAAGAATTGTACAGGGCTTTAATGGGACTTAATTATCCACATCAAATGACATCTTAGCCACAGATGGAAACATATCTCCCCTTGGGCAAGCAGCAGTGAGAAAATACTAATGATGTGCAACTGGAATTGTTTTCCCCCATCCCATTATGTCAATGCACTGCTAAAGAAAATCCATCACTGTGGAAATGAAATACCCAAAGGATGTGAGATGGAAGAACTCTAATTCTGTTTATCTGCAAATTGAAGCAAATGTGGTGTTTGTGGAAAGATAACTCTTTGGGCAATTGCTTTTGTTTAACACTAAACGTGTGCTAAAAGTATATATATTTTTTTCTGGGAGTTTCATCCCGGGTAGCTGAATACAGATTAATGCTTTGTGTGATTACAAGGGAATGTCAGTTATGTAAAGAGCAGGTTTCCAGAACAATCCACGAGTTGAGACGAAGAACTCACGGTAAAGACAGCGATCCCCGGTGTACTCTGCCATACAGCGGCACACAGGCTGATTTCCCTGAGTGACGTCACATGTCCCCCCATTAAGACAATAATTGTCACAAATCCGCTTCTCACAGAAAGGCCCAGAGTATCCAACAGGACAACGGCATGTAGGCTTCCCTGTGAAAAAACACAGTCAAAGTTGTACAGATCAGTGCCAACTGTACACACAGTTATGATTTGGGTTGTTATAGTCCTCAATTTTCCTTTTTCTAAATGGGCTCGCAAAAACAGTCACACCCCTTTAACTATTTCAGATTTATCATAAAAGTCTGTTTTGTGTTTTAATTGGGATTTTATATGATGGACAAAGTATTTTTCTTCCACAAACCAAATTACAATTGGAAACCTTCACTTTCCCATCATGTACAAAAAAAAGTACAGTTTCGGCCTAAGATAGAACGTTTTGTTTTTGTTTGTTTTTTTACATGTTTGTTGAGTTCCCTGTGTGGTTTGTGGAAAACTGCAAATGGACTTCTTATGGCTTTCTGTTATTAGTGACTTCTTCCTATTCTTCCATACAAGTCAAATTTCTGCAGTGCATAAACCATAGTTGTCTAGTCAATAAATTCTTCAAACAGATATTTGGATCTCTGAGGCTTCTCTAGAGTTAAGCCTCCTCCATGGCTGACTTTGCAATTTCCACCCAATAATTTTTTTAGCCGTTTGACAATCTTCTTAGGTATTTTGTGAAGAATCAAACAAATGTATGCAACTCCTCACTGTGTATGATAAATACACCTCAAAAGTATTCATGTTGTCGGCAAAATCAAAAACTGGACAGTGGAAGTGGACTAGTAGCAGCAAAATATCAACACTGCTGTCTGAGCACATTTCTGCATAAAATATGCCCATAAACTTCTCATCAATCACACAACAAATCACCCAGAGCTCTGTGCAAAATAGTTTGGGCATTGAGAAAGGGAAGAGAAAGCCTCTCTGCAAACTAGATAACACAATATTTAGTCATGCAATTACGTCAATTAGAAACAATTTCAATGCTTTGGATGAAGCATGGAAGAGGCTTTACCATGGAACTTCTTTTGGAGTCAATTGTGTTAAGAATTGTGCCATCTCTAACTAAACTACTTTGCAGGAGAGTTTATTTTCACAGCATTCAAGTCTGGGGCAAAATCGAAAGCAAAGAAGTCATGTAAAAGTTATTCAAGGAACTGCCTTTTGGTCTGTACCGGTTAATATTTATGTGAATCTCGAGGCTTCCACTGATTGGCAGCTATGGTACCAAGCGGAGGTATGCTGTTTGACATGTCCTTCAGGCCGATCCAGCTTTTAATTCAGCCAGAAACAGCAGGCATATAATTGCTCCAATGACTTCACATTCTGGCCACAGATTTATTCCTTGTCAGACATGGCTGGGATATTTCCAACAGGGAGGTAATATTGGCGGCCTCCTAATCACGTCTCCAGATGATTTTTAGATTCCACGTTCAGAGCCCGGATCATTTTGACTATTTCTTTGGTAATCCTGAAAAGTTTCACAAATCAGATAATTTTGTATCTGGGTCATTAATTTATATGTATGATTTTATCTAAATGACTGACAGGTATGCCTTAGTGGATATTCAGGTATGAGCCAATTAGTGTAAAGCAAAGTGTATCTGAAAACGATTCAACAGAGGAGTAAGAACTTTTTTATAATGAGCAGCAGGACTTACATTAAGATATGTAATAAAGGTGCCAATGATACAGTTTAATATGTTACGTCAGATTAAAAAGTCAGCATTTTAAAATATCCAATCTTGGTCATTATGGTGAAACTAAATTAACTGTCAAAGATCTGAATGTCCCTGGTTGGCTGAAAACAGAAATAATTTAATATGCTGAGTAATTATTAAATGGAGTCCACATTTGTAGTTTAGTTTTGAGAAAAATAGAACTTATCTGTGAAAAAATCAAAGGTTTGATGGAGAACATTTGTGAAGATTAGTAGGTATCATAAAGACTAAGGAACATACCAGGCAGGTCAGGTCTAACGCTGTGGAGAAGATTTAAGCAGGGCTAGGCTATAGAATAACATACAAAGCTTTGAACATCTCACAGAGCTCCATTTCATTCATCATTAGAAAATAGGAAGAATGACACAATGGGAAAATCACCAAACCATGACTGTGCACCCAAACTGACAGACCAGGCAATGGGAGCATTATTCATAGAAGCAGTTAAGAAGCCCACTGTAACTCTGGACTAGCTGCAGCTACCCACAGCTAAGAGAGGACACTTAGTCTTACATTACAAATCTGGGCTTTATGGAAGAGTCACAGAAAGAAGCTATGAGCTATGAGTAGAATAAAATGTGTTGAAGTAGTGCTACTTTCACTTGAGTAAAATTTTGGGGTGTTCTATCCCCATCTTGATATTAGAATATTGTTTCTATTCAGAATGTTGTCCAGGAAGTAAAGAAGTGGCTACAAGACGAATGACTCTGTCTCTTGAACATTTCAAAAGCCATTATTCTAGCTAAATAAATGGGGATTGTGAAATTACATACTGGTGTAGCATGACATAAATGGAGGCTTGTATCCATAACAACGTGGTAGTCCACAATGCGAGAATTTGTCAAGTACCACCTGCTGATGATTGTCCATTGTTGAATGGAGGAGCCTGGCTTTGTGAAAGTTGAAAGGTATTAAAGACTCTATGTAGAGCTGACATAGAGTCAGCTCTACATAATGCAGCCTTCTTACATTACTAAATAGAAAGGCACTTATATAGAGGCATGTACACAAATGAATATATCAGCCTATTTGAACAATGATTTAATATATAGGAGAAACTTATATATATACACATTTCTGTATACTGCAGAAATGTGCAGTCACCATGGTGACCTCAGCACCATAGATTGGAGAGGCTGACTCAAAGTCCCCAGCCCACACTTTCTCACTGCAAGGCAGGATTGCGATGATCTTAAAGTACTCTGCCCACTGACCCACGATATCCCGAGTTAAGGCCAGCAGTACATCATCCTAAACAGTGTTGGTGTTTAGGATGGTGTGGTTGACTGATTGATTGATTGATTGATTGATTGATTGATTGATTGATTGATTGATTGATTGATTGATTGATTGCACTGTTCCCTCCTTCTGAGGCAGACCAGAAAAAGGAATTCAAACCAAGTTGGACCCAGATGAAAACGTAATTATCCCCTAGTAAAATAATGGGTTTACTGTCATTTAGCACATATCCAAAACATATCCCCTTCTAGAAACATGTATTTGTCTGTAAAATGTGTTACAATGCAATTTTTTAAAAGTGGGCTTTTTTTGATAGTGAACTAACAGGAAAGTGGGTAATGAGAGAATGGGAAAGACATGCGGCAAAGGTCACAAGGCCAGGAATCGAACCTGAGACAGCGGTGTTGAGGAGTAAGACCTCTTTATGTGGGTTGTGCTTAACCCCTGCGTCACCACACCACTCCGTTACAGTGCCATTTCTAAAGCTTTTATGTGAACAAGTATGTTCATTAGTAAAAAAAGGAACAGTGGTGACACTTCCCAGGAGATTTCAGCCAAACAAATTTACTCCAAGTGCTATTCCGATTTATCCAGGAGGTCACAAAAGAACCCACAACAACATCTAAGACTTCACATGCATCATTTAAGGTCATTGTTCATCATACAACAAACATATACTGAGTAAAAATGGTATCCCTGTTGAGGTTTCCAAGGTGAAAACTACTGTTGATGTTAGCCAAAAACAAAAACATGAGCTTGATTGCTAGGTTTGGGAGTGAAAGTCCAGATTTAAATCTGACTGAGATGCTGTAGTATGACCTTAAAATTGCAGCTCATCCTTATCCAGCAAAGAGAAGTGGATCAAAATTCTTTCACAGAGATGTAAAAAAAGGAGATGTACGAAATCATTGCTAGATATCGTAAACACTAGTTGGCAGTTCTTACCATCTAGATTGGCTGAAACAGTTATTAGATTTAAGGGACAATTAATTTTTAAGATAGGAATCGGAATAGTTTGGATAGGTTTTTCCACTCTTAAATGAAATAATCATCTAAAATGTATTTATTGTTTGTTCAGGGTATCTTTGGCTGATGCTATAATTTGCTTAAAAAACTGAAACATTTACTTGTAACAAACAAAAACAAAAGAAGAAGAAACTACAAGGGAGCAATTGCTTTTTCACAGCAATGTGTTGTTCTTTGGTAGGTTGCCTCAGACTACAGATAAAGGATATAAAGCCTGCAGGGATTGCTAAAAAAAAGAAAAAAAAAAGAACGAAAAACCAAGCCAGATATCAGTATAAGATGATGAATTTGTTGCAAATAGTCACATCTGCTGCGGCTCCATGCGTGAACTTGTTAATTTATTCTGGTGAAATAGATTTTGGATTTGCAAGCGGAGAATTTGCTCCTAGTCACTTCCTGCACATGTGGCTGATCCCCCAAAGACCCACAAACAGAACCTCCAGAGACCCTAATTTTCTCTCTTCTTGGCCAGACTCCCCAGGGTGCGGATCAGCCCCGCAGAGTGATATCTTTGCAGCAAAGGCAAAAAAGCAACCAGTTCTTCCAGGAGCAGGCTTCAATCAAACATTACCCAGCCAAGACGTCTGAGATATGGACACACGGAGATAGGACTGAGAGCCCTTGTACTACACCCCTTACATCCAAATTACGGTTCTGGTTTTCTTCATCAGCATCTACAAGTAAATTCAGCTCAGTTAATTCAAGTCAGGGTTTTTATAATTTACACCAAATGATTCTGTTTATAGAAATACACTAGTTTTCCTAGAAATAGAGTCAAATAAAGCAAATTGCAATGGAATAAAGTGACGACAACACCTTTCTTCTATCAATTACAGTGTATAACATTGATGTTCTATTTTTCCTGAAAACTATATTTTATATAAAAGAAATAGATAGGGAAATAAACTCAAAAAGTTCTGCAAAAATAAATAAAAACAATACTCTTCTATATCAGATTCAATTGATTCTGCTTGGTCTCATGTCAAATCCAGTTACCTGAACACATCCCCAAACGGCATTTGCCTTTCCTTGACACTACCCTGGGAATAATGAGTGGAAAAGGAGGCACTGAATAGGAAATGATATATAAGTAAAAAGCCTTTCACTTTGGATCATTGTCACAGTTTTCGAGACAATAAGGATTGCAGGCAGCAGACCAAACACTGCTTCAGTCTGTTTTGAACTTGCATCTAGACAGCGCAATACGGTAGCTCTGCAGAAACCTAATAGGTGAGATGGTGATATGCATCCAAAAATCAGAAGCCATGAAAATTTCTATGGAGTAAAAAGACCCAGAGGCAAACCGCGCTGACAAGAGAGGTACACAGGTACATGAAAGCTCCAATTGCCCACATGCAGGAGACAGACTGTGATGGAAATCTGTTGCTATTAAATACTGGAACAAACTTTTTCTACTCAGCTTAAAAGAAAAAGAAGTGCGATTAAAAGCAGCAAGATGAATTTAGTTGGCTATAACCTCTGCTTTGATTTCACTTTAATGTATGAATCTTTTCCTCTTTGAAAACTTCTCAAAGCATAAATATCTCACTTGCCCCATTGATGCTGTAAAATAAACAAAAAAGAAAAGAAAGAAAAAAAAAGCTTAGAGCGTCCTTACTGCCAAAGCTAACATTTCTACGCTTATACAGAAAATGAATCAAAGACATGGGAGTTAAAATTCAATGTCACCTTGTGTGTTTATAGATAAATCTGTAGATATTCCAGCCTCTAATTGATGCCAAGCTCACTTCTGGTCCATTTTAATCACTAAAGCTGAAGATTTAGGGATATCTATTTTGACTTTAATCTCTCTTCCTCTTTTCGTGTTTGGTCACTCTTTCCAGTTAATATTTCTCAGCCTCAGACGAGCTCAGTGCAGACAAAAATCACTAAACATTTAAAGGACTGCTGTTGCAATATTTATTTTGCTCACAGCTGTCTTTTCATGATCAGAAATCCATTTTAACTAGGAGTGCAGCGCTTTCATTTAAAGGTGAAAGAAAGCCGTGCACGATAACGTGAGATGAACGGTGATGAATGGTATGCCATTTTGATAGTCAAACTCAGTGTTGTTCAAAGAAATGAAGGCATTAACCCAGCTCTTTTCTAAGGTTTTTCTTTTAAGTCAACACATTTTTCAAAAAGGGAAGATTAATAAAATATCAAAAACACTTTGGTTACTTTATTTTTTCTTAAGGATCAAAATAAAAATAAATTCTTTCTTCAACATATTCAGAACGTTAAAATAAAATGCTGTAAAGGCTATTACTCATTTATGTTCAAACAAATACCAAGGCTTCTAATACCATTTGCTGGTTGTCATTCAGCGATTACATACCTCTATTTAATGAATTCGAGCAGTCTTAATAGGGCTGTTCACTGAAAGAACATAAATGTGGAAACATAATCCACATGCTGCGAACTAAAGCCCTTCTATCATATTTGTATGTTTCTTTTTTTTAACAAATGAAGATTTTTTTTCTTTTTCTGAAGATGCAAGAGGAAAAATATACAAACTTGTAAATCAAGGTTAGACTCCTTCATTCGACTTTACATCATGATGTATTTTGACATCAAAAGATTTATTTTAGCTATTCATTAAATTGTTGGACAGACATGTTATTTTTCATCTTTCAGAATACTATAAAATAGACCTTAACCGGATAGAAAGTTGATCGTTCAGACTGTTGCAACTCAGGACCTGAAAACAAAATTGCTCACCTGGCTGGTAAAAAAGCACAACTTTGGATTTAGAAGACAAATGTGCGGCGGTTCCACAGAAAACAAATTTGTGTGCCTGCTATAATGGTTTGGGTAAGTTTGTATGAAAAACTGGGTCGATAATGTTAAACCCCAAGTACATATTGCACATCTATGTTTCGTGCTTTAAGTGAGTAACGCCTTTCTAAAGGTAGAGCAGTTTGTGTCTCAATAAATATATTACTAATGTAACTGTTGATATAAAATCCACAAATATAAGAAAATAAAAGAAACCTGTCAATGATGAGGTGATGTGTCATACACAACAGGACTCTCTTGTAAATGAGACATTGAGTCGCAAGAAATTTCTCCTGTATGAATAAAGGTTTATATGCAATAATGTGAAAAGACCTGGGGATAAGTATTGAAAACATGATCAGAAGTGTGTTCAAAAAGGCATGAAAAACCTATAACATTGATACATGTTGCAATGCACATAAGCAAAACAGAAATAAATAAATAAAAAGCTTTTTCAAGACCTTTTCACCCTTACTGTTGCAACATGCACTCGTGACACTGGTACCAAACGTAAATCTGAACTTTCAAATGTACCACTGATCACCACTGACGCCATAATCTGGAGGTGAAGAGAAAATTTAATCAGAACAAGAACGAAACAGTCACAACCAGACGCTCCACACAAGATTTCTGGTAGAGAACTGAAAAGAATAAAACCATCAGCTGTGCTCAATTCTCACAAATCAAGACTCCACTGCTGAAGTAAAGAACTAGTTGGAGCTCAGTTACCGTTCCCAGCAGAATATCTACATACATGTAGGTTTACATTCAGGCAGAACTGGTCATAAATCATTCTTCACTACTTTTTCATATATATTTCATAAGTAAGCTTTGTTTATGTTTGAACCCTCATAAAATGCTTTTTTGATATGTAAGGATATGGCGTGATAACATTTTCATTAATGCTATAAGATAATAGCTTTATTAATGGGATATTCTGGCGCTATGACAGCTTATATCCTCCTTTAATTGTAATACAAATTATTTCACTGAAACAACTGTAGAACCATACAAAGCATTCAGAAATATTGTGCATGTTTTCATAAGTACTTAGCAGGTAGTATGAACAGATAAACATGAATTAAGCTGCAAAATCTGCAACCCTGCAGAGATAAACAGGAATATCTGAATAGAAATCATGGCCCACCGCGCATATTTTAACAGACTTACCCAGTGGTGAGCCCATGCAGGTGCCTCCATTCAAGCAGTAGTCTGTGCAGTGGTTCACCTCGCAGCGCTCCCCAGAAAAGTCGGGCCAGCAGTAGCACCTCCAGTCTCCTTTCTCATTGGCCAAGCAACGACCTCCATTCTCACAGGGGGGGCGGCAGAGTTCACCTGCACAACAGCAGACCTCCCTTTACTTCGGGCTCAGGGGCGTGCCGCAGTCACATCACATCAACCGGAGGGGTGTGTGGATAAAGTCTGAAAAGCTACTTTCACAGAGGTGTGAAGCCGAAGTAGAATCCCAGCAGGAGGGCGATTTGCTCAACCTCTCAGTGTTCACAATGCCTCATGCATAAGTGGTATTACTGCCATAAAACTGCTGCTAAAATATAATTTGCTCATTTTGCCGTGTTTAGTGGGGGTGGGGGGCATAATATGCCACACAGTCCCTTGCAATGCCTTTTCTACATTTTGTTAAACCACAAACTTAACTATTAGATAGGCATGTCACATATCTGGACTTCTTAAGAGAGTGGCATGAATGAAACGACTGTTCAAAGAAAGAAATGATACTCATTTGCATTTTGACCCCTAAGTACACCGACAAAGCTACAATGAAATGGTTCAGAATAAAGCAAATTCAAGAAAGAGCCAGTCAAAGTCCAGACCTAAATCCAATTCAAAACCTGTGGTAGCACAGGACATACGTCTGATCCGACTGAGTCTGAGATTATTTTCAAAGAAATGGGCAGACATGTCTGCTTTCAGATGGAGAGTTTGGAGAGGAATGAAAATATGTGCATACCACACTTTTCAAATTTTGATTTACAAAAGCGAGAAAGGAAAACTGTATTGTTTTAGTCCCTCTTCATGTTTATGCAGCATCTGTTGTTGGTCTAACACGCAGGACATTTATGATCATTTCTGTTTGTGGTTGTAATATGTAGAAAAGATAAACAGTGGTCATAATCCCTTTTGCAAGGCAGAGGATTTCAGGATGATTATAGCCTACAGCACCTGAATTGTTGATGTCATTACAGGTGCCATTGACCAGAACTTTTCCCTCTGGACAGACACATCGGGCCCCGGTTGGGTTTAGCAGACACATGAAATCACAAGACATCCTCAAGCAGGGATTTGATGCTGTGGAGAGAAAAGACAAAAAGATGTCCTTTAAAAAGAGCTAACAGAGTAATTTATTAAGTTTGGCCTGTAATTATAACTACTTGTTTGTTTGAGGAAAGTATGGCTCTTTTTTTTTCTAAAATGAAGCAATTAATTCAAAGTGCTTTAATGTTTGGTTTGAAGAAAGGATTTTTTTCTTCAAGCAAGGAGAGGTGCTGGGCTAAATTATGTATGCGTAGGACTTCACACTGAAACATCAACAACTTTGAAATGTGAAAACAATTTCCTTTCATCAGGTTGATTTGTAGATTTTTCAAGTGCTCCTCTTAGTTCCGCCTACAGCCAAAAAAAAAAACAACAACAACAAAAAAAAACCCGACATAATGGAAGCATTCCTTAAAGTTCCAGAATAAATTCCACCAAAATTTCAAAATGTATTCATTAAAGGTACGTGGTAAACAGATTTGAAAGCTGAGGCAAGAGGAAGGGAATCAAACATGTCCAAACTACATTCATCATGCAGACAACGTTAAAACTCTCAAACCACTTTATATTCAGATCTCGATCTGAAGTTGTGGCATCAAATTTTCTCTCTTTCTAACAGCTACGATAACAATACAGTAAGCAAACCATAAGTATGCTAACACTGAGGGCACAGAGCAATGATGAAAGAAGCGTTTCCTATTTAAATTGTTGTTAGGAGGTTTTTGCTGAAGATATCAAGGCTTTACTTCACAGCTCAGTGCAACCTGAGTGCATCCTCTGCCCACAGACTTGCACATTTCGCACTACATGGCTGGCCTAATGAGTCTCTGGGGAGTGGAGGAGCTGCCCTGTAAGAGGAAAACTGACCAAGACTGAGCTCTCTTACATTCTTCAACCATTAACACCAAAGATGTAACAAATACCAGACACGGGTTTACCGCATGAAGTAAGTGAGGGGAAGGACAAGGCTGTATTGATTGGCTGCATACCAAAGTTTCCAGATTTTTTTTTAGGCTTCATATATGTAACAAAATATTGTATTTGACTCAAGTTCAATCAATAATTGCAACAAAAACAAAAACATGGTTTAAGCCTCATCAAATCAAAATACACTTTCAGATTTGGAAAAGGGAAAGATTGTGTAGAAAACTAGGTCTTGCTGTTGGAGTAGAGATAAAAAGAAAGTTGAATAAAGATGATTTTCTTTGCATGATGTCCTGGCAAAATAGCCTTAAAATATATTGAAAAACAAATGTAAACTGACACAGTGTCAAAATTATACAATTATACATTATAGGATTTAATTATACATAGTTAAAATCTAAACTTCTAAACCTCTAGTAGGTTTAGATTTCAAATTATTTTAATTCAAACCAACATTTAATTTAATCAGACAGAAAATGAGACATAAAATATATTCCGTAACATTAAGACATTCATTTACATTTTATAAAGAAATGGCTGGTCGAAAATTATTTATTCTATTCTCGACAATCAGTGGAATATTCTTTTTTCTTCATTTCAGCAATCAAGACACTTCTTATAATTACTAAACATCTTTTTTTATGTTTGAAGTTGGAAGGTCTCTTTGCCACCACAATCTGCACTTCAACCACACTTTTTCTCGCCATCAGCAAACCT
The DNA here is from genome assembly GCF_000485575.1 of Poecilia formosa. Taxonomy (NCBI): domain Eukaryota; kingdom Metazoa; phylum Chordata; class Actinopteri; order Cyprinodontiformes; family Poeciliidae; genus Poecilia; species Poecilia formosa. The sequence continues at coordinate 279,873 of NW_006800079.1, forward strand.
CTGCCACAATTCTGACTCGATTTTTGACAGTTCTCTCAGGCAGACTTGGCTGAGTTCATTTGGACTAGTTGATGCCCTGTCACGAACCCAGCTTGTGATCATAGTTCACAAATGTTCAGAACTGTTAAGGTCAGGGGTTTCCCTAAAGCTCAACGTTAGTCTGCTTTATTAATTCAATAACAACTATTGACATATGTTTGGGATCATTTCCCAGCTGGAACACTTAGCTTAACTTTCCATCATCTAACACAAACTGTTAGATGATGGATAGAACACAAACTCAGATGAAGGAAAATACTTTAGAATGATCAGGAACAATCCTGAAACCACTAAGGCTTAAAAATATCACGACCAAGAAACTGCTGGAACACCAGTTTCAAGATAAATATGGGCCTAAATGACAGAAAGTATATTTGGAGAAGTGTGGCTGAGTATTTAAAGTTTACCAATGGAATACTGTGAAGCACGGGGAAGGCAGTGTGATGAATATGTCCATTACTCTGCTGCCAAATGGTACTGGTGCATTGCACTTAGCGACTAAAATAAAGTCTTTAACTTTATGTTAGATCAACAGCGATTGGTAGAAACTTGAAGATTATTAGGTGCTTCAACAGGTGGTCAGAACCACAAAGAAAGTTTTAGCATTAATAAAGTAATATGGAAAGCCCCGGTCTCAACTATACAGAAAATGTCCACTATTCTGTCTCTGTGCAGGCAATTTACATTATTTCTACCAATTCTGCTAGAGGATTGATCAAGCTAGAGCGTTTCTGATGGCTACAATATGTGGTCATGGTGCAACTTGCTAGTGGACATTAGACAACAATATTGGTAAGAGTTTATATATTCTATCGAATGTAGATGAGAGAAAACCCACAATAAATAATGTGTAAATGAATAGTTAGATGAAGGGTTGATTAACAAGCAGAAGAACATAGTCTGTATTTTAAAATCTGTGAGATATTCTGGTTTTTATTCAACTTTAATCTATCTGCAGGTATTTCATTTATATACAGTTATCTATTTTTTTTTCTTTTTTAAGATATTTTTACATTAAATGTGGTATGTTTTGTTATTCTGCTGCTGTAACAAGTGAAGTTCCCCACTGTGGGAATGATAAAGGACTACTCTGTTTGAATCAGGAGGACTTACCGTCTTGCTGTTTGTAACGGTGGGAGACAAAAACATTGGTGGGCCTCTCCACCCCCAAATAGAGAATCTCCACCGCCTGTTTGCCGTACTTGTGAATCTTGAAGAGCTCATGTTTTAGTCCAGTTCCATAGATGTAGTCCTCAAATAAATCAATTCTGTATGGCTGAGAAATTCCTGAAGATACAGCAGTGAAAATGAAATTCAGAATACCGAGGATGCAGAATGTTTGTACCCTGCGACTCAGAAAGTAAAAGAAACAATGTTTGTGGAGGGCAGATTGATCTTAATACAACCTAGCCTTCTGAGACACACCGGCAATACTGCTGCAATTATTTGATAAGATGTTGTGCAGCACGAATATCGTGGCTTTAAATGAAAAAAAAAAAAAAAAAAAAAAAAAAAAAAATGCTTGTACTTTGTTTGTTTTTTTCTCTTTGGGGTTTACCGTGTCTGTCGCTGATTGTCACAAGGGGGTCCGAGCCATCCAATCTCATGCTCCCTATCTGTGAGAGCTCAGGATCAGCCCAGTAAATACGCTGGTTGAAGTAATCAATTGCCAGCCCTGTGGGAGGATGAAGGTAAGCAATTTATTTACCTGACAAATTAAACTGAAATCATTGAAAAATCCCTCAACGCAGGAGACCTTCAGGTCAAGAAAGTCAGATTAGTTGTAGAAGGAGAAGCTTTGTATTTTAAAACCCAATCTTTGTGCTTGTATAGAACATTTCAGCTGTGAACTGAGGTTTGATGGTGGATTTTGCCCATTAAAATTCTTTCACTTTCTCTCAAAACTCTAACTAGAAAACCGAGGACGCCGCTTAGGCATGTAAATGAATCTTTGTTTTTTCCTTTCAGCTCTCCAATGATGAATTTCTCTCCTTGTGACCGAGACAGAGCATTGGTCTCTTGTATTAAAGGAGGCCAAAGCAGCTTTTCAAAACTAGATCAGCACTAAGTGGCTCCCTCTAGACCTTCAGACACAAACTGAGTGGCTGTTAACTACTCCTTACTTGTTTTATACTGACTTCAGTGGTGATCTTAAAAAACTATATATATATTGTTATTATTTAAAATAGCTTGGTGTATTAATTTGAACACCTGAAACTGACTTTTAAATTTTCATTATCTGTAATCATTAAAATGAAGAGAAACATATCACAACAATGATTCTACACAATACATGGAATTAAGATGAATTTGTTTCCAGTAGGAAACATGTGTCTTGAAGTTCACTTTTTGAAAGGAATGCACAAATAAAAGAACTTTTCTATGGTTCTAATTTATTGAAATGCATATGGAAGTAGCTGAAATTAGAAAAGTAGTTATTGAGGGTCTCTGCTGAATTGAAGGAAGCAATAAATGCAGACTGCATGTTGGGCTGGCCAACAACACTCAATTACAAAAGCATTATGCTAAGTTGTTTGTGTTGCAGCATTTTGTAGATGTTTTTTTTTTCCACGGTATGCCCTTTGAATACAGATTTTAAAAGAAAAACTTTGAGAAAGAAACATCTCTTCCTCCTATGAAGAGTAATTTCAAAGCTTTTTTGGCATTAGGACTCACTTAGACTTGGAAACTGCAAATAAAACAATAAATATTCCCAAGGATTTTTACACTTCTTTACCAGAGAAACCAATAAATGCTAAAGAGTCTGATTTTACAATGAACTAGAAAATACAGAAACATGTGTACTTTATTGATTAAAGTGTTTTTTGTTCACCTTGGTATAATTATGTTTCATATAATTGCTATGGTAGGAAGACCTATTTTCACACACCTGTTTGCAAAGACGCACTTATTTATCAATGTCTCACAAAAAGGTGCTACTGGTTCAGCTTCAATAGTATCAAAAGGAAGCCTTGCAAATATGACAAGTTAATTAGTTGAAACGCACCACTACACATCTAGTATACATTAAATGTATCTTTAGTAGAAACTTTGGTACAATATATCGTATGTAAAAAACGGTATGACAATTCAAAGGTAAACAAAAAAGTCCTTTGTGTGTTTTCATTTTCTATCATGCACCACAGAAGGCCACACTGCTTGTATAATCAAAAAGGAATTCATTTTACATGCGCGCATAATCAGTCCCAAAGATGGACTCACAGCATAGGAAAAACACACAGTGATAATGCGCCTTTTTCCGTTTTCCAGACATCTCCACCGAATGACACCAAGGTAATAAAAAGGTACCATAGAGAGAGAAAAAAAAACATACAGAAATAATAAAAGCAGATATACCTACCAGTGGGTCTCCGAAGATTTTTCTCCAAGAGAACTCTGCGTAATGATCCATCCATGGCTGATTCCTCTATTTGAGAGTGATCGCCAATAACACTCCAGTACATCATTCTGCAAGAAACCATGCAAATAACAGTGCAGGATTCAACATGAATATAAAATAAATACGACATACAAAAAAAAATATGCGTTAATGTAGCCTGATAACACATGCATAGCACTTTATACGCATAGGGGCCAATTTTATAAATTCCTGCCACAGCCTTCTTTCTCAAGAGTTCTAGTATTTTTTGAATCTTGTACTGTTGTTGCAACAAACATATTGTGAATTAACATATGAAATAATAGCAATATTTCTCCCACATTTTTTATTTACAGCCAAATGCAAAGTAAGATAATGGAATGAGAAAGATTAAAATGTAGTTATGGTACCTACATACCATGACTATGGGATGCAAGTATATAATTACACAATTGGTAGTAAAAGTTTACATTTTTTCAAAAACATTGCTCCTACATGGTATTAAAAAGAAAAGTCCAAAAATGTTTAAATATGGAATTCATATTATAATTTTAATAATCCGATTCATTCCACAAAGCTATAAGAATAATGCATTTTAAGGAGTGTGATCAAGAAAAAAAAGAGTGTCTGAGTACACAACTCACCCCCTGGCTGGGTTTACAGTAATGGCATATGGCTCTCCTGCTATGTCAGTAATCAAGCGAGTGCAATTTGGTCCCTTAAGTTGGCCCACATTTATGGAATATCGTAATTTAGTCCAGTGGGCTGTGTAATAGCTGAACCAGTGCATCCGGGAGTGATCAGTCCAATAAATGTTTCCCGTGATCCAGTCAGCAGAAATGTCTCTAGGACGACGGAAATCTGAACACTGTAATGCATAAAAAGCAGGTTCTCTTATTCAAATCCTGTGCGTGCATCATCTAAACTTGTCACATAAAAGGCAACGCAGTAAAACATCACGAAACACACAGTTTATAAACTCGGACAACTCATGAAGCAATAGCAGTTTTTGATAGATGGACAAATAAAGGCACTGGAAGCACTTACAATGTTCTTAACATTTGCTTTTGTTTGGCCTCTTTCAAGAGTGTCCTTGTAAAAGATCCCACCAGGGTTAAACTGGGTAGCCCATATAAACTTTTGCTGATGAAACAGAACATCCATCCCGATAATGCGAGCATTGTCCTCAATGTGAGTGAGCAGTTTATGTCCCTGGCTCTGGTTATATGGATACACAAAGCTTCGGATTTCAGTGTCGTTGGCTATGTAAAGCACTCTGTCATCTTGTCCTGCAAAGACAGTCGTTAATTTGAGAAAAAAAAAAAGAAGGAAATGAAAGCTTGTATAAATGATTAACATCCTACCCTGTGCAGTTTAAGCATGATACATAAAAATAGATCAAACAAATGTAAGCCGAGCCTGAAACTGGAACACATTTCGATAATATTCATACCTTTAACAACACAGTTGCCGTTCATCTCCTTATAGTTCCGATCGCACGTACATTTAAAGGATCCCTTAGTGTTTGTGCAGTAATGAGGACATGTGTCAAACTGGAGACACTCATTCATCTCTGGAAAACAAGGGAGAGAGATGTAACATCATTACAAATCTATATGTTTCCGTGTCACTGAAACAAAGTGCGGAGTTAAAACATGTAAAGGCCAACAACTTTAATTTTCTTTGCCCTGCACATTTCATACGAGGTGAAAAGTGTTTCATCTGTTCCTGGAAAGTTCAAGTAACTTGTGACACATGCAGAACAACAGAATTTTTCTGAGTACATTTCAAACGTTTTTATGCCTTTCTATTATTTTTCCTCTAAAAACCACTATCTGGCTTATGTTGGTTTATCTGCCCTAGAAAGGGTAACAATGTTCTTTTTAAATTTAAATTATTTCTCTTTATCTTCACTCATGGTGTTGAAGAGGATAACTATCTTTGCAGTTGAGCTAATACATCTATTTATTTGAAACAAGATTTTAAATTGAAAATGTTGCTCATTTAATCAATATTGCATTTGATTAAAATGCAATTAATTGTGATTCTTTAATTACAGACCCTGAAATTAACTCCAATAAAAATGTAATCATGTCCCACCACTAATTACTCCTTTTTGTTGATAATAAACAGACCTCTCTGATGATGAGTCGTCTACCAAACCATTGGAACAAGACAATAAAAAGTATTATTTCCATCTTGACATTTTGTTGAAGTTTTAGAGATTTTTGTTCATAAAATTCATTCATCCATTACTTGTCTAAACCCCCTTGCTATGAAATTCCCCATAATTTTAACCTTTAAAAGCCTACAAGTCTACAATTAGCAAAGGTTTTAGCGAATATGACTCCCACCATTTCCTAGCGTAACAAACCAACACAGAAATACTCATACGTTACCTTCACACTGGCCCGTCTTTTGGTTCCTCTTGAAACCAGGTTTGCACTGACATATCGCATTAGCATTTGTTTGGTTGCAAATTGCATCCTCCCCACATGGATTTGTTTTCTTTCCGCACACATCTCCACTGGAAACTACAAATAAATACAGGCCTTTGATTATGCCTCTGAATCTCAGTTGACTGCTGGGGTTTTCCTTTGATGTGCAACAGCTAAGAGTGCATCCTAATCACTCACACAGAACACAACACACCTCAAACATTTATTATCACAAACAACAAAACCTTGCATCTCAAATGAGAAGATTGCTGTTCTTCGCGATAACCTCACAGGGAGCCACGCTGCATCTCTTGCAGGAGCTTCAATGATATCTTTGCAAAAGTTACCAGCTGGTGTTCTTACATGACTTGCAGTCCTGCTCGTCTGAGCCGCCGTCGCCGCAGTCGTTGAAGAGGTCACACTGAAGCGGCATCGGGATGCAACGTTGATTACTGCAGGTGAACTCTGTCTTGCCACAAGGCCGAGGCCTTCCAGCTACCACTTCTGCTTTGAGGAAAAAAAAAAAGTAAAGAAAACAAAGAAAAGTAAATATAAATCTTTTTTGTAAATATGGAATTAAAACAACTGAAGAGTTAATGCAATTGCATTAACTCGGTTGTAACTGTCAGAGGCAGGTCAAACACTGGAACATTGATTCAACTCATTCTTTCCAAACTGTTTATGTCAAAAAGGGACAAAAATGTTTCGATATAAACCTGTTTACTTTTTAGTTCTCTGTTTTTTTTATTTTTTGGAAAATAATAAGACACTCGAGCTACTTCAATGTAGAAAAATCTAACAGAGTGATTAAATGGTTCTATTCATTGAGGGGCAAGTTCTCTGAACTATTTGTTTATACCAAGTGAGTATAAATCTGAGCTTGTTCATGTTTGTAATTCTGAAAAAGAAAGAAAGGTAGACCTGCCCTTTTCAAAAGCTCTGCAACAAACTTGTACCTGCTGTTTGTCAAAGTAACTAAGTGAAATGATAAGTAAAACTAACAAATGATAATTGGCATGTGTTTATTTGTTAATTTTAACATATTTTATTTATGAACGTCAATTTAAGTTTTAAAAAGTATAACATTTGGTAGTATATATATGCATGTTTTGTCTGAATGCGTTTAGTGTAATCTGCTTTTGAATCCAGTGCAAATTTTAGATACAAAACAGTTGAAAAAAATGGAGCAGTTTGGACTGCTTCGTACGTTTCCTCTTGGAAACACATCACACAATTATTGCCATAGCAAAGCAGAATTAGGCACACTTTCGTTATTGTTTATGTTCATTGTAATTTTATTTTCGCTATTTTGAGCTGACGTCCAAAACAAATTCAAAGTTAGTGTTTCAAGACCTTCTTAGAAGGTTTGTGCTTACCTAAGGCATAGACATGCAAGCAAATAATATTCCTCTATGTGTTCTGCTTTTCTCAGCAACACCATTTCTAGCACAGGTTAAAGCCGGTGATAATAAATAGAATTATTTAAGTCATGTCTAGGCTTCAATATTTAACACAATTCCACAGCAAATTTGGAATTGTTTTGATAAGTCATTCATTCGATATATTTGCTCCTTATATACCTGCTAGAATTCAACCTGAACTCATCTTTATACCATCACCTCAAAAAAAAAAAAAAAAAAAAAAAAAAAAAAAAAAAGAAATATGTAGTATCTTGTCCCATTGAGATAGGACAGAACCACTGTTTATGGTTTAGGATACAAATTTCATCCACGTGTTTGATGTGTGACCAGTGAAGTTTCAGCTAGCTAACCATTTGCCCATTGCAGTGTTTTTAAGTTTTTCATGATCTGACAAAACACATAAAATGTTTTATTCTATGTATTATCTTAAAACTTTCTGGGAGTGCATAGCTTGTTTCATACTATTCAGCAGTGGGAATATCATCGATCACTACACAATTAGAGTATTGGCATATGTCAGTGTGAACAAAGTTCAGGGCTGTTCAACTAAAAACACAAACTGAAAGAGTGCAGTGTGGGATTTAGAGTGTTGCACTTCTTCCTTGCTCACAAAGGTATTTTCTCAGAAGTTACTGTTATTGGCTTTGGAGTTCTGATGTTTGCTTGATGCCGTTGCTCAGCTTCACTGCACACTAAATTGAAATCCTCACTTGATCCAAAGCATTCAGCACTGCACTCCCAGCAGCTGAGTGGATCTCATACTGCAGAGCTTATAAAGCAGTCAATCGATTAGATGTTAAACACAGGAGAAAAAGATGAGCAGCCTGTCCGCATCGTTCTTGATGGTAATGTAAGATATATGGACAAAGCAGTGGGTGACGTGAGTTTCAACTGTAGGCTGCATGAACTCCAAGCACTGCACCATATATACATAAACAAACTGTCCAAGTGAGGGCCATTGATTGTAATAACTTTAATGCGCTTAGAGACGGATGGCTTATTGGCAAAGACTAGAATTTGTATAACTTGGATTGACTGCAGTACAAAAATATTGACTGTCACATCCCCACAGCAAATGACAGTTAATGTGTCAATTTTCAGTTTAAAGAATGTACACAATCACATCTTTTCTGCAGCTAGTCGAGAAAGAGGTTATTATCTTAGCGGCAGGTAAAATTGCAGTTTGATTTTCATCTTCCCATTTTTTTCTGTGTATTGTAAAAAAAAAAAAAAAAATGTATGTTTGGCACTCTCCAACAATGTGAGAATGAAAAGGAAAGGAGCATAATGAAGTGATGGGGAGGAGGATGATGGGATTAAGATGAAATTGAGGAGATGGATAGATGGAAGAGGCAATACAATGGTGAGAGGTAATGGACTGAGGTAAGAGATGGATGAGGGTCTCAATGGAATCAGAGAGAAAGATGAATGAAAGACGAGAGAAACAAGAGAATGATGGAAAACAGGAGCTATTTCTCCTTTTTTTCTCTCTGTGAGAATTTACAGACAGCTTGTGCTGAGGAAAGATATCAGGACACCAGAAAAGGGAGAATCAAAGCGTTTGGAAACATTAAAATGGGTATTTTCACTTTGACATCAAAAAGGGGACACAAAAGCTAAAACTATTTTGCACATTTTTTCCCTGACATTGAAATGAAAAAAAAAAAAAAGAAAAAGAAAAAAGGAAGAAATAATAAATAAAAAGCCACAGATCTGAACATACAGTAAGTGGAAACAATATCTGCTTCAATGTTTATCAACCACCAAGTGTTCATACATTTTCTACATAAACAACCTTTTTGCAGAATCAAATGTTTGCTTCCTACCGCATTCTTCTTCATCCGAATTGTCGCCGCAGTCATCCACTTTGTTGCAGACTTGGTCCATGCGCAGACACACATGATCGTTTCTACAGCGGAAAGGCCTCGTAGGTGGGCAAGGAAGCTTAGCTGGAGGCCAAAAGATGCAGAAACAAATTAATTTGCTGTTGGGATTAAAGAGAGGCGGCAACATCTTTTCTCTAGGGGTACAGAGAAGTAAAAAAAAAATGCATCAGGTGGCTTTTAGGTGTTATCTTGTGAGTGGTATTTTAAACTTACCACACATTTCTGCATCTTCATCAGAGTTATCGCCACAGTCATCCTTGCCATCACATACCCATGTGTGGAGCTTACATAAGGTGTTATTACAGATGAATTCATCGGCTCGACAGAAAAATGTTCCTGCAGTCACATAAAGTTTCCAAAATTTTTAGCACAGCAAGTTAGGTAAAAAAGTACATTTTTAGATATCATGGAGTATCTCACCTTATTAAATCAAAAGGCTAAAACTCTTTCTGTATTGAATCTTTAGCTACATTTTCATCTGTATTATGTTTGATATCTATTCATCTCCTGTGCTTTTGCAAATGTCATATTACTGGATTTACTTTGACCTTCTAATATTAGATGTTAATTTGTTTTGCACAATTTATTTTATGAATGCTGCAGCTTTTAGCATAAGCTTTTATATTCATAATAACATTCCAGTCAGATATGATTGTTCCTTTTTATTCTTGAGTGGACTGAAAATACAAATTCTTCCACTTTTGAAAAACAAAAACTGCGTTTACGAGCTTGATTTTTTTGTGTGTGACTTTGATAAACAACACAGGGTCAGAAATATACATACAGCCTAAAAAAACACACACATATCTACTGACCCATATATATATATATACCCTTTCTTACAGGGAAAGTTAGATATGGTTTTTATAAGAGGCTTTTAGACCAAATAGGTGGGTATGTATATATCTGAGGCTTTGTTTCTAAATGTGGGCCTGTCTGAATTGAATAAAAATAGATTCCCAGAATTGTATTTTTTGAAGTTCTCTATAAAATAATCATTTCATCCTGGAAAAAGAAAGCATCAAATACATTATTTAAAAAAAAAAAAAATCATGTCTATTATGAGTATACCTAACCTTCTACCTGGAACTATATGATATAACATATTGCGGTATTATTTAAGTGTTTCCTTCTTTTTACCATGGTTGCAGTTTTCTTCATCGCTGTGATCCATGCAGTCCAACACGTCATCACATCGCCAGCGTCGAGGGATGCAGTGAGCGCGATTCAGGCACAGAAATTCATCCTCTCTGCACTCCTTCACACAACCAATCTGTCCAACAACAACAAAATACAAAATCCTCAAGTAGCAACCATGAAAAACAGACTCTTTACACAGTAATCTGTTGAAGCACAATTCACAATAAACACACATTGGTGTGTGATGCCTTTAATTCCTGGAAACGTGTGAAGCTGTACTGACCTCATCTGAGCCGTCAAGGCAGTTGTCATGTCCATCACACCGCAGGCTGGCTGACACACACCCTCCACTGGCACACACATACTCATTTACAGAGCAAGATGGGCCCACTGGAAGAAAAAGCGGAAGATATTATTTACGGAAGGCGCAGCACTTTAGCTTTCTTAACTATTACAAAGCTCTAGACTAACACTGTTCTGACAGAAAAACCAATGGTTTCTCTTAAAAGTATTTCTTCAGTGATGACAGGATCACAGCTTTTGTTTTTTGCTACAAAGCTGAACTGAAACAATATTTCAGTTCAGCTTTGTAGTTCAGTTCATATTTTCAGGATCTGCTTCTAAAACTGATTTGCACATTTCTGAAGGTCCCCTGAGAAATGTTCTTATCATGTATTTTGGTTCTGGGTGATTGTCTATATGCCAGTTGAAAATGTTTATCAGACAGGCAAAGACAACTAATGTTTTAATAAATTAAATTTTCAGTAAGACTTATCAAAAATGGAATAATAATCAATGGAATTAGAGTGTTATATAAAGTTCTCAGAAAAAAAAAAATTATAAAATGAGTCACTAGAAACTGTTACACAATGATTAGATAAGTGATTATGAAATATGGGCAGAATTTGGTGAAAGCTTAGAATAGAGCAGAGGAAATCTTAAAAATCCTTCAAATCAATTATCAAATAATAACCTATTGCCTAATATTGAGGGGCCACTTCACTTCCAATATATTTTCAAGCTAGACAAAGAGATATGGAGTTTGATAGATTTTTTTTTTTTTGGATTGTAAGATGTGCTTTTGATTGAAGCCTTTCTTCTACGGACATGAATAAAAACATTTCTGAATATCTGGAGGTGGGATGAACACTTCTAGTTTATTCATTATTCAATTCCTCTGATTCCTTTTCACAGCAGTCTGCCAAAGATGGATTGATTCTGTTTGTCGAAATAGAGATCCATTCACTTATCACTAGTTATAATGAGATAATATATCGACCTAAATATCTGAACATATTGTTTGATTACTTTTTTTTTCTTATTAGTGAGCCATGAGCAAAAATGTGAAGCATAACTTTTCATGAAGACCTTTTAGACTGCCCAGGGAAAAAGGAAAAAAAAATCCTTTTTTTTTTTTTGACAAAAAGATTTTTTTTATGAATAATTTTGGTTTTTGTACAGGAAACTTTTGATCTGAGAAATAACTCGCAGAACATGCAGCCATCCTTTGAGCAAAAATGAAAATCATTTGAGTTATTTTTGCTAGGTTCACACCTGTTCCATGGCAGCTTTTTTCATCTTCCCCCATCTTGCAGTCTTCTTGACCGTCACACAACCACTTGAGTGAGATGCAGAGGTTGTTGTGACACCGAAACTGGTCATCGGCACAGCGCGCCTCACAGCCTCTCTGAGAACAAATTCAGAGAATAAGAAAGTAAAAAAAAAAAAAAAGACACAAAAAATTATTTTGATTTATAATCATTTGTATTTCACACCAATGATTACACATTAGCTATAAAATCAGGAGTTACTTTTGTAAAAATAATGTGATGATCCACAAATTTTTATTAAAATATTAAAAGCTGATAACACAAGAAATAAAACATGTTTCTATACAGCTTATCTTAGGCAAAGTAAAAGGAAGATATTAGTTAAGCATATGGAAATCTATGATGTTTGTACTAAATGTAAAAGAAAAAAAAATGTTTTTGTATGGTGATTAGTGATACTAATCAGTTACAAATGAGGATTTTAAGTGATTAACTTTTGTGTCAAATATAGACAGGAAACTCCATTGTCCACAGTAAGAAAACCAAAGGTTTATGGAGAATGTCCAGACTAAGATCCTGCAGGATGTCCTTGACTAAGCTGACAAAGCAGTGATGGCTAACCATTCAATGAGGTTTTTGACTAGGTAGATAATGGGGCAGTAGTGGTTACAACATCAACAGCAACATTAAGGATTGATCAAAAAGGAACAGGACTCAAAGAGGAGGAAATCACTTGGACTCAGAAGAGCATAACCTTAGGAACAGCTAAGATCCTGCACAGAACATAAAGAACCCCAAGATAAAGTAGAAGTGCCAAAGAGGAAAGAGTGTTTGTAAAGCCTTGGGGTTGTTTTGGGGATAAGGACTGAAAAGATTTTCAATTTAAACATTGAGTTAAGGGAAACGAGGAAGAAATTAAGATTGCAAAATTATTTTAAAAGGATGATATTATGTATTTTCCAATCATTTAGTGCCATTTCATAGCACAATCAAGTACTTAAATTACCTTCAGTTATTAAATTTCCATATATATCAAACACAACATGAAATAAATTTGACTTTACATTTCATTGCTTTGAAATTGGACCAGTGTCTCTTAAAGAAGCTTCTACTCTTTCTGACACTCTGCCTTCAGCTCGTCGCCACAACAGTGCTTCTCATTATGGCATTCACAAACGTCCTTTGAGGTGTTGCAGTGAGACGTAGTTAGTTTGAAAAGCTCAGCAGACAGGTAGTTCAACCAGGTGTTTATTATTACTGCTGCTAATTACTTTGGAACCCTGTGTGGACGGCTTGGGGAAGGGGTGTTCTGTGAGGACAACAACAAGCTATGCTCAAGTCTTCAGTTGCAAGAAGCTTTGTAGAAATAAGCGGCACATTGTATAAGCAAGCGTTTAGGTTCCCTGAATGGCTTCTACGAGAGATTTAAGGATTTCTCAAACACGCAGGAAAGAATCAAAGGAACACTCCAAGTACCTTTTGAATACCTGGAGTGTACAAACATGATATACAGCTCAAAACAGTCGATTTTACGTAACCCCCTTTAAAACAACTACTTCATTTGGCTGATAATATGAAAACACCTACTAATGCCCACTGACATTTGACATATTAAAAAATAGCAATCTGTGTTGAAGCAATAAAACTGGTCATAACATGAAAATATGCGAATGTGGCACTATTCTGGAAAATGTTCCTGAACTTTAACAACTACTGCAAGCTAATGACATACTAATGCAGTCCTCAAACCTCACAGTCCACCCATAGCTTCAAAGGTTTGCAAATAGGTGAAGAGGCGGTGCTTTTATAAATGTGCTTTGAGTTTTCTAAAAAAAATAGATGAGCTGCTTTTAAACTCAGCTAGAGGACTCTGAAAAGAAGTTAATCATTACTTTTACAAAGTCATGAGAAACCCTCTTAGGTTTTGTTTTTTTTCTGTTAGGACTCGTGCCCAGTAGATGCACACACTCCTTTAAGATAATTAAAACCCGTTTATACCAAACTACCCCCAAATTGGACCATTCCTTCTGGGTGTTTATTTTTGACCTTAATTTAATGTCTTACACAAAGCATTTGCAAACATGAATTCCGAAAGCGAACACTTGGGATAAACTTCACAAAGGGTTAATTAGGGTTGAAGCACCTGCATGCAAAGAGATTACATATAAAACAAATATTATGAATGTTAAAGAGGGAAAAATGCTAAAAAGAATAATGAATTTTAACAACAAGCTTTTATCCTTGTATTATGCATCACAAAACAACATTATCTGTAATGGGGCTTTATTTCTTCATTTTTAATGCAAATGCTATTTTTCCATGCACTGTCAAAATTAATGCGCGTTTAGGTTCATTTTGTCACGTATTATCTGCGTCAAATTACAAAAGCAGTTTTAAGCTTTAAAAAATAAAGATATTCAGGCGTCTGAACGAACTAAACAACCAGTCTTTGTTAGTTCTACAGGCATGAAGGATTAGGATTACCAATAGCAAATTAATATGGTTTTTCATGCTCTAGTGCACTGGAAGGTAGAATAATTCATCACAGTAAAATATCCTGTACTGTTCTGCAGTGCGACAACCATGGCGAGGAGATTTATATCAGCACAGTGAAATATAACTAAAACAGGAATTTTTTCAGAGCTAAATTTCATTTTTTTTCTACAACTGCAATGCTTAATTCAAACTTGAGCTACGTCTCTACTGACAAACTAAACTAGTGATCAGTTACGTAGAAAAATACATTACCTGTATGCTATAATTTGGCTCTGATCCACTGTAATTTATGAGTGTTGGTGACCCAATTATGTCGTTTTGATCTCTTTTCACAATATTACACTCTTGATAATGCAACCTTTAATTTTAATGCAAGCTACCTATTGACCCACTAATTACACATTTGCTAACACATAATGATTTAATGGGGTATGATGGACATCCTGTCTGTTCAGACTAATAAAAACCCATATGCCACACAGCCCAAAATGTAGGTGTGTCGTAGCTCTGCTTGTGAAGTCATTTTATGTGGCAAATTTAATTCTTAAAAATAAACAAAAACAGTAAAACTCAGGAACTGACCTCATCTGAATTGTCCAAGCAGTCATAATCTCCGTCACAGCGGAACCGGGATGAAATGCACTCTCCATTTGCACAGGCAAAGTCTTTGTGGTTACAGGTGACAGGCTCTGTATGGGAAAGAGAACATTCACCTTTTATTAATTCACACATGTTCATGAATTTTGTGCTAAAGCAATGGTAAAAATTATTACTGTTCTGAACCAATTCCAGATGCTAGTTTAACTTCAGATACATGTTGTTGGTTTACTGCAGTGGTTCCCACTGCAGTAAACGGGGCATCGACTTTGGGGGCATCGACTTTGGGGGCAAAATGAATGTACGTAGCTGAAAATAGACACCAACATCGGTAGCCTACAAGGTACTTGTTAAGCTTAAGGTTCTGTATTGATATTAGCTAGTCATCTTTAGCTAACATTACCTGCATCCAGCAGCTTTACTCAACTCAGTCGGTTAGTTTGGAGGGAAAAACTGTGAAAAGTTCTTTGCATTTTGCTGGTTTGCTGCCGTGATTCTAACACAAACCTACGTAGCTCCGCCCAGCAGCAGCAGGTCTCCTTCACAGGTGGAAACCCAGCGCGAGCGTCGTAGCACTCATGTTGTGTTTAAAGGCGGCTCGGAAAAATAGGTTACAACATGTTAACAACGGATTAAACAGTTTTAACTGATAAAAGTGACAGAGGACACAGATATGGGAAGTGTGGAAGCCTCTACTGTATCAAATTGACAGAGGAATAACAGAGAGTTGGCCATTCTAAGGTAAAAACACAGCGCATACAGTGTTCATGTTTTTTTTTTTTTCATCCAGACGGCTTCCCGCGCCCCCCCTGCAATGATACGGTGCCCCCCCTAGGGGGCGCGCCCCACAGTTTGGGAACCTCTGGTTTACTGTAAGATACAGACAGGCTACGATTTTAAAGTAGTGCAGAAAATCTCTGTCATCGTTTACAACTTCTAATTCTGTTTGGTAGACTTTCTACCAGAGAAATCCTCTTCAATAAGAGAAAGCCAGATGGAGCACTGAGAGGAAATTAGTAATAAGGGGGTTGTGTGGAAAAGCAATGGCCAGGCTGATTACGTATTTATAATTATTACAACTAAGAGTAAAATATATTATAGTAAAATTTTAAGCTCATATTGCTCATTGGTTTTATAGAGTTTCAGTGTGGGACTTGCAATCTGCAAATAGATGTCCTTAAAAGGCTTGGATCGAATTCAGCTTTATGGATCAGCATATGCCTGGTAAAAACTTTATGTTTTATCCTTTAATGTCATTTTGTATTCAAAACTGGGAAAGGCTAAATCACTTCAGAAAAAATGCATCAGCATAAACATAAGAAAATCAAAATGTACCCATTGATTCAGGAGTAAGAACTTCTCACTGAAAACAAGAATCTTGTATCTGCTATTAGGGGTAGTCTCTCCCTACAGACAATATTAGACTGGTGCTAAACAGCTGGATTAGATTCATTGTCTGGGCCCTCCCTTGTTATCATGGGCTGTTAGCTAACCATGGGCATGTATTATGAGTTGTGCTGTAAGACAGACTCCCAGCAGGCATTGCAGCAAAATCTGATTTGCAGCCCCTCTACTGTCTGCTGGTCCAGCTGCTTTATGTCTTTTTTTCCATCCAACTCTTGACTGGCCTTTATTTGCATTTTAAGTGACATTAATAGGTTTGGAGGCTCGAGAGTCTAATAAATCATGGAAAATGTGCACACGCTGCAAAAAAAAAAAAAAAAAAAGCACACAGAGAGTCTATGCATGAGCTCATACAACACACAGGCAAACGATTCCCCCCACGCAAATACAAAGAGTTGAGTACACAACAGGATGTGAGACTTAACAAGGCGGGTTAGCAGTGACATTTCATGAGTAGATAAAGTAGCCCAAGAGTCTGAGCTTAACTTTGTTCTCGGAAAAGAAGCATATATATTACGAGCGGAGTTGAGTCATGTTGGATTGATAAGGAAGAACCACCCTGAATGCACAAAACTGCATATATTATTTCTGAGAATGGGACAAGGCGTTGTCATGGTTGGTGGGAAAAGCAGTCAAGTGTCCTCAAGGGCGTCAAATTCTTCACGGTGCGTGCAAAACATCAACAGTGTATACAAGCAAATAAACAGAGCTTAGAGCACGTGGAGTTGTCAGGTATACTCACTGCAGTTCTCCTCGTCTGAGCCGTCTCCGCAGTCATTCTGGCTGTCACACCTCCAGTGGTCGGGGATGCAGTTGTTATTCTCACAGCGGAATTCATGAGGTCCACAGGTCTTTTCATCTTTTTCATCAGGAGCAAGAAATAGAAAAAAAAGCATACAGATGAAAATGGCTTCAAAGAGCATGAATATTAATACAGCACTAGCTATCATATTTTTAAAGTGTAATCATCGTTTCCTCAGGGTTTCCCTGAGCAAGTCTGACTGTGAGCTCAAAACACAGTATGCATTCAAAAAGCTAATACACCGTAAGATGAAATACCTGACTCTGCTGCCAGGTCTGCTCAACCGATCGCTGACAAAAAGTTGGCAAAATTGAACATTTCTAAGTATGACTTGTGTTTCCTTTTAAGCCACATTCAAGCTGTGATTCTGCTCCTTTCAGCATTATCGCAGACGAGACGTGACGGTGATCGAGAAGTAAAATGGGAAATACTCTACCATACTGTTTGGCTTTCTCTTTTTGGTTAGTTGCTGTACTGAAAATGTATACTTCTCGAGCATTCCATACTGTTTTGTTTTACTGTTCTATTTTAGGTTGTGATTTCACAAAATGTACTCTTGATAATGTCACGGTTATGAAAGAAAAAAAACAACTTTTGATCAATTGAGCAATAAACTCAATATATTAACAGAATGGGTTGACTCAGTTAAGTCTGAGGTTTGACTTAATCTTTCAGGATATTTACAGAGAAAACTAATATTCTCAAGGGACACTTTTCAGGGACAATAATGAGGATAGAACATCTCTGTGAGGTTAATTGTCCACTATACAGGGTAGGCTGCTATTGCTGACACACTATCTGGGATAAAATTATGAAAAAAAAAAATGCTGACTCGTGCAGTGGGAAAAGTTTCTCAAGTATTTTAATATGAAACCATAATTTCTAGGCACAACATGGATTAAGTCAATATGTTTGTGTTTTGAGTCAAATGTATTTTCTTATTAAGTTGAAAAAAGTAAGATAGAAACAGTTCAGGGTTGCTTTGGGTGTTTCCATCAGAAATTTTGCTCTGCATTAGTACATGGATAAGTCAATGGAATCTTAAGTGAATTATACAACAACCAGACTAATGTTTATTTAAAATTCCATTTTTTTTTTTTTATACAATTCCATTTTTTATTTTTTTAAATATAATTATCCTGACTTTTAATTTATAAAAGTATTCTTTCAGCTGACATCATCCAGGGATAATAGCCCCGGTGACGTTATCAGCTAGGAAAGAGATGTGGGTGAAGAAGTGGGTGGCAGATTCTGCCTGAATCTCTTTCTTACATGACAGCAGGCGGAGAAACAGGAAGGTGCAAGAGGCAGCAATTCATTAGGGAGCAGCTTGGGTGCATTCAGCATTTAAATACATGTATAAGGGAGAATAATTTGGAAATATGACTCTTTTGGGTCAGAGCTCATTATAAAAGTGACAAGAACAACTCTCTGTGGCTATCAGAGGTATTTTAAGTGTAGAAAAAATAGGTCTAAATGAAGATATGTCATTTGCTAAAAGTTTGTTTGACCAAACAATCTGAGGAGCAAAAACCATCTGTGATAAACATAAAGTGGCTCATTTTACTTTTACTTATTTAGCTTTGCTAGAGGATCTTCTAAGGTCATCACTCATAGAAGCACAAGTACAAAGAACAATACTACATGAAACAGACTGAGATTACAAAGAAATCCATGGCATCAAAGCATAAGGACCAGAGTAAGAGGAATATAAACTGGATGGTGTTTAGTCAAAGCCAGTCCCAGTCCTTGTCTTTGAAATAGTGGCGACAGTCGCAATATGACATGACCGAATCCACTCACATAATAAAAACCAACTAACTGGACATAATTCCTATGTTACAATTGTGCAGAGAAAGGAGACAAATGTCCTGAAAGCAACTGAAGTATTCCGAGATGTGGTGTAATTTAAGGGAAATATGGAGAAGTGAGGGTTTGTGGGAGTTATTTAATGCCTGGATGTCAGTGAAAGAGGTAGAAATAATTTATAAACAAGAGATACGGAAGAATCTAGTATCAGGATTCCAGCCTGATATCCATTTCAGGGATCCACAATGACTGCTGTCACTTTACCTTCTCACTGCTGGCAATAAAATTGTCCTTCATTTTCTCCAAAATCAGTTGATGTGATGCATGTATCAACTAGAAAAACAAAATTACTTAGAAAAACAAAGTCACTAAATAATATTTTTAATCTGTTCAGTTTATTAGCATTTACATATTACTGCTTCAGGATAATTACAAATTTATGATATGGTTAGTTTAAGATTATTTCTGCTTTAGTCCAATGTTTTGGTGCTTCCTTGCATGGAACTCACACCCCACTCTGCCTTTCCTCTCACTTTTTGACTTGATATCAAAACACAACAGAACAAAACACTAATTAAATTTTAACAGTAAAGGCAAAAAAAAAAAAACAAAAAAAAAAAAAACAACAAAAACAATAAATCAGTCTTGGTTGTGCTGGTTGTTGCATCACAGGCCATGTTCAGATCTGGCAAGCCCAGGCATTCTGGGAATGATCAAATCAAGCAGTGCCATCACACATAGGCAGAACTAAATATATGTGTGAAAGCACAAAAATCAGATTGAGAACAGTGCTTTCAGGCCGCCTAGTCACCTGATGATTAGACAATAGCGATGTCACGTGGACATCTTTGCTTTAAAAATGTATATTTTATAAACAGCTTATTAAAAAAATCTGGCAATCCTGTTGGCCCGTTTAAAACAACCAGATATGTGAGGGAATAATTAAAGTTTTTTTTTTTCCTTCTGCTGACAAGTTTTAATGAATTCCTTGTTGAAATCCTCATAAATGAAGAAACAATGTTCTATTGGGACTGATAAGGATAAGATATGGGTTTCTCTGCTGTGAAAGCTTTGTTATTGTTTTTGGAGCTGACTGCACCTCCTGTGGTCACTGTTTATTAAAATCTCCCATGGTGATCTAACTATGTGCACAGTAAAAGTTGTAAAGAAACTGGTCTTGAAGGCAAATTTTATTGTGCATTAAATACTTTGTTTTTTTTTAATGAAAACTGTAATGGTCAGAATCCTTTAAACTTCCTTCATCCCGCTCCAATTCCCTTTAATACGTTGTATAATTTATCATGCTTTGAGCGTTGCAGCTCAAATGATTTCTCAAAAATGCAGCACAGGGGAGGCTGAACCAACACTTAAATATTAAAACATACAATCACTGTGCTTGTGGTGTTGTTGACAACCAACGTAGTCATTAAACTGTATTGGTGTGCATGTGGAAAAAGTAACTCAACCTGAATTTTGAAGCCTTAAATTCAGGTTACATATCATCCATATGTTTGGATATGTTATATCCAAACACATCCTGGGGCCTCATAGCGTTCGACTTTAAATAATCAATAAAATCAAAGCAGTTTATATTTGTATAATACCAAATTGCATCAATGTTAAAAGATGTTTAATATTAAATAACTTGAATAAGTACTAATTGAATGCAGAGACAACTATTGATTCAAATTTTAACAGTTTGTTCTACAGATACATTGTGCCACAACTGGCCCTTTGAGGAGATTTAAGATCTTGATGTGGCCCAAAAAGAAAATGGGTTCAACATCCCTGCCTAAGGTGAAAGGTCATACTTAAAACTGGTTAGAATAAAAATTGATTCATCCAGCCTAGATGATACTGCCAGGGTCTGAGCAAAAGTCGTAAACATATAAAACGAACAATAGAAGTTAGGGTTAGGAGCAGTTGAATGTTTTGAACTTAATTACTTTGCGTCATCTCTTTTTAAGAAATTCTCACACAGGAAACAAGTCTAAAACTAATGAAGTTACTGATTTGAACTGAATTTTCAGTCTGATGAAAGTCTTTTAATCTACAAAAAAAGCATCAGGAGTTTTAGAAAACATATTTTCGCTGATATTTTAATCCCCTTCTTGGTTCGATGAACCAATAATGTTACATTTCTGTTCTCGCTACAGGGATGGCTGCTCTTTTTCACATGATGTAACAAACTCTCTCACTGCAGGTTCAAAGAAAGTTTAAACTCAGCTCACATCCACTCAAGCCACCAAAACATTGTGTGATTTTATAATTGAGAGATCATACTACTGTTTCTTTAGTAACTACACAGTTAAGAGTTGTATCAAAATTGTTCATTTGTGTTGTTAACTGGCAAGAACACTTTTGACAATGCTAGCAGGTGGCCTTGAAGGCATCTAGATTCAGCTGAGAGTCGGACCAGAAGAACAAGCAACGCGACTGAATCACTCTGAGTCAGACCAGAATAAACTCAAGGGTAAAATTAATCACAATCTAAGCAGATTCATACGAGCGTTCTTTCTGGGAAACTGTCGCATAACTCACCACAGTTGGCCTCATCTGACCCGTCTGCACAGTCGGGGTCCTCATCACAAACCCAAAGCTTGGAGATGCAGTGCATTGATGCCTTACACTGGAACTGGTCAGGAGAGCAGGTGCTTTCAGCTGTATTCAGAAAAAAAGGAGTATGAAAGAGAAGAGCAACGTCTTTCATCATTCAGGATGAATTTTTTTTTTCTCTGTAGAAAGACCTGAGTCATCATGGAATGCACCATGATGCAAGACACAGTGAGGAAGCAAATTATGCCTCCCGAACATCATCTTTTCCCTCATTTTTTATGCTATATTACAACAAGGTAGGAGCAGCTTCTTTTCTATATAACGTGACATTGTTTCAAATAGCATTTTAATTTCAATGGCGCAGTGTTCATTACAAAGGTGCATTCAAAAACGCATCCAATCATGCTGGTAGTTTAAGCAGGGCTGAAGTAATTAGCTTCACTTTAATTAAAGTCTTTTTTTCTCCTCCTGACTTTCTCGCAATCTCCTTCCCTCGCTCTCACCCCTTCTGTAATCATCGGAAAGACAAACGCATCCGGCGAAAAGTCTTGAATAGGGTGTGATATTCTGATGAGTTACATCACTGCAGACAAAATCTGCTCTTATCCTCTATGCGATTCAATTTCTAATCCCTTTTCACAAGAGCAGGCCATAACATAAGTTGTCTCCAGAATGCCTAATGAGGACTACGTAATCCTAATGGTGTGTTGTATGCAGTTCAAGTACAGGCATGAAATAAAAGTTTAAAAAAAAGAAGCAAAATTAGGATGTTTTCTTCATGATCTGTACCAATTTAAAAATACAGACATCAAAAGCTTTGTGCAGTGTATATACTTTTTTTTTTTTAGTTTTTTTTTTTTTAGTTTTTTTGGAGTACTTGTACAAACATATCCAATTCTTCTTATTCCAATGCTTTATTAATAGCTTCTTCAGACAATAAAAAGTAATGCTGCAAACTCTCACGGCAGTCTGTCTCATCCTCTCCGTCACCACAGTCGTCCTGACCGTTGCAGCGCAGGTTTAGAGGGATACATTTCTGTTTTCTGGTGCACTTGAACTGGCCTGACAGGCAGATGTATGTCTCTAGGAGGAAAAACGATAAGAAGGAGAGCAAAATGAAACAAAACGAAAACACACCAGGAACACATTTATTTACCACACTGAATACTCAGTTATTTTTTCCCATTTGCCCATTATATTTACCCGTGGTGAGTCTGGGGCAATGCTGGTACTCCGCTCAATTTGTGACCAGTAAACCTCTTACCATTTGCTCTTCTGCCAGTTTATCTTTCATCATGCAGCTTTGGATTTTGTCATTAAGCCTCTTTAAATTCCTTCAGAGTCTAACTTCTAATATGACACCCATAGCAAAACCACAAAATGACTAAAAGCATATTTACTTTCAATCCTGCTCACTTTTGTTACCAGTGAGCCTCTTAACTTGGAACTTATATGATTTCTAATAAGAGGAAGTGTGTTTGTGTAAGTATCAATCTTTAGGTTACTATTCTATAATCAACTAGTTAATTGTTTTTATAATCAATCACATTAAGTCCCAATAAAACACACTGATGTTTGTGCTTTAACATCAACATGTGAAAAAGTGAATGACATGAATATTTTTTCAGGTAACTCCAGCAGAGTAAACTCTCCACTTACCACAGTTGGCCTCATCTGTGTTGTCACCGCAGTCGTTCTCTCCATCACAGATGAAGGGAGGAAGAGCACAGAGGCCTGTACCGCACTGAAAACGCCCAGGCTGACATTTGAATTCCGCTGTTTAAAAATCAAGCGTAACCCAGTGTGCAATTAGAAATAAATATGGCACATGTGTTATAAAAGAGGTCAAAGCTCTGACTGTAACAGGGAATAGAGAGAAAAATAACATGTTTTTGCTCCAGAGTTTATGCTTTTATGGTTTACAACTATAACATCCCACTTACGGCAATCAGGGGGTTCGTCTGAGCCATCCCCGCAGTCATCCACCGTGTCGCACTTCCACCAGAAAGGGATGCACTCATCTGTCCCACAGCGAAACTGTGTTGGAACAAAAGAGACAAAAAAGAAGGGGAGTGGGCGAACACAATTTGAAGTCGACATGCATTCTCGAATGCCTGGTTAGACTTCTGCGTTCTTCAAAGCCAGAGTTAAAATCAATACCCAAACATTTCCTTCACCCTACATGTCAGAAAAGACAAGCCCATGAAAGTAAAGCAATTTGCCTTCAGGTGGAACAGTGCTGATCAGAACAGAGGAGCAAACAACATGATCACAGCAGGTGTAGACATGGTGGGGAAGGAGGAAGAAAGGAGCTGACCTGACTGGAGGTGCAGTTGGAGAGGCAGGTTTTGTTGTCGGCAGCAAGGTAAAAGTTTGTGGGACAGGCACATTTGTGTTCCCCACCAGGGGAAAGAAGACATAAATGGCTGCATCCACCATTTGCAATCTGGCACTGGTGCTTGGGCACTGGACAGCAAAATACAAATACAAGGCAGAGCTCAAACGGTCTGACATCAGGCATATTTTTCTTCCGGCTGAAGAAAAACAACAACTAAGGAACAAAACTGTTAGCTGGATGTAACAAACATGAGAGTTTGATGCAGTATTTACCTTCAGGCTGCCGTAGTGAGTGGTAGACCTTGATTGATTTGATGGCTTGCCAGGAGTTGAGGAGCTCAATCGCTTGAGTGCCTGTAGTCTTGTGAGCACGTCGGAGTGACTTAGACTTCCCATCAGTCCAATACACAAAGTCCTCAAACAAAGTCAGTGCCATTACTCCTTGGATGTGGTCATAGGACACTAAAAAAGGAAGTCATATGTAAAGTTCTCTGTCTGTGCAGGGTTAATATCATCCAAAAATCCCTTGGAGATTAAAGCAGTTCAACAGATTAAATAATAGATCTGTCATGATTTTCAAAATAGAGTTTTTAGATAGTTAAATAATATTTTTTGATATTTTAAATGATAATAAAATACAGTGCCTTTCACATTTCAGAATGTTGCAAAGACAATATCCGTTAGTTTTATGCGGAAGATCAACGCAAAATTGAGAAGAGGACATTTTACACGGTTCCCAAAATTTTCTAGAACCACCTCTGCATCGGGTTTGCACTTTTAGAGTCAGTCATTTTTACTCAGTGTTTCTCTTCAAATCAGTTCATCGTAAAAAGCAGATGGAACGTATCTTCAAACATCTGTCTAATTTGTCTAAACTTAATTTTAAAATTTAAAATGTGCAGCTCATGTTATCGCACCGTTTTCTTTCTCACCTTTGCGTCTCTGGGTGCCATCCATGTTGGCAAACAGGATGTGGTTGTCGTCTGCCCAGTACACTCTCTTGTTGGTATAATCAATAGTGAGAGCAGTGGGGCTATAGATCTCTGTGTCAATGATAACCATTTGCCCCCGGCCGTCCATGCCTATACGTCCAATATGAGCGGGCTCACAGCAGTCTACCCAGAACACATACCTAGTCACAAATATTGCAGAATTGAGAAAAACTGCATGTCACTGTAGGCAACATTAAAATGGAGTAGTGTTCAAAATAACAAGGCGATACAAGATACAGGTCAGATAAATCAATGGACGTAAAAATTAACAAGGTGAGAATACATACTAGTAAAAAGGAAACAAAAATACTGAAAATAATAACAAATGCCTAAAGTTTACTGACTCTACAATAACACCACATGTTAAATGAAAAAGGAAATTCTCATTTCCACAGATTATGTGTGTAAGCACCAACTAAATAAATATTAGACAAAAGAACTATGATGATTTATTGATTTTCTTTTAAAGCATGCATTTGGAAAAAAAAAAAAAAAAAAAAAAAAAAAAAAAAAAAAAACTTGCTTTAAGAACCATTCAAGAATCAGTAATTTTTAGGAATAAAATCCAGTTGTAAGCTATTGTGAGCTCTGTAGTTTTAATATTCTCACCCCGTCTGGGGATCCAGAGCAAGATCTGTGGGGTTCTTGAGACCAGAACTGATCAGGATGGTCGGGTAGAGGCCGTTCGCTTTTGACACTTCTAGTGTTTTCTTTTCTGCGTCACACCAGTACAGATTTTTTCCAATCCAATCCACTGCTAAAGCACTGGGCACCGCTGTCCTGTGGACAATCTGTTAAAACAGAAATCAAAAAGTTTGGTAAAAGCAGTTTGAAGCACTAAACAAAAACGTTTAACTGATAAGTTATGCTCAGCAAAATACTTTTTTTTCCTACTGCATTTTGGGCTCTCTTAACTTTTCAAACTGAATGGTTTCGAGAGGCCGTCATGTGCTGCCATGGTAACTGTTAAACATGAGTCTTGTGCATGACAAAAGGTTGTTGAGAATACTGCAGGGTGATGTAATGACCTAAGGCTGCAGACCAAAAGCCTCAGCTTTATTTTAATGTGATTTGCATACAGAACACTGTCACAGATAAAAGCCTGCTTCTAACGCTAGTTTGTGAAGAAAAGGTCAGCCCTTGAAATGTATTTACAAAGAAATGTGTTGCGAAGCACGCGGGGTGTAGAGGTAGAGCGGTCGCCCCATACACAGAGGCCATTAGTCTCAACGCAGCAGTCTGGGGTTTGATTCCCAACCCTGAGACCTTTGCTGTATGTCGTCCCCTCCCCTCTCTATTTCCTAACTAGTCTACTGCAAATAACGGCTACCAGTACCATTAAAACCTTTTTTTAAAATGTGTAGTACAATAGATATTTGTTCAGGATTAGGACAGTTTTTGTTGAAAATGCTATTTTCGCAAAGCAGAAGGAGTTCACCTACAGTCATTACTTGATTAGTCTCATGGGGAGCAGAAGGGAGCAGTTTAATAAGGTCAAGCAGCAATGAGTGATGACTTTAAAATTAGACTCTACAATCAAAAGTCTTCCCCGCTGCAATGAAGAAAATAGGTTTTGAACACATGAAAGATTTTCTCAGTAAAAGAAAAAATGGTGGTGGTCAGAGGATTGAAGGTTCCCCGATTGTATGGTAACCTCGTTCCTGTCAGTCTGCCCCAGGGCAGCTATGGCTACAATGTAGCTTACCACCACTGGCGCGTGATTAAATGCACGAATAGGTGAAAGACTAAATGTAGTCTAAGCGCAGTGGGGTCCTTTGGACGGCATAAACACATTAGTTTTCCTCAAAATTAATGCATTAAATTCCCAGCCCTAGTTTCTACGTAAAATCCTTCTACTTGTAGTAATCTAGGTTGTCACTTGTTCAGAATAACTGCTCCACAAAAAAAAACGGAAAATGTCAACATTTGAATATGACTTTTCAAAAAAATAAATATAAAAATAGGATGTTGAGTGATATGCATGTAAAAATGGTTAGACACTCCATTTTTTCCACCATTTCAACACAAAGATAGTAAGACCTTCAAAATACCTACTTATGACCTCGTCACAATGTTAAAAAATCCAAAAGACAAAAAAGAAGGGTCTCTGCAGGGGTTTGTGAGATCCTTTGGCATACCTTGGGCTCTCCAGGAAGCATAAAGTATGAGCGTTGAAGACACTGTTTTTAGCATGCACCAACCTTCTGTAGCAAGGTCATGTTAGTTAATCATTGTGGCAGCATATCAAGGTCCTGTGTGGAGCATGAAGAAGTGCGGTGGCAGTTAAATATGAGCATATTTATAAACTAATTTACTTCATGGCAACAAATGCCACAAAAAAGAATTGCATGTCAGCAAAAATCTTTATTTTCCGTTAGAAACACAACTCCGCAGCAAAATCATTACTTAAAAACGGAAATCACGGACGGACACAGGTAACGTTTATACAGCTAAATGGAATAAAACTAAATTATATGGCACCGATCTCATTCAGAACGAAATAATGCGCTGAAGTCCAAGTGAAAAATGAAAAGAAAAATGTCCACTAACTATCTTTCTAATTAAATACCACTATCATTACCTTTGCAAATAAAATCCATACGTCTTTTCAATTTCATGCTTTTCCTCATATAGCAAACCTGTGCGAGTGGCTGCTCATGTCAGTAACTCTAATTAACCCCATGTCATAAGCTCATGGATCCGTGTTTCAGACAGTTTGCTAAGCGGTTTCAGTGGCTCAGGCTGAAAACTGTGGATGTAAGAGAGCTAAATAAGCCTATTGCTCAGCACACAAACACTAATGAGATGTGGCATGGGGACCCAGAAAGTGTTATCCTAATGTCCCATCAGCTCTTCTATCTGGGTTTCGATCCCCTGACCTTACCCAACCTGGTGACAACACCTGAGAGTGCATTTGTAACACGATGCTTGCCACATTCATCTGACAGCCATTAGTTATCTTCGCAAGCACTCTATCCTGAGCCATTAAGCAAGCAAGAAGCTCTTTCCTGAAGCAATAAAAAAAAAAAAATCTATGATGTCAAAAGTGTAAAATATAAAAGACACCTATCTTTAGCTGAGCGGTGATAATGAGCTACTTCAACCACGTGTTGTTTCAAAAGCAGAAAATGTTTTTAAACGGCAAAATCTGATAATTAGACTGAGCAAAAACAGAGCTGAGATGGGTGGGTAAAAACTGAAGTGGGAGTAAGAGCAGGAAACGCAACGATTCGTCCCCAAAGTGAAACAAGCAGCATATGGTAGTCAAGTCACAGCAGCAGTATCTCATCGGTTACCTTAAGGTCGCTCCCATTTAGGCGCATTCTGTTGATCTTTCGACCACTCGGCCTGGTTGAATCCACCCAGTAGATGAATTCCTTTTTGTAGTCAAAATCTAGGTGGATGATGTTGTAGAGGCCCTAGGAAATAGAAAACACACATCGCATGTTAGAGCATGTTAATACTCGTCTGAATGAAATGGGAGGGTGAAAGCATTACGCTGTCACTCTAACTGCCACCATACATATGCAACATTTGGTAATTAAACAGAAACACATTTATTTTTATCTGCTCAACCAAAAGGTGATTTCAATTTGCTAAAAAGTAAAAAAACAAAAAATCATGTTCTTTTCATACATGATATATTTTGTGCAGCACAAGCAATATTGATTTTGGTGGATATCCCATAGGTCTCAAGGCTTTCAGTAATACAAGCAATTTTAAAACTGACTGGAGAGCAAGCTGCAGTCTGATCAAAGGAGCAGAGTGACATACCTTTCTTCAATGTTTAGCTCATAGGAGCCCGCTGTCAATCAGACAGCCCGCACACCAAACAAGTGCCCCCACCCTGCTGTCTCACACTGTAGGAGCCTTGAACACATGTCAGACAATCTGACAGGTGCAATGAAATGTCTTCATCAGATCATCAACACTTTCATAGACAGGTCGCAAAGGGTCCGGAGGGAACATGTCTGTACTCTGCGTATCTGTTACAGAGATGAAATCCACCTTTCTCTTGTACTTCTAACATTGAACGGTATATTTTATTAATCTACCTGGAGGACAGCATGAAGAGGGATTGAGACCCTTTAGCTGAGCTTCGATGTAAAAAGAAAACAAAAAAGACTTTTTCCATTTTTATCTCATTAAAATGATGCTGCAGGTCAGATAATTTTCTTAAACCCCTTCACATTTCATCAACTGACAACTAAAACCTTCAAGTGAAAGTGGAATTATTCACAGTTTTGAAAATGAGCTCATCTCCTCTTGAGTCTGTTCTAACCAGCTGTCCTGTGCCTGCTGAGGAAATGCATCCTCAAGAGCTTTCTTACCCAGGCTGTTAGTTTAAGTGGACAGCCATGTTCTGGTATGTGTTAAGTTGTTTTAAATTTTCTGAACACAGATTGAATTGAGCACTGTGACACGTCCAAAGCCCAACTTATTATTTTAAAACTGAACCCTTTTTTGAACCTATACACAACGATACCTGTTTCAGATCAGCTATATTTATACTGAGAGAAAAACACACACAGCTGGGCTCTCTTCACTAATTGGTCTTTAAAACGTTCCAATTAATATTAAAATTCTTTTAGTATTTTCATTGCTCTTATCAGTTTATTTTTGTGACTCTTGTTATTCAGAACCAAGAGTTTATTTCAAAGTGCTATATGGATAAAATCGACACTGGATTTTGTTACAGTGTACCAGACCAATAGATGTGGAATGTTCTTAGAAAATGATGTATAGAACATAGATGGCTGGATGGATGTAGATCCTGAGAGAAGGATGTAAGATACTTGTGAGGTGAGTTATGGTAAATTGCATCCTGCGTTTTGTGATAATCAACAGTTAAATTCAACTATAGCCCACAGCAGCAGTGAGACCTGAAAATGATTGAAAAATCACTTCCAACGGTTTCTTCATTAAGCAAATTTGCCCCTCTGTTCTGCACTAAGCGAATTGCCCGCTTTCTTCCACACTTGTTTTTGGAGTTTGTTTTTCATAATGAACTGCACGGACTTAATTGAACAAATTATTTTCTTCTTTTATATAAGAGATGTATACACCATTTTTATTCATTTAAATCTGCTGGATGAATTACAGTGTCCTCAGCAGCTGCTGATACCCCAGTTAAATATAATATATATACATTAGTCAACTTAAGTAAGTACAAAGACTTAAAAAAAAAAGTCAGATGCAGTCGCACAACTTCATGCAAAGAATGTTCAACGATTCTCAAATGGTAAGAAAGTAATCATTTTCTTTCTTAGGGGATGGGTTTTTCAAAAATCCATCCTCTTTCCCTCTTTTAATGAAAGAGGATGCTTGTGCAACATTCTGTGAATTTATGCTGAGGCTTTTTACACACTTTAAACAGGGGAGGCCAGTAAGTGTTCACAATTGTTACATTTTTTATTCAAGTTTTTAAAATACATTTTTATTTCACCAGTCTTTGTGAAAACAGTCAGTCATGTTAACTAGTGTGCCTCTCCTCTAACCTTGCAAATGTATTGCCATTAAAAAAATATCCAAAAGGACTGAACAGGGTGACATAACATGTCGCACTTGCAATTACAAAAACTGTCTGTGCAACAAACTATTATGCTGATGCTGCACATGTCAGACAATGTTGTGACCAAAGTCTACAGAAGTATTGTTGGTCTTGGAGCCGAGGCTGTGTGTGACAGATGGGAGCTGAATTATTTAGGAGTCAAATCTGTCAAATCTGTTTCCATTGTACAGCTTCTACAGGTCTCTCTGAATTCCTGTGAAGTGCATCACTTCAAATCACAGCACATCTTACAGGGGTGTATCCAGGAAGTTTTTAATAAGAGATAAATGGGGGCCACGGAGCGTCACACCAAAATAAAAACCCAGGCAAGACGCAGGGTTGTAATAAACTTTACAAAAGTAAGTGAATTTCCTTCAGCTAATTTCAGAGTCCTGTTTGTCAAAGCTCTCACATCACCAGATTCGTTAGTATCTGACATATAGCTTTTGTCTTCAGGAATTAAAGCAACAGGTGTAATTTATTGTATGTGTAAAGCTTTTTATCTACAATCTTTAAAATACAGCTTAAAATATGCAGATGCTAAAGGTCACCACAACGCCCAATACAGAATAGATACAAAAATTGTTCACAATTATTCTGCCTAAGATACTCCCACATCTGCTAAGAGGGCAGACATAGCTCAAAGCTTTTTACGAACACTGTGAATAGGTTGAGATTACCTGTTTTAAAATGGTGTAATTTGAACCATCCACGCTCAGTTTGCGGATCTCATGGTGGTCTGCCATGATGAGAAAAGGCTCCTCAGCTGAAATACAGAACGCATGGCATTAAGGGACTTGTACTGACATGTGAGGAAATGCTTCAAATTGAGAAAACAACAATCAAGCTGACCTGATATAGCCTTGCATGTGTTTGGGTTGCGATCCACAGGCTCATAACCGTCCACACAGAGGCACCTGTAGGACCCGTAGGTGTTGATGCAGCGCTGGCTACAAGGGAGGGTAGTGGAGCACTCATCAACATCCACACAAGTCTTCCCATCATCTTTCAGGTGGAAACCAGGCCAGCATTTACACTGATCATTAAAAAAAACATGAAAAACATAAAAAATATATTGCTTGGAGATATTGAAAAATATAATGAAACTAAAATTAAGAACTTAAAACGATCAGTGTTTTAAGCGCCGACTTATTTCTCTGTAACCTTCATGTGAAAAGAAAATAACTCTTACTTCTATTATTTTCTGCTTTGCTATTTGTCTACAAATTTAGTGGCCATTTAAATCTCCTTCCTCAAGCAGTAAATAAGGTAAAATTGGCTCACCAGAATTATTTTCCCCCTTTTTTATTCTTTATTGGCTTTCCCTTTTTTATTTAAGGTTTACTTACAAGACAACATTCTACTCTGACATACATTTACTCTAAAATCATCTGATAAGAACAAAGCTAAGATGTTACAAAAATGTAAGTGATAAAATCACAAAGAAGCTTGTAGTTTAAGAAAACAAGCTAAGCTCGAAGGAAGATATTTTTTTTATTTTATTTTGAAAACAAGAAAACATCTTAACCCCAAATGTCATTGAGTGTTCCTCAACAATCTTCAAAGTGAATCAAATGTGAAAGAGACTTCTTAGGGATATTTTTGTTTTGTTTTCCTCTCAGGAGGAAAAAAATCCCCACAAAACTTAATAAACCGTGACCTACAAGACAACATTAAATCTGTGATATCCACTAAAAAAATGTCCATTTCCCAACCATCCTGATCCATTAAATAATATTGAAAGGAATTTGCAAAATCATAAATGTGATCAACATAGTATAGTTCTGATGCAATCAAATTTTACATCCACTAAAACGTCCTGCCCTTCCAAAGAACGTATTGATGAACATCAGGCATTCTATCAAGGGAGCGTTTTCTGTTAAGTCACTCTAGTAAAAGAAAATGCTATTCAAATAGTTTCTTTAAATGCTTTGAAGGGAACCAAATTGGTGGATCCACTAAACAATGACTCCCTATCATATTATTAGTTTGATTATATTTTATATTGTTTCTAATTGGTTTACCATTTATTAATACATTTTTAATCTTAGGGGTATATCTGAAGATTTATTCTTGGTTTCTGACACACTCAGTTATTACGCAATAAATAGACAGAGGGCTATGGTCGAAATCTCTGGATGTGTCCTACGATTTCTTCATGTGTGTCTGCCGGGTTGGCCTGAGGCATAAATTAATTTTGCAACTGCTTCAGGTCCTCTTCTAGCCCCAGGGCCCCAGGAGAAACTGAACCTGAATTCAAACAGACCAGCTACCAGTCAGTTTTAGAATTTATTTAAAATTATTTTGATCTTAACCTCCAGAGGCTTGAAAAGATCAGCTCCTTTTATATATATATATATATATATATATATATATATATATATATATATGACATGATACAGCAATAGACCTCGAATCGAACACTGAGGTGTTCCAATCAGAACCCTTTAATAGTCCCTCTCTCGTTTCAGGACCAGAAGATATTGATTTTCACAAACAGGAGCACCAAGGCTGTGGAATGTGCAGCCTTTATTTTTGTGGAGTTTGGACTTTGTGGATACTTCCAGAAAGAAACTGAAGGACTTTCTGTGTATGCTTACTGAGTTGACTGCAATAAAAAAACAGCTGAAAAGACATGGGTTATAAGGGACATGCAACTCTACAGTGGGGAGAACAAGTATTTGATACACTGTTGATTTTTCATGTTTTCCCACTTGCAAAGCATGTAGAAGACTGTAATTTTTATCATAGGTACTCTTCAACTGTGAGTGATGGAATCTAAAACAAAAATCCAGAAAAATACAATGTATGATTTTTAAATAATTAATTTCCATTTTATTGTGTGAAATAAGTATTTGATCATCTACCTGAAAAATCAACAGTGTATCAAATACTTGTTCTCCCCACTGTATCTCTTTTGCAGAATGTTAACACAGCACATTACAGTGTGTAAAATGAAAAGTGAACACATCTTATCTTTACGCAAGTCGCTGTTTCATAGGGAAATCCGGCAAAGCAGGAAAGCTAACATACCATGTCATTAAAGCCACGACACGTGCATGCATACAGCTCTGGAAAACAATTAAGAGACCAGTTAAAATGATCAGTTTTGTCTGATTTTACTTTTTATAGGCACATGTTTGAGTAATATGAACACTGTTCTTTTATTATATGAAATACTTACAACTTTCCTCTGAAACTCCTAGCAAAAATGTAGTATTTATTTGTGGAAAATGAGAAATGTTCAAATTAAAGAAAAAGATGCAGTGCTTTCAGACCTCAAATAATGGAAGGGAAAAAAAGTTCATGTTCATTTAGAAACAACAATACTAATGAGTTCAGAAATCAATATTTGGTGGAATAACCATGAGGTTTTCTATGGGGTTCAGTGCAGTGGTCTCTTAATTTTTTCCAGAGCTGTTTATACATACTGCTCCGTAGCTCAAAGATTCAATCTCACCTCAGTGACCAACTCAGTGACCAATGCAAAACGAAAAAATAACTTAAGAGTGCTTGCATCAGCTGCTCTGCACCAACTGTAAATCCTCTTCTTATCCGGAGTTATAGCCTTGATGGCCTTTCTGCTGATCTCCCTGTTCAGGCCACAAATGGATGAGCTAAAGGTTCGCATTGATGTGCTCTTTGTCCAGATCTACCGCCATCGTGACAAGCTGGCAGCACTTTTTTTGTGCTTTCTGGCGATTTCTGAAGCAGTAAACACCAGCCCGCAGAGGAACACAACAATAAAATTCAGGAATGAATGGTTAAAACTGCCACAATCTGACAACCAGGATGACCACCAAAACACTCCAGCGGTTGCGGCCTTGACCTGGAGCCAGCCCTCATATCAAAACGCCACTGTTGTGCTGCCAGAAGCAGAACAATGACATGGCACAGAGGGGAAGCAAGGTGGATCAGACAGTTGTTGGCTTATCGTTAACCCACCCACCTCCACATACAGGCTTTCAAGGTTACAAAGCGAGAGTGAACATTTATGTACATAAATATATATACATATATGCTACAACCCATCTTTATCTGTTTAATGGTGTGCAAAGTAAGACTTGATTTATTATCAGTCATTAATCATTCATGTCCACACCACTACTGATATGAGCCCCGCATCGCACCTGCTAGTGAATTAGAAATGTAGCTGCTGCAGCTCAGCACTGCAGGTCAGGGAAGTTTTTTAATTAAAATTTTGCACTGTAGTGATTTACCCGACTATTGGAATGCAAGTCACACGGTAAGATGTTGATGGATATACTAGCTGTGTTGTGACTGAGCTGCTAGATTTCCTATTATTAACAGATATTTGTTTCTTACCATGTTTACTTTTACTTAACCAGAGTTAGTTTGTTTAAGTATAGATGTGGATAGGTAATGTATTTTCAATCAGTGCCTTGCTAAGGTATTCACACCACTCGAACCTTTTCCTCTGACTTTTATTTGGATTTTATGTGAAGGACACATAAACATTTGTTACATTTTCAGTTGGTGCAGTTCAGTTTCATGCTGCAAACACACCAAACCTTGTTCACCCTCACACCTATGGCGGCGCTGCAGCAAAAACCACTGAAGGACACAACATAAAAAACCTCCAAAGAAGACACTGAGAGAGCGCCACTTCCTTCTTCACAAAATCATAACAAAAAAGGAGTATTGTCAAATTTTAGTGGTTTTAGGATTTTTTTTTTTTTTTTGTCGTTGATGGCCATCTCCAAAACAAACGTATTCATTTTGTTTGATTGTACCGTATTTTCCGCACTATAAGACGCACCTAAAAACCTTCAATTTCCTCAAAAGCCGACAGTGCGCCTTATAATCCGGTGCGCCTTATAGTGCGGAAAATACGGTATTTATTTTCCAGTCCGCTTGGCATTCCCATGCAGTCAAACCACACAAGAAAGAGTTCACTTCAGCTGAATCCAGATTTGTTTTTAGGTGGACTAAAATTCCCTTTCTAGACTCCATCAGAGTTCGATTGCGGATTAACACCTCACTAAATGAAATGGACTTTCTAGGCAAAAGAACTAAAGCGAACTAATCGGGGCTGGTGTGAATCCACCTTTGATGAAATTCACTGAGGTTTGTTGTTGTAGCATGATTACATGTAAAACTGTTTAGGGGTGATGAATACTTTAGAAAGATATTGCCTAGCAGTGTTACAAGTTCTCTGTTGACTTACCTTGTAGCCCACAGTGAGATCCTGGCAGTCCTGTGTGCACCCACTGACTCTGCGGTTCAAACATTCATTCACATTGCAGTTCCTCTCATCTGATCCATCTCCACAGTCATCTTTCCCATCACACAGATTCCCCTGAGATATGCAGCGGCCATTGGAGCACATGAAGAAGGAGCCGTTACACAAGCTTCCTGAAGAGAACAAAGAAAAACTATCATACCCACAACCCCCTGTGATCACTCATGAAAGCTCATAAAAGTCACTGCCCTCACACTGGATAATAGCCAATAAATTAAACTCAGAAAGTCAGAGGCCTTTTTGTTTCCTCCATATAAATCCACCGGTTTCCTTGGCGAGTGATGCTGCTGGTGACACTGATGAAGAGATTCTTACAGAGAGCCAAACAGCAGCCTTACCTGCAGCAAGACATTTGAGGTTCAGCGGCAGTTCATCTGAGTGATCGGGACAGTCCGCATAGCCGTCACACTCCCACTGAGAGCTGAGAAGACAGCGGCCGTCCCCGCAGCGAAACTCCCCAGATCCACAGGAGCGATAGACTAAAAAAAGAAAGCGAGCCACTATCTCATCGCTTTGCACTCGGACTTGTCAGTTTCAGAGCTTTCGGTTTGGTGAGAACCTTTGCAGAGTTAAGTGTCAATTATGTTAAACAGGTTTACAGAAAAAAAGATTTGCATGACCACTGTTGATAGCATAATGAGGCACTATCAGAGTGTAAATGGAATCATTGCTGGTCAACAATTCAAGCCATCTGGAGGTGTAATGGCATTCACAGCTGCAGCAGCCAACATTTCAAGAATAAACATGCGTTTCCTTGGTCAGTCATCGTAAATCAAAGCAGCAACAGAGAATTCCCTCCACATGAGGTACTCCATAACAGTATGTGCCTAAATAAAACCCGGGTGTCAGCATGTTCGCAAGCATTGATACAAATGTGTCTCTTGTCAATGAAGTGATAGTATAACAAACCAGCTGCAAAACACAAGAAACATGCAGTCTTGTCATTTTAGAAATCTCGAAGGAGATTTTATTGAGTCACTGCTGCCATTATTGAAAGTTGTTTTCTTTTATTTAGAACTTTAAAGAAATAAAGTTAGATCAGATCAGAGACAGACTTGTAGAAATAAGACATTACTTACACAGTGCCTTTCTGACAACATGAGATAAACTAAAAGATTAAACAGAAACAAGACACTGTGTGCCAGTCTAAATAAATTCAAGAAGCGAGGAGACATTGTTTTTTCTCCCTACTAAATCTTGAATTATGGTTCTGTAATGCGCAATGAATTTTTATGGAAAGATTATTTGCAACTTTCTGTTTTACATTAACTTTATTTCAGTGTTACTTTTTTATATTTACATAATGATGCGGGTGACCTTTGCAAATACTGATTTTAATATTTCAGTTTACAAAATAGAGTGAAGAGATTTTCCTCGAGTATCGGATAATTTTTTATATACTTTTTTGTTAACTGGATGTGACTGGTCAGACACTAATAACCACTTCCTACTTGAGAGAGTATTTCATCAATGGGATGTGTTTATAGAGATCTGTGACTAAAACATTACTTTGGGTTCACATATTCTGTTGCAGCTTCTGGGTTTGGCCTATTATTCTGCTTTTTCACCTGTTCCAGTTATACATGTGCAAAGTTTGATTTGTTTTTCTTGTTAAATGTAATAACGGCATGAAAACTGATTTCTGTTTCATCTGTCAAAAACATTACATGCAATGACAGATTATATACACTATAAATAACAGAAAGGACTATTTCCTAACTAAAAGAAACACAAAAGAAACATAATATAAATTTTACAACAAAAGAGTAAAAGTGAATGAATGAATAGTTATTATTACTGACAGTTCCTCGGACTCGACTTAAGAGGAAAAGAGATCGAGCTTTTTCTGTTGTTGCTCCTGTTTTATGGAATAACTTACCTTTCCAGATTAGATCTGCCCACAGCCTGGATCATTTTAAATCACTTCTTAAAACTCATTTTTACTCTTTGGCATTTAATTGATGTATTGTTTTTACTCTGTTTTGTCATTTGTGTTGTCGTTCTTGTACAGCACTTTGGTGCAGTTTTATACCTGTTTTAAAGTGCTATATAAATAAATTTGGCATTGACATTGGCATTGAATAAGAAATAGGTGCTTAAAACATTGAAGTCAAAATATATCCTACTCTCTGAGAAGTATACTGAAATGATTTCTGTCGAATTTGAGGAAAAGGCGATTTAGCAGATGAAAAAAGTATAAGTTAAAGTTTTGGGATCGGTTGGATATTAAACAAACTGAACCAGAACATCAGTGGAACAACAGAAGAATACAGTGTGTGTTATGGATCTGAAGTCGTTACGAGTCTGATCAGCCTGTATGAAGACACAGACTATTGTAGAATGGACCTGTTATATTCTGCCTATTTAAAGTTCTCAGATATGTAATTATCCTGAGAACTTTAAGTAGGCAGGTTAAACCACCTGGGGATTATTTTAAAAGCTCATCTGAATTTTTATTTTTTAGTAGTGAGTAATCACGGGCAACCCTTATTTTGAGGGTAACACTTAAGTCATAAAGAAACTGAAGGATTCAAGAGTCAGGACACTAACAAAGGATTGTTGGGGACTGTTGTAGAGGAAAGTAGGAGTTGTGGGTGAAAGGTCAGATTTAGACATTTCTGAATACTACATGCACTGTTACATTCAGAAATCTGTCCACCATTGCTGTTTAACAGCTCAACTGCAATTTTCAAAAGAGCCATTCTCATTTATCACTGTTAAATATGAAGAACATGAGAGACCAAGATAAATCTACTTGCCACATTCCACGGACTCGTCAGATCCATCTCCACAGTCGTTATCATGGTCACAGACGAATCGCTGGGGGATGCACGCTTTGTTGTGGCACCGAAATGAGTTGTCATCACATGTGTTGTTTGGTGCTGATGGCCGAAAGAATAACAGTCAGTCTCTAATGAACGGATAAACTTTTTCTTTCCTGCTGTGGTACAGGGAATGTCTACAAACTAGTGTTTTGCCTTTTATGCTTTTTTAAATTGTTGCTCCCCTGCTAAGTGGATTTGAGTCAAAGAAGTAATAACTCTGGTTACGCCACTAAGTGATGGCTGTATTTGTGTAGAAGCCTCTAATTATCCAATTACCCACTAATTCTCTCTGTATGCATCCTTTTTGCACCGTGGCTTGAAATTTGTTTAATCTTTAAGAAATGAAATGTAATAAAAAATAATAAAGCTGTACTGAACTAAAAGAAGGAACCTCACCACAGCCTGCTGGAGAGAGTTCGTCGCTTCCATCAGGACAGTCCCTCTCACCATCACAAAGCCAACGTTTGGGAACGCAGGCATACGATCCAGGACAGCTGAATAACCCTGGAGCACAAGTTACTGTGCCTGAGAAGAAAACAAGACCGCATCATCTACTTCTAAATACCAAAAGACCTGGTTCTTCAAAGAAAAGAAACATGTTTGTTTATTAGCACTTCTGGTAAACACCTATAGAAAGCTTAAAATTGTACAGAAGTTTTATTGCTTTACCTTAACCTTACACAAAAAAATAAAAAATAAAACAATAATAATCTCATAAAGTGAAGCTTTTATCTTAGAACATTTAGTGCATGTATGAAAATTCCCATTTAAGTCGTTTATAATACTCACAAGGTTTTATTTATTTAAACTTGCTATAGAGGGCTTTTTTCTGGCATTGCTCCCAAACAAGTTGTCATATAGATGAGGCGAATAGCTGTTAGGAAGATTTTGTGAGTCAAAGATCCAATAAATGCTATTTCCCACAGTGATTTTTGAAGATTTCTATGTAGTTTCTTGCCATCCAGATGAGTGGGTTAAAGAAATTGGCCTCTTTGTTATGTCATATTTATACAGTGGGGAAACAAAGAAATTGTGGATTACTACTAATGTAAACTTCAAAAACAAATGTGGCAATAGGATTATTTTTTTGGTTGAACTAATTGATAAATACACAGAGATTAACAATTGCAATTTTCTAAATTTAAATCATACTACTGCAATAACGCGTAATTTTAAGGCTTTTTAAATGTTTTTCAGTGAGAAGGAGGGGCATTGAACATGGTCAGCACTGCTTAACTTAATGGTGGTGTTGCTAAATTTTTTACCTTCCTTAAAAATAAAACTAGTTGCGTAAATTTGCAAAACAGATGATATACTAAATGTATTTTACTTACAGTATATCCTCCTATGAACCAACTGTAATTTTCTCGGTGCAGCAGTTCTTTGTTTAGTGCCAACAACATACTGACTGTGCTTTATGAATAATAATTATTTTGCGAATTCTGCGCATCAGCAATATTAACCCCTTTTTTCTTAGCACTGCCCTTAAAGGCAAATACTGACAGGGAGAAAAATTAGCTGCACTGAGAAACAAAGGTAAATACTGCAGTTCAATTAGGCATGTGTGCCTACAATGCCCATCATGCTTCTGACAAGAATTGTGCTTTTGGAGACCTCTGGACCATTTCATTAATATTTCCATGACACTCCATTACATTGAAATTACACCACCAGTGTTCGCAGTGGTTTCTGTCTCTTTATCATGGCTGGTTTTGTTTTATTGTAGAATTCATTACACATACATCTCATTTTCCCACTGAAATAGCTATGCCTCTTGGGTCTTGGTGATGAAAAATCTATTTGCCTCAGTGCTCACTCGAATTATCAGAAATGCCTGCGGTCTCATTTGTTGCCTCATTAAGGCCGTCTCATTTCCAGTTCTGCCTCTGGAATGCACGAAGCTGCAACAAGCAACATGGCAGATGTGACCTTTTATGTTAATAGCAGAGCCCTCATGACATCTGAAAGGGCACTAACCGCAGATCTGCACACTCTCGTCGAGTCCGTCCTCGCAGTCGTTCTCCCCATCGCACAGCCACTGTTTGGCAATGCACTTGTTCTTGGAGCAAGCGAACTGGTTCCACAGGCAGGATGAGTCTGCGGAAGGTAGTGGAAGAAAATTCAGCACCATAAATCAAAAGGAAAAGGAAACAAAAATAGAGGGAAAAATACTTTGGTCAAAACACAACAGGTGGGCTGGCTCTCATTTGCTGCTTAGTTTTATTGTTTGGCGCTAAAGATTTTCTTATTAAGTAGCAGCCATTATCTATAGAATTGCAAATGGAAGTTTTATTTCACCGTCTTCCAACTAAGAAATATTGGAGTTTATTGTGCTGGGAAAAGAAACAGTTAAAGTAGTGCCTTGAGTCTGCTAATTTTATCACACTGTAATAAAAAGCAAATTTGAAAATATTTTTTCCTGGAAAACTAAATTTCAGTGTTATTTTATTTCATAGAATTACATGTTGCTCCACACTGGTACAAATTGCTTTGTTTTGAAAGTGTGACATGTTTTTGTATTCAACCTTTTTACTCTGACTCCCTAAAGAAACTTCAGTTCAACCAAGTTGTTGTTTTAATAAGTGATAGGAAAAACAGAAAGAAAGTGAAAGAAGGTGTTCTGATCAGATGAGATCGATAGTTCAACTTCTGAACTATCTAAAAACTAACAATGCGCATCACTGTGAGAACACAGTTTTTACTGTGAAACATGGTGGTGGCATTTATGCTGTGGTGACTTTTTTCCTCTTGAAAACTGCTAATTGGAGATGTTTTGTGGAAAAAAAGGACAATTTTTCCATACATCCTGATAGAGATATACCACAAACAACTTGCAGTTGTCATTACCACAAAAGGTTACGATGTCAACCAATTCATACCGGAGGCTGAAGGGAAATATTATTTGCTCTTTAAAACCAAAGAATCAGATTTCTTTCACTACATAATTTCTTCCAATTTATCATGAAAATCCACTAAAATACCATGAAGTTATGAGAAAAGGTGGTAAAAGTTGAGGGGATTGAATACCCCTGTAAGGCACTGAAATTGAATAGTTCATCCACATCCGCGTTGGTTTAGTTGAATGTTCTCATTTATTTTTGACAGGGAGGAGCTGAATGTCGTCTAAGAGAACACTCTGCTGATTGCTGTATAATGGCCATTGTGTGAAACTTGGATATACGGTATTCATGAGCAGCGCTGAATTTGTGTCACCGAGCCTCGTACTTTCCCTGGGGAGTTGCTCTGTGGTCTCATTCTCTCAGATGTCAGGCTGGGCTAAGTCTGCCAAAGCTTTGATAAGATGTTGAGAGAAGGAAAGGGGGATGTGTGCTGCAGGTCAGACCACAGCACAGGGAATTATGGATCCAACTAAAGGTGGGGGGTAGCAGTGGAAGAAATAGCTCCCACTGAGTTGGTTTCCCCTCTGACAGACTTTATGCATCACTCTATCTTTACGTGCCCTCATACCAGGATGTCAGATACGGGTGGAGATAAACATTGAATTGCTAAATCTGGAAACTCAGATTATCCAGACATCCTGTGCATGAATCCAAATTTGCACTTCAAATGTGAACAGCTGCTTGAAGTGTACAACAAAATAGCAGGTCTAAAGCACACTAAATGCATCAAAGGAAGCCTTTCATGTCTCATTTTCAATAGTGAATTGCGAAGTAGAAAAGTGCATTATTCATTGTGAAGGGTAGAAATGATTATTTCGTCCAATCAGATGTGGAACTTGAAATCTCTGAAATGCAAAGACATTTCCCTCAAACCACAATGCTTTCGCAGTCATGTTATCTGTCACTCGGGCTTTTTATATGATAACTAAACCAGAGGAATAGTAATGTCAGTTTGTTGTGAAAAGAAAAGAACATCTTGGAGATGTGGGGCATAATCCACAACAGTCTTTATGAAAGCACAAACAGGCCAAAGAGACATTTCTTGATAAAAAATGAAAATTGTCTTTATATATTATGCTGCTTTATAGAACCAAGACTGACAATATTCAAAATAAGTCAGAATTTAAAAGGCATTAAACAAAAATGTTGTAAACTGCATTCCTTCTGTCTATTCTTTGCAGCTAAATATTAAAAAAAATAAATCTGTTCCTGTCATTTGAACAGATAGACAGAAATCAGACAGTCTTGAACTTTCTGTGGTGCCTTTTATTTGCCGTCAGACTAAAATTGTTGGTTTGCAGCTTCCATGCAATGTCTTTAGGTATATTTAAATCGGTTCATGTTGATGTCATGTTTTGGCTTTATTGACAACATTTACGTTTCTTTTTCTTCTGGAGTTGATATTTTGGATTCATACATTGGATGAAAAGTATGAATTAATCATAGATTTTCTCTATTTGGTCAGCGTAATACTTACAGGCTCAGTTATACACATATACCACCATAAATATTCAGCAAGTTTCACCCCAACCGCATGTTTTGTTTTGCTTTGCTTTTTTATATTGCCGTCAATACACTTCTGGGATAGTTTTTGGGTTTTTTTTCTCAGAAGGAGCAGAGCTCATTTTTCTGGCATGAAGAGGATTTTCTAGAAGCGTTTAATACACTTGAGGTCAGGGCAACACCA
Source organism: Poecilia formosa (assembly GCF_000485575.1). Classification (NCBI taxonomy): domain Eukaryota; kingdom Metazoa; phylum Chordata; class Actinopteri; order Cyprinodontiformes; family Poeciliidae; genus Poecilia; species Poecilia formosa. Next base: position 322,945 of record NW_006800079.1, read on the forward strand.
GAAGCTTAATGCTTTTTAGGTACATTCATTTGCAAGATGTACCTAAGCATCATAGCTATTTTTTATTATTTTGTTATCTGATGATGACAAGTTTTATCAGATGATTCAGGAAGAGGGACAAATGCATGTTCCCAAACTGGTTCAAAACTCAAACATTTATCTGGCATGACAAAAACAACTTCTTGTGATCAGAAAGTTCATCTATTTTACAACAAGCCAGGTAAGAAATATTGACAGATTTTACATTTCAAATCATTTTGGACATTTGACTGGTTGTCTTGCAAGCCACTACTTAAAATTAAACCAATGTTACATTAGCAAAAAGAGATATTTTATTAGATTCAATAGTCAAAATATATGGATTAAATTATATATTATGTTGTGCTGAAGTTGTATATTAAAAAGTGATGCAATACTCTTTCACTCTGCAGACCAGCAATATTCCTCACTGCTACTCCATAATGTCTTATATTTAAACTCAATAAACTCAAAGCGTAGGTCGTTTTTCTCTTTTTCAAAATGTGTGCATATGGATTAATAAATCAAATCCAATTACCTTGCAGACATGTGATGGTGATAGAGTTTAACAGCAACTCTGACCACCTACATCAAAGCACTAAGCTCATTTTGCTTTGATGCGAGACTTACCGCCGTGTGACTGAGTACGTGTGCAGATGCTTGTTGAGTTTTTTTGGGCTAAAATGATCAAGTGCCTTGACTTAATTATGCTTCCACTGTTTAATTGGAGAGATCCTGGCTTTGTCATAGCAGGTTCTACATACATTAGCATGCATGAAAGACGAAGCAGGAATGCTTGCCTGGGGTGCAGGAAGTAGTTGAGTGGCATTGTAAAGCCTAATTCTTTCACGTTTTCAGAGAACCTATATTTGCATGCGCAGTATAACTGCTTCATAGACTGATGGGTGGTTAATTAACTGTTATGCTGGATGTGTTGTACTTTAGAATTCAAAAAGAGAAGTCGGAAAATGTGTGTCATATCCAGGGTCAGAATTAGACTTTCAAACAAGCGCCAGTGCTCACTTAAAGACAAAAAACAAACATTGACAGAAGAAAATGACTGTTCTTTTTGTGATGGTCAAAGATGAAAACTCTTTATAATTATAATTTTCTTTGACAAATGGTATCAACTAACCAACACACATTTCTGGATCAGATGCGACAACACAGAAAAACCCAGACAAAATGTGATCAGGTGAGTTCATTTAGTGCTAAAACTGCCATTATATTGCTTTTTATGAATATCATACAAGTGCATTTGAATGGTAATGTAAAGAACTTAAAATATTGCCGTTTTAGCACACAATGACACTGTAAGGGTTCTTGTCAGTACCGTAACTACATTCCTTTAACTAGTCCACATTTTATCACACTATAAAGACAACTTCAGTGTGATTTATCAAAATTTTATGGAATTATATATCACTTTCCTCTAATAAATAAATCTCTGGAAAGTGTCCCTCACTTGTGGATTGAGCCCCAATTAACCACTGTTGAGGTAGAAGCCGTGTGAGTTACAGGGGTAAGGATACTTTTATTTGAGACACTCTACGGGTCGGGTCAGGATGACTGGGTCAGATTCTGATGCCGAGGAGATGTGGTATCACACAGTGCAGCTGCTGCCTGCACTGGAATACGGCAGTGTAGACAGCAAGGTCATTTGGCTGACAGCACACACACTGAAGCAGGGACAGCTCATGTGGACACACACACCATGGCTTACCCTTTCACATCAGACTCATGTACCAGGCAGTATGTAAAACCAATTGTTCATAATGGCATACATATAATCTTTTCATAATATGTAATTGCGTCAATCTACTTACGACAGGAACACTAGTTGTCATCTTATGAACTGACCTCCTGTTTACACATCACTGCATTGTATAAAACTGAGTCTGACTTTGAATTCATCGCCTTTTCTCCCTGGAACCGGCGTTTGAGTGTGTTCCCATGTCCTTATCTGCTTTGAATACAATGCTCAGGGAATAATCAGCTCACGTTCGCCTAAAACCAAAGCACAAAGTCACCCTGATACCTTCAAATCAAGTCCAGTTCAATAAAACTGCCTTTAAATGTCAAATGCAGAGTGTATAATTTAATTTCATAATAAATACAGTTTTAGGTGAATCTTTTAGATGTTTAACAGAGATTTTTCTCTACATCTGGCAACTGAGTAATTCCTCAATGGATGTTCAGTCGAAAGAAGCTATTGTTGAAAGAAAGTCCTGAGAAGTCCAGTGAGGAACTATTTGGAACAAGACTTGTGGAGGACGCTGCAAACATCGTCTGATAAGACTAAAATCAAACTAAAATCAAAGTTGGTCTGAACACAACTTCCCCACTGCAAAGATAAGATAAAAAAATGTTTACTGCCGTTGTATTATGTGAAGAAATATAACCAAATTGCTCTACTGACACATAAGGTGCAAAGAGAAATGCAGTATCAAATATGATGCAAAGAACAAAATAATAAAATACTGGCAGCATAATTCTGTGGAGATGCTTTTCTGAAGCTGGGAAAGAAAAGCTACGCCAAGTTAATGGGATGAAGGACGGAGCTAAATACAGCATAACATAAACTGAGCTTTTACTACTTTGTAAATTAAAGTATGCAAAAATGTAATTCTCAAGATGAACAAAACTGGTAGAGATAAAGCCTAAAAACTGGCAGCTGTAATTGTGAAGATTACTAGATAAAATAATTAATAAGAAGGACTGGAGGCTGTTGTACAAGGTATTTACTTAGAGGGTCATAATACATAAGCACGCTAAACTTTTCAACATTTCTTTGTAGAAAATTTAAATTATCACTTTCAACTTCATCACTTATGTGCTATTTGTGTTGGTCCATCATATCAAATTCTGGTTGCTGGTTGTTTGCAAAGCATTGCATATCTGGATACTTTGAAAATTCTAAATGTAATCCTAAAGACAGTCATGTTGCACTTCAACATAAAGCAACAAGTTAGTTAAAATAATACATATATTGTGAACATGAAGCATTTATAACACCACACTTTCATTTTTCAGACTTAAAGCATGTTGACTTACCACACTGGAATTCATCTGCTCCATCTTCACAGTCTTTTTGGCCGTCACACAGCCACACACTAGAAATGCAATTCCCACTCGGGCAAGCAAAGTGGCCCTCCTCGCACTTCTGCCCGTGGGAAACTGGGGCATACAACAAAATCAAGTCAATCCGCTGAGCTTTAGCAATGATTGAGGTCATTATCATCTCCCAAGTTCTCTCTGAATCCCTTGTTTCACTGCCATAATCATCTCCAAAAATGAGATGGAGTGTTTTCAAACTGACGCCGGCTTCCCTGACCTGCCTCTGATTTCACAGGGAAAAACGTGAGTCTTTGTGCAGCTCACCCAGGCAGTTGGTTTCATCTGCGTAGTCTCCGCAGTCATTTGCACCATCACAGGTCCATGACGGATGGATGCACAGCGAGGTGGAGTTGCAGCTGATGAAATCCTTTTCTTTCACCCCCAGCTTGTAAAAGTGAGAGCAATCGGTGTGGTCTGAATATAAAACACATCACTAGAATGACTGCCTTGTCACAATGCCACTGAGGTGGGAGGTGATCGTGAAGAGTGAAACACTGAATCTGGCCTATCTAAAGTTAAAATCACTGGATATTTGATTTGCTAGAAAAGCAGCTGCGTGTATGAGTATGCATTTTAATTTTGGCTGTGGTGAAAAAAAAAGGAACCACTTACTGCAGTTTTTTTCATCTGAGGCGTCGGCACAGTCAATGACCTGGTTACACCAAGCTGAGACGGATACGCAGCTCCCATCCTTGCAAGACATTTCAGATGAGCCACATGTGGTATCTGTTGGAGCAAACGAAGATTTGATATATATATATATATATATATATATATATATATATATATATATATATATATATATATAAAAACAGGACCTTTCCCATGTCATTTTCAAAACCACTCTTTCAAACCTGTAGTAAAAATTAGCAAGGTGCTCAGAAGAATGATCTTTTTTATGACTTCAGTGTTTGTGCAGCTGGACAGCTTTAATAGTAAATGTCAAATCATGTATGCTACTGCAGAAAAACACAGTAAAGAGATATCTACTCAGCAAAGAGATATCTACTCAGAAGCTTACACACACTTATGTCATAAATGATGCCTTCATTTTGCATTTCCAGTACTTCATTTTAACTGTTGGCTTTTGGGCGTGGAGGTTAAGATAAAACATATAAATATATACAGGGTTAAATATATGCACACATTCTTGCTAAAATCTGGATAACATGGCATTATGGTGGCCCCAGGGTTAGAGCATGTAACCCATGTAGTCAGGCCTCTTCCACACACAAGAACAGTTGCATGTGTGCATCTGTGTTCAGTCATGCATGCATGCACACAAAGAGGAGAACTTTTATATTTTTTCGTGTATTTATTGGTTATTTATTCTACATAATGTAGTTTTTTTTACCACCTTATTCTTTCACAAACCTGTCTAGACATCAGGCGTTAAAATATACACTAGCAGTAACACTGAGGTGAATTCTCTGCTGTGTGTGAAACACTAAAATGCAATGGTAACCTGAAAGTGCTCAACCTGAGCTGACTGCAGTTTGTCCTTTGACAAGCTACAACATTTTTCTCTTGATTCTCCTGGATGTTTTTCTCACTGTAAATCAGCCTGAAAAGAGATGAGTTCATGACATCTGACATTTTTTCTCCTGAGTGTGACAGTTCTTTTGATAGTCAAAGCTGTTTCCCATCTCAAACTAAATTGGCCACGATGGATAGAGGTTACAAATTTATGCATCAAGACACACATCCCTTACCAACCCCTCCTGCTCTCCCTGCTCATATGATGCTTTTTAATCTGTTTACAAATAATATTGATTCATAATGGGATTTATATATTTATATAATTTATATAATTGAGAAATCCAGAAAACAAAAGATTGAATGAGATTCCTGCACAGTAAAACTGCACATATGCTTCTAATTTGAAGTCCATAAAAAAAGTTAAATTTTATTTTTGTACATAAGTTCATAACAGCATAATTATGTATTCTGTTGGTCAGTAAAAAAAAAGGTTCTTGATGTACTAATGAAAAAACAAGAGGTTGGTAATGGACACAGCATACTGTGATAAACTCGCTACTAAAATCCCAGATTGCTCAATTGGACGATCCTCATTAATTATCAACCCACTGGTATCTCCTGGTGGGTTTAGTCAGCATGGCCAAAATCTCTAAGCTTGAATATTCTCCCACTCTCATCAATTACTGCATGAAAATAAACATAAATGGAAAAGGAAAAAAACAAAAAACAAAAAAAAACACACCTTCAAAGACATAGTCCCACCAGCAAAAAAAAATAAAAAAAAAATAAAAAAAACACCAAATATTGTTCAAGCAACTTCCAGGGGGCAGTGGTTGGGCGTCTCTTTTAATTTGTGCACTCCTTATGATCTTTGGGCTCATTAAGCAGCGAGGGCTTAGCACAGCGTGCGGTCTCGTGAGCTGTATTAACATAGGCACGAGTGTGACTAGAACCTGCCCTCAAAGGCAGGATAGAGCACGAGATCAAACAGCTGCAAACTCACTGCTACAGAAGGCTTCATCCGAGTTATCCCCACAGTCATCGATCCCATCACAGAAACGACCACTGGCCACACATCTCTGGTTGTAGCAGGGTCTAAAACCCCTCCGGCAGGTCCTGTTGTCTGAAGAACAATTTAATTCCTTTAAAATCATGTCCAAACTCAAGGCCTCATCTAGTGTTTTTATTTTATTTTTATTAAATCTGTCAGAATCCAAATTAACCTAAAGTGTTGTTGCTGGTTATCATCTATTTTCTTTTATATAGATTTGTTAAGTTTTTCTTACCACAGTATTGCATCTTCTCATCTGATTTATCTTTGCAGTGGGCCACGCCGTCGCAGGTTAGCTGATAGTCGATACACTCTCCATTTCCACACTCAAATTCAGTGTAAATGTTACATGATGAATTTTCTGCTGCAGAAAAGAAAATGGGGTGAAATAAAATGATAGTAAATTTTAGTGAGTGTCGATGTTACATTGCTAAGCAGTTATTTTAACAAATAAGATGCCATAATTGCCAACTTTGATGACATCTAATACTTAACACATCTAATACTAATACTGAAATTTGCAAAACCTCTTCATTGGTATGAATGCCATCTGTAACTTTAAATGATCTCTCAGAAATGTTCACTTTTGGAATGGAATGATAGTACACACAGAACTGTGATATTAAAAAAAAAAAAAAAGAAGATAATGTGTTTCTCTCCAATTCACACATGGAAAAAAAAAATCATAGCTAGACGTCAATAATATTGGGTTGAATAACCCTTAGGGAGTGACTGCAGCCATTAGCTAGCCTTCTTAATGACTCTGGCTGGAGATAAGACCATTGTTACTCAAAGACTGTGGATTCATGTTTGTGTCCCTATCAGAAACTGTTCATAAGCCTAATTTATAATTTTTCAAAAAAGGAGATATTGGTGCCCTTTTCCAGAAACCTTATGTTAGCTTCCTTTATTAATTTCAAAATCTTTTCTGAGCTTTGATGTTTATTTGATAATAACCCTGTTTTGATCATCCAGCAGCATCCAAACTTTAACCGAGTTGTCGATTTGAGGTGATACTGAAGAACCGGAAGGTAGTCCAGCTTCTTACTTATCCCATATACTTTATGCAATAGGTGTTTATCAGCTGAAACAGAACCTCACTGTGGATAATCATCTCAATCTTTTTCTTCTCTGACAAAGAATGTATTTTTCTCTAAACTAAATTTAGATTATCCATGTGGGCAGCAGCGACTCAGAGGTTGAAGTTGTTGATTTTGCAGCAGGTGTTCTTTCATGGTTGGCAAACTTTTTATTCCCGGTTTATGTTAAAATGGCCTTATTATGGAAAATGACACTTATTTTAGCATATTCCAGTTTATGAAAGTCTTGAGATTTGGTGATTCTTGGGTTGTCGTTAAGCAATGCAGCATGACTGAGGGTGACAGTTTGGGTCCGATGATAATACCTTGCACCAATCTGGGCATTTTAACAACACGAAGATCCCAAACACACATCAGTTACAATGGTTTTCCTAATCTTGTTTACAATACCTTTACACTAAACACAACTGCTTTAAATAAACGTCACCATTTCAGATAAGAACCGGTCAAAAATCGATCAAGAGTTAAGCTAGAAACTTGATGGTAGTTACACAAGAGTACAGTTTTCCTGTAACTTGCTAACAGACACTTTCCTAAACATTCTTAGAGGTTCATGTATATATTTGAGCCTTAACAAATATTTTTTGTGAACTACAGAAAAATAATAATAAATTAAAACTACTCCTACGTTTTTAAATTCACCAATTAATGAAGTTGTTTATTTTATAATCATTCCAAAGTTGAAAATAATAATAAAAAAAGTTAAATACTTCACTGAAAGACAAAAACTAATATGACACTGACACCTAAGGTGACAATTTGTTAACCACTGACTGGAATTTTAAATCTGTGCGATTTCAATACTATTCCATAAATATTCACAAATATATTAATGCAGATTTAGTTTGAATTCAGTCATTATATAAACATCTTAATTTCAACACTCAAATCATCAACAGACTTCAATCTGAACTTTTAAACTAAAAAAAAGGCAAAAAAAAAAAAAAAAACCCTCTTTGTTTTAATAATGCTTCAAGTCAGGCTGTATTTAAAAAAAAACTGCCTACCATCCACTGCCATGACATGTAAGCAAGCATCCAGCTCTGAGTCACACACCAAACTTTGCTTGTTTGAACAGCTCCTCCCACCATATGGCCCATCAGCATAATGACTTTCAAATTCAACTAGTGATGCCAATTAGAAAGCAAGGCATCACTTGTAGTGGTTTATAATTGGGAAGTGTAGAAACCATTTCACTCCTTTGAACAGTTTTATTCTGCATATTTTTTTTAACTCAGACAGCAACCTTGTTTATGCACAAATACTTATTGAGTTGCTAATTAAAAAAAAAACAAAAAACATTTTATTTAAAGTATTACAACCAACATCTGCTTGTTGGATTGTTAAATGAATACATAATTTCAGAGAACAAAATAAACAAATAAAAAAAATTAAGATATTTAAAAAATAAACTTACAGAGAACAAAAATCAAAGATATCCCTGAAATGTCTGGTATTTCTTTTATTGCCTGTGTTGGGTAAAGTGTAGCTCATTTTAAAAGGAATCAATGTGAAACTCCTGGTGACTTACACACACATCTGTTGTCATCCAGCAGCACACGCTCTCCACGGCAAGTGCAGTTGACCCTTCCATGAGCTGTCAGCAAACAGAGGTCACCGCAGCCTCCGTTCATGTGTCGGCATGGGGAGAGCTCACCTTCAGTAACATTCAAACACAGATAATTAGGCTTTAACAAAGAAAGAAAATTCAATCCAGGTAACTTTAATGCATTCAGGGTATTCTGGGGAAAACACAATATGTCACATTTGTGGGAGGAATTACAAGTGGTCTTTATATTTTATTTTTTATTATTTGCGCAATTAGGTTTGTTACTGAAAAAAAAAATAAAATCTGTCTGAACTTGGCTGTTAAATTACAAGAAATCAAGTTCATACAAACAATACCAGATAACATAAATCAGTATAAATATTTATTTAATAAAGCCAGACTAAAATAAATGAATAAACATTTTGTAACACTTTATCTCCACACCAAATTCAAAACCGCTGTTTGTCTGCTGTCACAGTTTCTTTTTGACACTTCAACGTGTTTTGAAGTATTCACAAATAAGTTTTAAAGCAAGAGCAAATATAAAGGAATCAAATGTTTTTTGGTTGTTTTTTTTTTTAGCTCTACATGCTATTAAATAATATGGTGGAATATGAAAAAACAACAACACAAGTTTCACATTTCACTAACAAAAAAGAAAACAAACAAAAAAAAAAACGCGTACCATTTTCTATCCGCTTTCCGATAATTCACTACTTCGTCTTGGTCCTTTACAAAAGTTCCTAATACAGTAAATTATTTTGATATTTGTGGATGTTTTCAGACCAAATATGAACATGTTCAAGGGGTGTTAACACATAAGTTACTCATCTTTTTATTATAGTGTTCCAGAGTGAAATTCACAATGTATTAAATTCCCTTTATTAAAAAATGTTGGTGCATATATCATGGATAACATGAAGGCAAAGCATAAACCTATTTTTGTGCTTTTACTTTAAAACAGTTGTTGAAAAAAATTCCCTGTTAATTTCTAGAGGAAAAATGTAAGAAATATTTAAGCAAAAGATACATTTTTTATCAGAGTTATTTAGAGACTTTTGAGTGTTGTTTTCAAAAACGAATAAAGACATCAATCCGATCTGCAGCTCAGGTAATTTTATGAACAGTACTTATATTCAGGATATTCGTGACAATAATAATAATAAAAAAAAAAAAAATAGAGTGTAACAACGTAAAGACAGGAAGGGATAAACTAATATTCCGAGCCAACATTTCCGTTCACTGCACATGAAATTGCAAACTTGCAGCTGGCTCATTCAGGTCACAGGATGCAATAATTTTCCATAACCAGATAAACAAGGAAATGAGCTGCTCTCGCCATCCGATCCGAAGCCAGTGGGATGTGCTTAAGCTCACCTTCTATGTCCTACTTGGAAATTAAACTTTCTACGACACTTAAGAGACTCCCTCTACAACATAAGCTACTGTTTTATTAATTACCACTGAGGTTTAAGTTTCTCGCCATTCTAAATACGACTACTTTCATTTATCAACTCGGCGTCTTTGGCTTCAAATTAATATGTTTTTTAAAGTAAGCTCCAACTGGGTGATAACTAACAGCTATATCTGGTATTGTTGATTACTAATATGGATGTGGCCTTGAATAATTTAAATTACTTCTTCAAGTGATGTTCAAACTAAGAAATCACAACTTGGTAGTAAAGAAAAATATCCAAATCTCTAAAAAGATAGAGATGTGCAAATTGATATCAAGCGATCTCACCCATGCCTCTTGCTTCAAGAGTGCTCATATCTACATAATATGAAGTGTATATAAGTTCATGAAAATATCACAGTTGTTGGTTAATTCTTAGACAAAACCAAAAATGTATGCATTCAGTTCAACATACATCAGTATGGAGAACATAACTAATAGTTGTGATATCAAGAGACTCTACCACATGAGATGTGCATCTCAGCAACTCCTCCAGAGTTGCAAAGAACATCCTGGTCGCCTTTCTGATACACTGAAGGTTTACAGTTATGCCAGCACCTTTCAGTTTTCATATGATGGGTTCAAAAGTGCCGTGTTAAATGTTCAAAGTTTGGGAAACTGTTTTACAAATTGACCCTACTCTGAAATTCTCTGCATGTTGTTTGTTCACAAATGTCCTCTGGTCTGAGGCCAGAGGCTAAAATAGATCAAATGTTGTGGTGTTAATGTGACAAAAGGCAAATAAATTCAATAGGTATATCTTTTCAAGGTGCAACAGTAGATTGGTTCTTGTACTTACAGTTATTGGTATCCTTTGCCACAGCTATTATTCCCATTGGCTGATGGGGTATATCTGCTCGAAGCACCTTGGTGTCAGCACCAGTGTACTTATTTGATCGTAGGACAGCTCGACGGGCCCAGTCAGACCAGTAAATAAAATCTGCATAGATGGCCAGCCCATAGAAGTTTCCGGGTCCTGATTTAAGTATGACCTAGAAAAAAAAAAAATCATATAGAGCAGGGAGCTGCTGTTAGGTCACAGGGTGAATTATGTAATATTCCCTTCACAGAAATATATTTCCAAAGCAAAACTGTACAGGACACAGACAATCTGTCTGTAACCCCTGGAAAAATGGGAAAAAATATTGTGTCTATTCATTAATCAACAAATCAACCCCTGTTGCCAGCTTCACTGCTTAACCCAGATGTTGGGGGAGTAAATGACAGTGCCATTGGCAGCGAGGCAAGAATCCATCAGACGCCTCCTTCTGGGACTCCCCCCCGGCTTGTATAGAGGATCATGGACTCCAACAGCTTGGTAGCCTCAGCCATTAGTGGGACAGGCTTGTAAGCGACAACACATTAGCCCTGTGCCATACTGGGATTAATAGGACAGGTGTTGATTAAAGGAGCCCAGCGTGTGGAAGCAACAACTGGCCACGACGCGACTGAGAAACGGTGAAGAACAGAGAAATAAACGACAGATGGCATGGGGAAGAACATATTGATAGGAAATTAGATTTGGGAGATGTTCGGTTTAAAGGCAGCAACTCATTAGTTTTGTGCAGAACTCATGTTTTGAGTAAATTAGTAACCAGTCTGTCTCTATTCAAAAGTATCCAGATATGATTGTAGAAATTACTGGTAGTTTATGATGCAGCAGGGAAAATAAATATGAGCACATCAATGATTTCCTCAATTTCTAATGGGCTATTGTCATGAAATTCACACCAGATGTCACCAGAATGATCCTTGGCTGCTGAACAACTCTGTTGATTATTCTTTTGACGCATTGTCAGAAATCTTGCATGGCTGATTAATGGTGTCATGATGTTTTTTCTTCTTCTTCTTCTTCCAGAATGTGACCCCGTACCTCGAGAGTGAAAATTCTCAAACCCAATTGGAGGTCACTGGATCAATCAGACGTCAGGAAATGGATTCTGTAACCAGTGCCACTTTGCACTCAGCTGGAACCTGCTTCAGCGCTACTGGTCATAACTTGAAGAGCCACATCATCACTACCTTGGGATTCAGAAACCTTAAGTCATCAGCTATAGGGCTAACCCACTTGGTATTAACGATACATAAAAGGAGCAGGACTGCCTGAAAGATTTCAGTTATTTTCTTGGCTTTTGATTCCTTTTTGCATCTCCTTTTTCATGCGTTCAGTAACTACTTCCTTCATTACACTTTATAATACATAACATAAAATTTGGACACATTTTTATGACTTCCTTTTTTCTGATTTTACTTTTTATATGACTCTGATGGACTGTCAAAGCCCCATCAGAGACATTTTACTGAAGAAAAGTGCTTGATATTTGTTTGTTGTGGAAAGTGTTAATTCATTACATTTAAAACCAACATTAAGTAATGCAAGTGAGGCTTTATGCATACTAAACTTAACAGTTTGATATCTTTCAGTTTTGTAGTAGTTTGCATGATGGTGAAAAATCACAGCTTCTTAGCTAAACTTGCTGACCCTCATGCTGCCATCGATAATGCCGTCGTCACTCTAAATATGACACTGAGGTGAGAATTATGCAAACGCTCGACGCCCCCAAGCTCCCTGTCAGTTAAGAGGAGAAGCTGTGCCCTGAAAGACAAAATTGCTACTAAAGTTTACACTAATATGACTCATTACAAAAAGTCTTTTATCATGGTTGTTCTTTGCCTTAGTCTGTTCTAATTCTTAATTGAAATCCTGTGGTTGCTGGCATTTCTTGGTAATTTGAACACATCTTTTGTCACATGAAATTAAACAATATTCTTTAAAGTGACAACCTGCCTTAAGCTTTCACAGTAAGTAACTTGTCTGCAGCGGATGCTTTGTCTTTACTATAGTTTGGTTTGAGGATGGTGTTAACAGCTAGCTATCTCTGTTCAATTTACACATTTTAATTGGAAAGGAAATGCTGCACCCAGAGCAGTCTTGCTGCAAAGCTTTCATTAGCAGCACAAAGCTGCTGCAGGTTCAGGTGGGGTCTCAAAGGTGAAGACTTTGTGAGCCTTGTGACCCAGCTCATCACACATATGGGTAACTAATTGAGATGGGCCAAACTGCTGGGCCGCGTGAGTCATGTCAAGCAAAAACTAGATTCTCCAGCATGAAAAGGTCATCCTGTACTGTAATCCTCTGCATACCCAGGACACAGCTGTTGGGATGTCATACATTATGCATCAAACTTTTATGGACAAAACTTGATCTCCCCCTTCCTGGGTTTTATTTACTTTACCAAGAACGGACTTTTGTGATTAAGGAAACCATCTGTGCCCTCAGAGAAGAAATAGGACAACTTCAAGAGGTATTTCAAATCCCATCTGCTGTGTGGAGGATCTTGTTCCAGGAACGTAACTGCACACAAGTTTCTTTTTAATGCAAGAAAACAAAAACAATTTACTATGCTCATTTCTCCAAGTGTAGTTGAAAGTTAAAATGCATAAATACATTAGAAGCAATGGCAATTATCACCAATTTTAACAAATAGAGATGCATGTGTGTCATGTAAAGACTTTTGCTCCTCTTTTGTTTCATAGAAAAACTATCGCAGAAATGTTGTGTTATGACCCAATCATGACTGGGATTTCTCAAAAGTCAAAGGCAACTTGGAACTATAACATACCTTTAGCAAAACGTATAAGAGTAGGAAAGCAGCAGGGCTTGTGAATTTAATTTTAAATAGGCTTAACCTTTTGTGATCTAGCTCATTGTTATGTGAGGCCTTACACTGTCAGGTACGATGAGTATAAAACAATCTAAAATAGTGTGACTTTTTCAAAATATGTTTCTTAAATCTTGGGAATTCAGGACATCACACAGAAATGCAAAACTAAACAATTAAAGTGAGAAATATTCTTTTAGCACAACAGCCACAATTTGTTGCATTTTCTTTTGTTTTCCTACTTACATATCGACTGGAGCCGTCGTAGTCACACCTCTCAATCTTGCCAAGGCTTCCATCTGAGAAGTAGAGCTTTTCTGCTTTGTGGTCAATTGTCAGTCCATTTGGTGTCAGGATGTCAGAGCTGATTATAATCCTGATGTTCTTGCCAGCCAACGTGGATCTCATTATGCTGGGCCTCTGCTCATTCCAGTTGGTCCAAAACATCAAGCTAAGCATGCAAAATGGACAGTAAAGGTCAGCTTTACAAAGTACACAGTGCAAAACCTATTTTCAAACTTTACATCCTATTATTTCAGAGAAACATTTCTTGTAGTCATCTATCAGTCCCATCGGTCTGAGGAAGGTTTGCTCTGCTCCTGATTTTCGGCAGAGAGCTGTTGGAAGGGTTTGTTGATTGCACAGCCTGTTTCATGTCACCCCACAGCATTACAATTAGATTACAATCTGGGTTTTAACCTGCCAAACACCCCCAGACCTTTGAAACTTCCAACTCTATGCTTCACAGTTTAATGGATGTTCTCTTTCGTGGAATGCAATATTTTGTTATGCCAAATGTCACTTACTAGGCTCATGTGTCCAAAAATACTATTACAAACATCTTGATATTTGCTACATTTTATCTGGCAAACTTTAGTCTGACTTTCAGGTTTTTTTTGGTAAAGTGTTCTTGTTGCACATCTCCTAATAAAGTTAAACGTTTTTCAGCGTCTTTTTGATTGTGCAGGCAAACACTTTCAAATCATCATTAGAAAGAGCCTGCTGCCATGACAACATTGACAGGCTTTGAGATTTCTTTTAGCAGGTGCTGGTATGTCTGTGGTCTGAACTTCCTTGGATTATAATCCTGATCCAATAAATCCGGGCATGTTAGCAATTTAAATGTTATCCAATTGCAAAGTATTTTCTGTTCAGAAAAATGGCTGATTTCAAATTTGTTTGAGGTCTCATTATCCCTTTTCAGACTCATAAGTTGCCAGAATCTTTCTAAAGGCTGGAGATGGCGCCCATGCATTTCAACAGTCAAGAAAACACCAAACTAAAATGCTAATTTTCCATATACCCCCATAAGCAGTAGAAACTGATTACAAGCTTAGATTAAGGCAGTTATTTTTGTTAGGTATCACAATCCTCTTATAGCTGAAAAGATATTGTTCCTTAATTTTCACTCTGTAAAAATGATAAAAAGTTTAGCTCTGGCTCAAATAAATAAGATGGATTAGCATCGCACCTTAAATGATAAAAGTCAACTATGCAAATCCACATGTGGAAACAGATAAGAGCAGCATATGAATACATTTTAAAAAGTCATACCATCAGTTGTATGTGACTTGCACTAGGAATGGACAACACAAGTTAGACAGAGGCTGTGTTGTTCAGTAAACAACAAGCAGGATCTCCTTTGACATCTTTTAAAAGAAAAACCTTATCTTAATCCTGGCCTCCCACTTCAAAACTTAATGAAGTCATAGAAGTCCACTCTACTACACTGATAAAAATTCAGGTCAGAAGTCACAACCAGAGTCTACTAATTAATCATTGAGCTTAAATTTTAATTATCAGACTGTGATTCGAGAGCAGGATAGATATGCTGCCAAACTGCCAACCAAGGAGAGACTGGGGTCAAGAAATTAATTTAGTTAGTGTAGCAAGAGTTAGAGGACACTCAGTCTTTTCTGACTGCTCTCAATATCTTTCAATATATTTATAAAAAGAGAATTTGAAAGCAAAATCATGCAAAAACGTTCATTTTTTTTTAGCTGGTTTAAATTTTTCAAAACTGCTGAAAACATGCAGAATTCAACACATAAAAACTGTTATTTAAAAATTGTACCATGAATGCCTGATTATGTGTTTTACAAAATAGAGAATCAAGGACAAAAAAAGGTAGGGAAGATAAACTAAAAATAACAAACTTTTCAATATTTACGTCAACACACTAGGGATTAGGACTATCATTCGTGGTTTTGAAAGCAAATTTGAGAAAATGCAAAGTTCAAATTTCAAATGATTAATCTGTTTAGCAAAAAAGGAACCAGCCTGGCCCTACATGAATAAGCAAGTGTCTTTTTCTAATTTATGAGTTAGCTGTGATTAACCATATTTTTGGAAAGCTAAGTTAATTTTCATTATCAACATGCAGGCACGACTGCTATCAAAATTGTAGACACAAGAAATAACTTAAACAGAACCATTTGGGCAACATATAGTCAGCTCAAATATCTAAAAACAGTAACACACCAAACCACAAGGATATGCAAGACAAACCAAAATCCCTGACATCAGTTTGAAAAGGTTTACAGAGTCATTTGTAAGATTTGAGGACTGGAGGAAACCACAGTGATAGCCATGACCCACAAAAAAATAAAAAAAATAAAAAAAAAACCTTAAAACAGGGGTCAACTTCAAGAGCAAATCAAGGACTCATCCAGGAGGTCACAAAAGAAGCAAGAACAACATCCTAAGTACTCCAAGCATCACTTGTCTCAGTTAAAGTCAATGTTTACTAGTGCGGTTCAATAACAGGAAAGAGACTGGACAATAATTGCATTCAAAGCAGAGTTTCAAGGTGAAGACCCCTGCTGATCTAAAGGAACACAAAGTCTCTTTTCACCTCATCCAATAAATGTCTTTTGAGAAACTTGCCACATTGATGAAAACATTGATCCATTCTGCCGATTTAAGTTTGAACTTAAATGCAATAGAGAATCTGGCATGATTTGGCAAGCCCTTCATGATCAAAACCCTCCAATGTTGCAAAATTAAAATGATTCCACAAAGAAGGGGGCAGATGTCCTACAGAGGGATGTAAAAGAATCACTGCTAGTTGTTACTAAAGCTTGATGGTAGTTTTTGCTGACAAAAACCATATAGATTTGAGGGCACTTACTTTTATCACATGGAGTCAGGCTGCGTTGAATGTTTTCATTTTTATTAAGTCTTTCAAAAATGGCATTTTTAATTTACTGAGTTGTAAAAAAAAAGGGATACCAATTTGTTAGTGGGGAGATTTTCTCCGTTGCCTTGTTCTTTTGGCTGTCAACAAAAAACAAAAAAAAACAACAACTAACCTTTAACAAAGAATCTCCTATGTCTTCTTTTTCTTTTGGCCTAATATTATGTCACAACCTATCTAAACTGGATATGTTGTTACATTTCACAAGTTGATAACCTTTTTTCTCACCTATTGTGGGTGTATGCTTAGAGATTTAACCTAAAGAATGGTAACAGGGACGGTGTTTCTATTACCGAGCAGGTAGCTCCTCTGCAGCAGATACAGACTGCATGCCACCTGCACATGTTTGAATGCTCTGTGAAGCATAACTATAACAGCACTGTGGCTCCTGCTGCCTGATGAGGTCTGGGTTGTCTGCAGCAGGATATCTAATATTTAGCTTTATTTAGTCCAATTCACAGGTATAGGAATTAAGTAATCCTACAGCACTTCCATGTATTTCAGATTCAGTTCTGTTACGTTTAATCTACTTGTCTGCATATCTGACTAATGCCTGGTTTTATGTTGGTATACGAGATAAGTCAGACTGATCCAGCACAAAGGTGAAAACAGTGAGTACAATACAGCAATAAATTTAAGATATAATTTTAAGCATGTTAGTTTACAGAAAAGCCAAAAGGAAATTAATAGACTCATCAAAATTGTCAAATTGAACAGAGCAATCAAATTTATCTTGACCAAAATCAGTTAAAAAAATAACATAACTTTGTTCTCCTACTATTTAAAGAATGATGACACAAATGTGTAAAGAAATGCCAAAAATCCAAAATTACTGTCATAATTTTTAAGAACAGTGTTTATCTTTATGTAAGACTTTATTAAACAAGAACAAATATATATAATGAAATGATTTCTGAATGCAATCCAGGTTTTATGATGATTAATTTGCAGATTAATTTTTAACTAGCGGTTTTAGACTGCAAATCTGATTCATAATAGAGGAGCGGTGTATCAGTTTTACATTCTTAGTAGATCGAAGGTTAACAGCATGGACAGTATGCACTTAATATCTCAATTGCTTTTATTCCTCCTTAGCGAGCAGCACGCAATCGGAGGATATGAGAGCTTTACTCAGAGCAAATCGTGGCATAATATCAACAACACAAGTTTATGAATGGACTTATAAAGGAGCACAAGCAATGTCCTACAGCTGACAGAACACTAAAATAAAATTTTAAAGAGAAACAATGCTGTCTGCTAATGTTTGGGCAATTAAGGCAGTTTTCTATTTCTAATCTTACTTTGAATAAATACACTGTAATTAGGCCATGTCAGTTTTCAACATGTGTATTTTAAATACAGTTATGCTATTTGTGAATAAAGTGCACATACTCTCCATGTATCTAGACAGTATTGTAATTTGATAACCAATGTAAGAGATGTATTTTGAGACAGACGAGTTACAACCTCTGACACTCATCCAGGGCCAGTACGTGCGGGTGGTCTTCCTCTGAAAGAGTGACCACAGCCTGCCTGGAAAAGGCACCGACTCGGTTCTGGTCCACGGTTTGTCTGGAGATGGTAGATGTAGTGGAACTGGTCCAGTACAAGGTGTCCCAAGCTCGGTGATAAGCCAGACCCTCCACTGAACCCACATCTAAGAAAACAAAAAATAATAATAATAAAAAAAGAAAGATACAGTTCAGATAAGTGAAATAATCTGAAACCATAAGTCACAGCTATAGCAGTATTTTGGGCATGAATCCTGCTTTATTAAAGAAAAGTAGGTACATTTTTATTACTTTGCCAACTGAAATGTGTATTCCATTCCATTCGTAATGATAAGAGATAGAATGCTGGTATGAGTGAAAACTGTCACTATGACGACATATACTTCGTGTTTTTCCACTGCTTTATCTTTGTTTGAGAAAAAATCCTATAAGCATGACTTTGTAACTTTAAGCCATCTGGAAAAGAGAAGGGCTTGTATTTTTGGAAAGCTACCACATTATTTGCTTCGCCCAAGTCTTCGTTGCAATCTGCAATATGGCCAATAGATATTGCTACTCTGCATCCTGTCCTTCTAAAATTTTAACATAGTGCTATGGCACTTTGTGTTATTATCAAAATATGCTGCTTTCTGTCACTTACACTTAGATCTCAAAAATTTCAAATTAAGGCCTGTCCATGCAGATTCAAAAAAAAAAAAAAAAACTGTTTGCATGCAACAGATGGCAAGCTCTTTTCATGTTAGACGTGGGATTGTGTTTCTTGGTGATTGACAGAGAAATTACTTCACGGCTCAGTACACTGGACAGACAGCCATTTGTTGACGCCACAGCCACTGAGGAACTGAGTGTGTTTTCATCGCAAACCAATTTCCTAAACACAACATAAGATAAGGATTTTGCAGCACTCTCACTTTATTGCATGGAGGTGAATGACACTGACGGAACCCTCCGTCAGAAACACTATCAGATAATTTGGTCATATCAATATCTAATTACCCACAGTAGTCTGCTTGTGTGGACACGGCTTAAAAATGCCAATTTAATGTTACTTTTGCTTATTATGCACTGCAAAATGACAACTAAAATGATCAATTAACTAATTAATTGTGCATCAACTTGTGTGATTACATCTATAAAAGCAGGCATTTTGGCAGTTTGCTTGTTTAGAATATACAGATGTATATAAACACAATGTCAAGGTGACGACAACAACTGCCTGAGTCAAGCTATGGCAGCTGCCCATTTATTTGGGAAGGTTTATAAAGCTATTTGAAACTGAAGTCCATCCTTCTCCAAATTGACCCCAATGTGATTCTGTGTTCAGAGAAAAAGAAAACAAGAGCTACATTTCATGCTTGACAGGCCTCAGCTAGCATGTGAAGTGGTAATGCTGAAAGCAGTAAAATTAGACAAAGACAGAATTGTTCCTTGTTTGGAAGTTTTAGGCCAAGAAAGTGTTTTCTCTCAGTGAGGCAGCAAGGCTTGGTGTTGCATTATTCACACGAAAGAACTGGAATACATCTTCAACAATGTCCTTAGGACAAATAGGACAAAAGAATAGATGGTTTGCCATGATGCACAGCAGGAAACGTGAATAAAACCAAACACAACCTATCAGTACAAACACCTCATATGTGTTGTCAAGGACCATGGTGGAATAAAGATGATTTGGGCTTGTTTGTTTTAAGCCACAGAACCAGTTGGTCACTCAACACAAAGACAACTCCCAAAAAAGTTATGAACATCTCAGTAAATTCTCAGTGTGAGTTTTTGCAATGCTCAGAAAACTGCAAAAAACAGTCAGTGAGTTAAATGCTAAAGTTGAGGAACCTTGATGAAGTCTGAACAAAATGGCTTGTTTGGAAGGGTTGCCAGAAGAAAGGCTTTTCTTTAGCAAAAACAAGCGAAAAAAACACACACACACACACACACACACAAAAGAAGCACAAGAACATCAAAGTTGATATTTGGCCATGATGCTCGGTGTGATGTCTGACAAAAACAGACAAAGTCAGCATGTCAACACAAACACTTCAAACTAGCTGCAAAGCGTAGAGACTTATTCTTTAGCTTTCTATTCCCTTTCTATAAGGTCTTACAGAAAATGACAACTTAGAATTACTGCTGTCAAATATAAACCTGTTACACCATTGGGTGTTATAGGTTGACTTATGGCTATATTGACATTAACACAAAGTCAGAATCTATCTTTGTTTTATTTGGTTACACAGTTATTAAATATGTTTAACACAGGACTAAAAAAAAAAAACAAAATAGAGAAATAACAAAAAGTCCTTTGTTTTTTGAATAGAAATGAATGAATGTTAATTTCAACAAATCAGCTCAAATAATAAAGGTGATACCAATACATGCTACTCTAGAAAAGTGTGAAGCTTTAAATATGACTTTACCTAATCATGGGCAGTCAACTCTAAGTTGCTTTATTTTAGGCTTTCAGAGCATGCACTGTATTATACTAAAATGCAAATATTTGTGTTTGTTTATATGCAAAGTCAAGCTGTGACATCTATGCCAGTTATATGATTAAATTAATGTGTTTTTCTATGGATGGAAAGCTAATTTACTTTGTGTCAGTTATTGAAGTTAGGAGGATTTCAAAATAGTTGTAGGTGAATTAAATATTAACACAAATTTTGTGTGGCATTAAAGTGCAACATATAGCAAACCTGATCTATCCTCTTCCTTGTTTTTGCACACTAGTTTTTCTAAACTCATAAACCTCCTCTAAAATACTTAAGACTATGCCTGAGTCAGCTGACAACTAATTAATAGTTTGCAATAAAAGCTGTCTGGCAGCTTGGAGTTGCTCACAAATTGTTGGCCACGCGAGGGAGTAATTAATGGGGGACAGAGTTTAATTAGGGAAATATGGATGATTAACATCTTCACCTTTCCTCAATAATGGGATTCAGTAAAAAAATAACAAAAGGCCTAATTTTACACACAGTTCAGTGTTTGATGCTGCCTTAAAGTGCCCTAATGCTTCTAATTCTGCTTTGAACCAACACTAAATACAAAACCGGGGACAGTCACAATGTCCAGAAGCTAATCTTTGCATTATGGCTGCATACAGCGTGAATATGTGAAAGTGTTGTTGACTGAAAAACTCAAACGGTGCTTCAGCAAAATTTTTGGACCTCTTTCATTCTGCATTTCACAAGTGGCAAGGCGTGAAGGACACTAACACTCCTGACAGATGGTTCTTGATAATGCCTGTTCATTTCAAGAAGATAAATAAATAACCAGAAAGCTCCCTCAGCAGGAGCGTGGGAGATGGGATGGGGGATGGGTGAGAATGGATCAGTAACACTCTGCTAGTCTGCCTGTGTAAGAAGAGGATGGGAAGGTGCTGAGCTCTGCTCCCTGTGGAAACTTTGCAGAATGGCAGAGAATGCAAGCTGTGGAGAACAGACACTTCAGATGTTTATCTCACTCCAACCATGCTCATCAAGATGGGATTGGCTGACATTTGGTGATTAATAAATGGAGATGGACCCTTGTTTAATTGGTAGCAGTGAACCAGGAGGAAGCTTAGAAACGCATAGAGAATAGTCTTGAAATTAACGGCTTTTTTTTTAAAGAGTACACTCCCTTGTGACATTGACCCAAACAGAATGCAATTGATTCTGTGTTGATAGCAACACAACTTATTTAATCAAAAATAAAATAAACATTTTACCTTGTGGAAAGTCATAACAATGCAGAAACATGGATGCTCAGGATGCTAACCTGAGTGCTCAGGGTTCATTTAGATATCTCCTAATGGTGACACCATTTATACAGTATCAACCTGCACTTATAGGCACTGGTGGAATGAAGAACTGTAAAATAAATACATTTTCAATTCTCAAGCATAATCCCACACTGATTTTTTTATTTGTTTTTAAAGTCAGGCTTTAATTTGAGTACATTAATTTTCCTTTCAATACTTGTCGGGATCTAAATTATGTCATAATCAAACTTTGTATAAAACGATGGCAAATGTGCATAAAGGCCGTGTGGATCAGTGATCATTGAGTCTCATAGGTATTATCTCATTAGTCCAAAACACACAGTTTCAGTTAAGACTCAGCAGACACGTTCATGTTTGGGTGGGTAAGACGGAAAAGGTTGTTTCCTTTCCAGCAGTATTAACAATCAGCAAAGAGCGACATTAAGATATCGCTCTTTTCTACAGTTTCTAATGCCTGTTCTTGAAGATTTGGCACCACCTTAACCGTGCTGCAGACTGTTTGTGGAGGCAATAGCCTGAGTCCACATCCAGCAAAGTATTTAGTGATAAATAGGCCTCTTATACTTCGTCATATTTATATTCTATTGATACCAAAAGTTATGGCTGCTACTTAGAAGTCTGTAGAAACTCTGATCAACTTAAAAAA
>NW_006800079.1:345653-388434 GCF_000485575.1 Poecilia formosa
TGAAAATAATGCTGTAGCTACAATAATTTAGTTCAAATATTTGTGCCACAGATGGTTTAGGTAAAAAATAACTTCAAAACATGTTAACTGAATATATGTACTCAATGACAGACTGGTTTTAAAGAAGACTATCTGTAAGAGATGATGTCACCGTAGACTTTTACCAGAAGTGTCAATAAATGTGTCTTTGGCTGTAGACGTGGCATAAAAGGTATGAACCACCTGAAATTATTGTGCTTTTACACAAGGCTACCTTAAAGTCCCAAAATTTATGTGCACATAAGAGCATGTCTGCAATAAAGAAAAAGCGGAAAAAAGAAAGTAATTAATCTGTAGTTTTTGCCAGAATGAAATCCACTTACTTTCTGCAATAATATATCGTCCTGCCCAGTCGTCGTTAATAATCTGTATATTTCCATAATGTGCATCGCTGAAAAAGATCCGGTTGGTCCCAGATTTGCTCTGATTGTAGTCAAAGGCCAGTGCAACAATGTTCTTGAAGAAAGCCGGATTTTCCAGTGGCTGAACCGGTGAGTTGAGGTCGTTCTCATCTGAGAGGTGGATGCTTTTCAGGATAGTTCTTTCAGAGAAGAGTAAATAACCTTCATAGCGCTCGCAGGCAAAACCGTCGTCTGCCAAGCGACCGTGGGCACAGGAGCAGGTTCGCCGACCGCTTCCCAGGTGAAAGCACAGCTGCTGGCAGCCTCCGTTGCCCCTGGCACAGGGGTTGGTGCCTTCAAAACACAACACATGTTCAGTTACCAGCTTGCCTTATTTCCTGCTTTGTGCAGTCAGGTATAATTTGTCCTGCCTATATATGACAGATGGGAAAAACTATGGCTAATAAAGAGCCTTAGAATGTCATATTCCTGGAATTTAACCATATTTGACAATATTAGAGCCACTAACTTCAACATAACATTGCTAACATTTGAAGACTGATAAACATTAATAATTGAACTGCTGCTTAACTTTGAGATTTTAAGCTTAACAAATAAACTTGATTGTTTGTCTGGAAATAAGAAAACCAGAGATGTATGTGTCAAACTAATCACAAAAGATGTAAAGTGGCAGAATGTGTAATGAAAAATGAATCAGACTATAAAGTGAAATCCTACCTTTTTCCCTATCTCTGTTGAAAACTGTCACATCTTTCAAATTGACCCCTAGGCCACTCTTCATGGTTACATCCTCACTGGCGTCGGTCTTAAAAGCTCGCCGGATTGAGCCATTGGAATGGGCCCTGAACATTATTAACAAAAATAAATAAATGATGGCAACTAATAAATATATGCTTAAGAAATGGTCTAGTCCAGGTTTTGATTGAGGCAAGTTGAAGGGGTAAAAAAGAAACAGCATTTTCTTGATAGAACTGATAAAAAAGGGGCATTACTCTTTTGCTTTTCTTTCCACAAAAAAAGAAATGCATGCAGGTTAGTTGCACAGGAAATTAGGGAGAAGTAAATTAACCGTTTTTTCCACTAGTTTAAATGTGAGTCACGTGAAAAATATGAGTCTAAATAAGCCATTATAACTGGGATGAAGAAGGATTTAGGATGCTGGTGACAAAGGTTTCTGTCTGCATTCACAAAAATAGGCTTTGACTTTTGGTAAGAACAATTGCTTTTTGTAATATTTTCACACGAGACGCTTGTCGACTTAGGTTGATGTTAAGTTAAAATACAGGGCCTTGCAGGCCAGGGAATTTGAGTGTATTTAGGAAAATAATAAATTACCTGTCAGACCAGTAGATGTAAGGCCCAAACACAGCCACAGAGAACAGGTCTACGTTGGCCGCTGACATTACAATCTCCCGGCTCTCACCTGTTTCAAGGTTGATCCTTTCGATCTTATCTGTGCGTGCGTCGCACCAATATAATGCGTTTTCCTGGAAGGTAATTTAAAAAATGCAGATCAAAGACCCACCCTCTTATGCATATTAAAATTTCACAAAGAAAGCAAAATGATGAAAGAGGAGGTGTAGGATATCTGAGTATATCAGGTTGAAGACAATGCTTGTGTTGTAGACTGTACCTCAAAGTCTATGGAAATCCCATTGGGCCATATGATGCCCGAATTAACCAGGGTAACTTGGTCTGAGCCATCCAGACGAGAGCGGCCAATGCAGGGATTCTGCCCCCATTCGCTCCAGAAAAGGTAACTGTCAAGTATAATTGGACCCACACAAAAAGTGACCTTTACCCACTTGGCTTAACTTCCACAAAGAGAATAAGACAATGAACCAAACCCACATTGGACACAGCAGGCTAAAGCGCTACAAGATAGAACAGATTACTGGACTTTAGTTGTAGATTACTGCCAGTATGTGTTGCCTAACAGAAAATAATAAGAGCTCTACAATAAAACATATCTTAGACTGCAGATTATGTTTTGTCCTTGTTTGACACTCAGAATAACCCCTTACATTGGTTTTGACCTTAAGTTCAACAGAGTACCTTTTAAAACGCTTCAAGTCAGAACTTAGATGTCATCTGTCAATCTCTGTAATTTTCAGAGAAAATCAAGCAATGGGAGACTGACATTAACCTGCAACTATTAGCCCTCCAGGTCATCAAGAGAAGTATTGACATTGCTGTCATGGTAAATTTATGTAAGGGTTTGCCAAATGTGCCTCATTAGTCAGTGGATGTGACAATGTCAGGCAGTTCTTGCAAGTAGGCAGCATTGGGATTTAAGGCAAAAACATATGGCAACATCTGACATGCATACATTTTCAATATTGACACTTATAAGATGTGTCTAAACTGTGCTGAAACAGACTTAGCACAATTAGTGACTCAGCATATTACATGGCAGCAACTTGATATATTTAGCCAGCCGGGTGTGGTGAAGATCACTTGTCAAAGTTCAAATCAAGCATCAACATGGGAAAAAAAGGGAATTAATTTACTTCAAATGGGGTAAGGATGTTGGTGCCAGACAGGCTGGTCTGAGTATTTCAGAAAACAGCCATTACACTTGGATTGTCATGCAAACCATCTCTTAGGTTTAAAGAAAATGGTCTAAAAAGGGAAAATGGTAATGTGAGCAGCAGTGATGCGAAGGAAAATACCTTGTTGATGTCAGAGGTTGGTGGAGAAAAGGCAGATTGATTTGAGATGATAGAAATGCACTAGTAGCTTTATACACCACTCGTTAAAAAGAAAACCATACTGGGTGTCATTCCTGTCAGGAAACTGGGGCTACAGTTCACACAGGTTCATCAAAACCGGACCACAGGTTGGAAACTGCTGTTTGATTCCATGAGTCTCAATTTCAGCTTCAACATTAATTTCAAAGGAATTTGATTTGAACCATATGGAAACAGATTCATGTTGCTTCATATCAGCAGATATGATTGCTGCTGGTGTAATTGTTTCGTTGTTCATAAAGTGACTGAATTATGAAAAACTACACATAGTTTAAAAGATGGTATCATATAAGTGACCATGAGAGAAGTGCTTTGTAAAAGATCTTAACAATTCATGCTAGAATAAAAGATCACGAACAATAAGTTGTGTCAAACAACTTAACATCTTTCCAGCTGTTGTGCACAACATCACAATGAAGCCACACATTTCAGAGGCTTGGGTCTTTATGATTATAGCCTAGATAACTACATATATATCTATAGTCTGCTCTAATCTTTCTCTGCTTTCACCTCTGACTACTCAAACATATGTTTATCGGCCGGCTAAACAGTGGGGAATGCCAGGAAAATGTTTTTAATATACATTCTCAATTGCCAATATCGAGGCAGTCTGGCATGAATCACTAAGAATACATTTTTCTCAATGTTTCTGTTTGATGCCGACACTAACAGAAGCTGCATGTGTATGGTCTAATGCACAGCAAAGCTGGCAAGTAATTGGCTGACTGAATAGATGCATCAATAAGCAGGTAAACAAACATGAAACCGTTCAAGTGCTTAGACAAGGTCTGGTGTGAGAACCAGTTTTTCTCATTAAGGAAAACGACAGAGTTTAAGTAATAATCAGTTTGCTATACATCCTCATACAATCAAAAACCCAACTGATCCCACTGGTTGCAGCCTGTCGCACTGCAAGACTGGACAACAGAATCATAAAACAGAGAGACATTCCTTACCCTTTTTGTGGATGGACAGCAATGGCTCTTGGCTGGTCAAGTCCTTCAGATATCACCACTGAGCGATATGCACCGTTAAGGCGGGAGATTTCAATCAGATTAAAACCATGATCTGTCCAGTACAGGTTTCCTGTGTAGACACAAAACGTTAATGCATAAGAAATATACTCTACAATGGACAGGAATACACCGTGAGTATATGGTTAGGGAGACAGAAACCAGCTATTTGTGTATGGACACATTATTTGTTTTCACCACTGTTTTAACTGACTGATGTGATAGAGTCAATAACATGTATTTGTAATTTATTACAGTGGTTGGAGGATCCAAGCCCATTTAAAACCTTAAAAATTAGACAAACATCCATGAAAATTCAGTGACTTGAAATTTAAAATACACCACTTCAAATGGAAACAAGAAAAGCAATTGTAAGAGAAAACTTGTCAGGTGAACTTAATGGTATGAGAATTTTTAACATGTTCTTTAAATCTGACACCATAAACAATTTTATACCCCGTCTAGAGTCTTTTTGTTACCAAATACTTCCTTTGATAAACATAATTTAAATAAAATGCAGTACATTACGTCATGTTGCATTTGTATTCTTGCAATGAATGATTTTACTTTATTTGCTGAAGAGTTTTTTTGTTTTTGATTTTTTTTATTGAGGAGCAACAGCAAACCTAAGCTTCTACTTCCTGCCAGAACTAGACTCAGTGAACAGAAAGTAAAAATCGTCCACTGTCACTAGCAAGCTGACAGGCTGTAGTAATAGCACCATGATCTGGGGAGACACAGTACTGACCAGCGATCCAGTCAACAGCGATGCCTTCAACTCGACTGATGCCTGTAGTGATGACGTCTTCCCGCCAGGTCTGATCACGTTTGGCGCGGGATATTCTGTTGAGCCCCATATCTGTCCAGTACACTGTGTCATTTCCTGAAAATTACACCATACCATTAATGACAGGACCTAATGGGATGATGAATGCTGCTGCCATGGATGTAGTTACAGTTTTAAACAACTCCAAAATTTACTTTAGCACTGTCAGTTTTACCAAATGTCATGTTGTGCCAGAAAGGACCTCAAATTAGGAGCAGCATAAAGTACAAAATATGACGCTGGAGTATACAGGTTCATCTCAATAAAAAAAGAATCAAAAAGGTAATTTATTTCAGTAGTGAGAAAAAAACAATATTGCATATCTAGATTTATTTCACACAAAATGACACATTCCTGTTCATTTTGATGATTACAGCAAGCAGCTAATGAAAATCCAAGTCAGTTTCTTAAATTTAAAGATTATTTCAAAGACCAACAAAAAGATCTCTCTCTCTCTCTCTCTCTCTCTCTCTCTCTCTCTCTCTCTATATATATATATATATATATATATATATATATATATATATATATATATATATAGAGAGTGTTTTTTAAATGAAACATTTGACATTTTTCACCACTAGGTGTGTCATGAATCCACTTAATATATGAAATTAAATTTTAAAACTGTGCTACTGAAATTTCTGATATTTTAATTTATAGAAAAGCCCTTTTAGTTTGCAAAGCAATGCACACACAGTAAGTCCTTGAGAATTAGGTAAATTCACTATATGCTGTATTTGCAGTGGAGCCTCCAAGTCCGACTCTCCACAGGTTGTTAAGAGCTTACCTAGCATCAGACATTTAATTGCACCATCTTGTTCCTCATGCCTTCACACTCTGTTAACACAAAGATGACATATGACAGAATACAGCTGCGGGGCTTTCATCTGTTCTGCTCTGGCAACCTGGCTTCCATAACGATATGTAAATGAAATGTGCATGCTGTCAGGTGGTGATCCTGGATGGGACTTAGCGCTACATTTGCATGGTCACTTGCCCAAAGAATTAAAGGCTGTGGCAATCATTGAATTTTGTACTTGGACTAAGCTCATTTCTGTTCCAAAAGCTGCAGTCACACTCAAAAGGGCTATTGACCTTCAGAGTCTCGTTTAAACAGTCTGATTTGAAGCTTTTTATTTGTATATTAAGTAAGTTGCAATATTATTCATATTTGTTTAAGAAATCTAACTATGTTTGCTTTGTTTGGAATTCAGCTTTTTGTTTTTTAATTTGAAAAAAATAAGTGACAGCCTAATAAGTACTTTTTGAAATTACAATCAAGTGAAATGATTAAAATCTTTTCACTGCCTAATAATTCTTTATTGCACAAATTGTTTAGGCTTAATATAAGATTTAACAGTTGAAATATTTCCTCAGTAGATTTTGTGGAGTAAACAACAAACAGTAAAGACAGTTTCCCTTGGTTCCTATGAAAGTGAAAGATGTTTGGTGTTGCTTTCGTTCCAGCTTATTTGAATGAAGAAATTCACAACAAATATCACCTCAAGGAGCTTCAATAAATAGCAAACCAGAGTTCATACCAAAATATTTCAAAACTAGCACAAATTCAACTCGGATCAGACCAGATCCTTTCAATACAGTCCATTCAGATGTACATCAAAGTACAAACTATTCAATTCAATCTTAATTATAGGGAAGAAGGGACAGGAAAGAGACACAAAAATACACACTTTTAAATCATATTCCTGGTTAAATCCAAAGTACACAAGAAGTGGCTGCAATAGCTCCAGCAATAAATTTGTCTAGAAAAAAAATATTCCTAAATCAAAATTAGTACCTAAAAGTAATGGCAGCAGCAGCTCAGCAAATTACGTTTTCCAGGAAAAAGACACAGCTAAACACAGAATCACGGAATACTATCTACAAAAAATAAAAATAAAACAGGACATAAAAGTTATTGGCAGTCCTATTACTGACTATAACCATTTGGTAATAGAGTAGGCAGGAAGTGGAGATTACCAAAGCAAAACGAAATAAAATCACTGGTTCAGAATGACTTTTTATGAAAAGAAATGCATACAAGCAGAGTTTATGGCCATCAACAACCTGTCTAGGAAAGGGACCCCCCGAGGGTGTGTCTTCATGTGGAAATATACTCAGTATTAAAAAATAAAAATAAAATAAGGAAGGAAAATGTACATTTTGAACCATTTTAAAATGTTTAAGATGAATGCATTTAAGATATCTAATCACTGGTTTTCATGGAAATGCTAACAGGTCTCCGACTTTCCTTTCCTCACCCTCACATATTCACCTTCATGAAAACTTTAAAAAGCACAGAAAATCACCACGCTGATTGATTCCTTTATATCTTCACTATCTGAATGCTATAAGCATGTAGCTGTGCGAGCATGCCATATCTTTCATACAGAATGTAATTGCTTCAGCAGCAGAATATATATATATATATATAGCACTTGTCAGCATGAAAGGTCAATTGTTATCAGATATTATGCGAGAAAGCACAAAGGTAACAGATGACAACCAAGGCAGCATTATGGCACCTTAAGCTGACACCATTTTGGAAACTCTTTAAAACAGAATTGTTTTAGTGGTTTGATGAAAAGTAGTTTGACAAAATTTCTGAAATTCACTTTTAATTTGAACGTATTATTATTATTTATCTAGATAGTCAGTATATTGACTTGTATTAGAACATATGTATGATGTAATAAATATGATGTAATAAATTACTCATTGTGTTACATACATTTTGTTTAAATACTAGTAGTAAGATAGAGTTTGTAAAGCAATAGAAGAAGTTAATAAATCTTTTATATTCATGTGGATCCAATCTAAAAAAATGTCATTCTTTTTCTTTTCTTTTTGTACTGTAATTTAAATTCATATTCTAAAACTTTAATGCATAAACTGAAGTGTATTTGTACAAAACAATTAAAAAAACCAGTAGCCAAGAATCATAACGTTGGAGATGTACAGGCTGAAAGATAATGTTATTTAAAATGAATATCCCCAAGCAGCAAGGCGTGAACAGAGGTTGCAACATGAAAAAACTCAAGAGCGATGGGCGTTAATAGATATTTGCTTTAGTGTTTCACAGCTATTATAGAGGTGTGTGTATGTGTGTGTGTGTGTGTGTGTGTGCGTGTGTGCGTGTGTGTGCGTGTGTGTGAGAGGCTGCGATAACTGCAAACATGTAAAGGGAGGGGAAAAAAAAGGCAAAAACTGACAGCTGAGGAATATAAAAAAGAAATATAATCAGCACTATGTCAGCAATTTAAATATCACATTAAAATGAGACAGAAAACAGCCCAAACGCTGGGTTTTCAAACAGTTGTCAGAGATGGTATCTGCCTTATTGTACAGATCCGCTAATGCCTGGAATCAGCTTTCTAAAATCCTTTCAGCCACTGTTTAAATGGCAGTTAGCTGTAAAAATCCCGTTTTTATGTTTCTGCATTCATCCTGACAAAGCAAAGCTTCATCAAATTTGAAAGTTACTCAGTCTTTAAATCTAAGCAATGCTATGGTAGTACTCACGGTCAATGCAGAAATCTGTTTGGTCTTAAACTGTGCCGCAGCTCAGCTTAAACGATAAGAAAGTGGTAGATTTCTTTTAAGTTTTCTGAAGAAAATCTAAAATGACTGAATGATGACGTTTCCGACAGAAAATCCGAGAAACAACAAATATTGAAATTTTTATTCATTTATTTTGTCAGGGCCAGTTTTTGTAATTTGCTAATGCAACATTACATTCATTTTTTTTTAGACATGAATAGCCTACTTTTTCATAAACTCTGTAAAAGTGCCAGCCTACAATGTTTACGAAAGTATCAAAAGTATCAAAAAGTTTTTAATCGCTTCACCACCACAAACTTCAATGTAGTTTGTTGATTTATTTTATGTGATAAACCAACACAAAATAATGTAAACTGTGCACTGTAATAAAGACAATGCATAAATTATAAAAGTAGACAATGTTTTCATCTAAACCATTCCATTGTTACTCCAGCTGTTTGTTTAGCGTCCTAGTGGATGGATTGATGCCCATTACACGCAGGTGGACTCTGTCATTAAGTGACCTCCACAAGCAGCTGGACTGGATTTTATTTTGGTGTTTCAGAGTAAAGGGCAAATAATGAATGTGTAACACTTAGAAATTTGTTGATATTTATGGTTATAGGGTGACAAAACTTAAAATACTCAAATAGCAGAGATATTTTTTGAAATGCATGTTACATTGTAACTAAAATCTTTCTTTCATTTATGATCCCTTTGGGATCTTCAGTCATTAACTAATTAAAGCAACTGTTAAACCAAAGGTTACAGTAAAAGCCCTAATATAGTAATTAAAAGTTCACACCACAAAAGGTTTAGCAACAGACAAAACTACCAAACTTCGCTGAAACTATCAGTAGAAAAAGCTCAGCTGCAATAGAAACCATTTGACATTGTTTTATAAGATTGCTGACATGTCTCCATATTGGTTAACGCTCTAATTGCATGTTTCTGTTGCATTAATTGTCCCTTCCACCTGGTAAAGTCAAGGGTCAGTTGTTATTACCACAAGAAACACGTTTAGCAAGCAACCACTTTAAGTTAAGATGATTTCAGTTACAGTAATTAGCTGAGCAATAGCTGACATGATGTGGGTGGACAGCCCATCTGCTGGTTTCCAAGGAGAAGATGTTGTGTTAGCATTTAGATGATATTCCATTACCCTTTCCACCAATCAAACTCAAGTGCTTTTAGAGAAATCAGGAGTGTAACATCACCAGTTCAATCACTTAAGCATCCAACTTTGTGCAGTTTAAGCTTTCAAATAAAGTAAAACTGCTTTATTACAATTGAAATGTGTTAGTTGAATACCTTTCTATTAATCTGACTTTCAACTTTATGGAAAGTAATATCATATTAAGTTTTCAGACTTTTTCTGACTACAATTTCTACATACTTATCACATTCTGGACTCTTTAGTAGAAAATATACATTTCCGACCTCAATAATTATTTTTAGGTCTTATATTATATAGGTCTATATAGGTTTCATAAATCAAAAACAACATAGAGCTATCCGTTTTACAACTTCTAAGTCTTGAACCTGCCGTATAACGACTGGGGGTTTCTACAGTAAATACAAGTTATTTAAATCAAAATTTGGAAACATTTGTATATTTTATCTATTGGTAAAAATAAAATACAAAGTTTATGCTTCATGTGGTATTTTAACTAGACTTATTTTTAAAACCATGTTCAGTTCAACCTGTACTTAAATATGTCTGTTTTAAATTCTCTGTCTGTCCATTTGTGGTTTGGTAAAATCATACGAGTTACAGCTCTGTTCAATGAAAGTGTTTTTCCTGCCTTTTAGTTACTGTGTAAAACACATTCACTGCAAATGACTGTCTTGACCCAGGTGGGAACACAAAAACTAACCAAAAACATATTGGATCTTGAGAGCTAGAATTAACATGGTCTTCTAATTTATATCATACCTGCATGAAAGTCAACCCCCACAGCAAACAGAGTCCCTGTGATGGGCATGAGGGCTTCACTGTTGTCATTGGGGTCTAATGCAATTCCACGGATTCCCTCATGGATGGAATACAGTAGAAATGAGTCAACACCTAAAGAATGACAGAAAGACCCATTACAAACCTTTATTAGCTATCACATATATTTAAATATACCTAATCATTTCTGAGCTTTGATGTGTGCATCACTAACACACTTTAATGCAATCTTACCTTGAAAGTGATGAGTACCTTAAAGCATTTCTCACCTTCGCAGGATGTACGATCGCTGCGTAGATTATATCCAACAGTGCAGGAACAACTGCGGGTGTTCTCCGAGGTTGGGAAGCAGAGCTGGGAGCATCCTCCATTGTTCACTTGGCACGGATTTCTTCCTGAATGAAAAGCATAACCAGCAAAGGCAAACAGTAAGATATTACAGGTGGATACTTGTGTATATTATGTATATCATTTTATGCCTTCTTACCTTTATGGCCCTCCCTGTCGTACACTTTCATATGGACAACACCACTTGTCTTGTTTCTCAGAATCAAAAAGTTCCGGCCGTCTCTTTTGGTGACTGTCCCCAGCTGTGCTGACTCATCATCAGCCCACCACAGTTTGCCACCTGTAAACATAAATCTCATTTACTGATTGCTCTTATTGGTCTAAGTCAGTTTCCTCAATAGTGTTGCTAGCAATCCATGGAGTTGCTTCTGGTAGGACCATATACAAATAAATTAAAAACATGTACATGGCTTTATTTATGCTTTTTTTTTATTAGTAACACATTAGAGCTCTCTTAAATAACTCAGATTGTAAGTCTGTAAGCTGTTTATAAAAATCTACAAAAGCACGTTTTGGTAAAAAATAACATTCTAAAGGAAGCTCACCCAAAAGCATAATATCAGAACTCATCAATTATTCGAAGTGCAAGTGTTAAGTTTCATCTTGCACTAAAGTTCCAAATGGATACAGCTTTCATGTCAGAAAGCCATTTAATAATTGATGTATTCTCTGAGCTGATATAAGATTAATGTATAGTATATTCTGTCCCCTGCTATGTTCACTTGCTGGCTGCTGATGACATGTGCATTTTTCAGTTGCTTTGAGTCATACTCCCATTGATGCCTAGTTTCTCCTACAGCAGCTTTTCACAAACCTCAACAAAAAAAAAAAGGGAGTGGGCAAGACAGTGATGTTCAACCCATGTCTACAGATAGATGCCTCTGGCACTGGTTCAACTGAGAACATGCACTTGCAGTTGTTATGCGTCATAATGTTTTAACATCTCTACTCTCACTGGTTGCCTCTGTGTGACAGAAAACAAAGCCCCCTGGGTCTAAGTATCTCGGCCACCAGGAGCTTTGGTGATAAGGGTGTCTCTAAAAAACACGCACACCCACAACAGCCCTCTGACCCTCAGCACACCGAGTCCACCAATGAGTCCTACCTTTTTCCTCAGGACAATTCTGATCTGACAGGAATGCTCAAAATAAAGCAGAAAGTGCCTTAGAGTTAGATGTCTCCTTCTCACTGTATGCTGGACCTTAAGCATTACATAGTGTCATGGAGATGGAGAAAATATGAATGCTTCTGCGAAGGAGTGATGTCTTTATGGGTGGGCAAATTCAAAAAGTGTTTTTAAAACAAGGAAAGAGCCATATTAAAATAAAGAAATCTAAATCAGACACAAAAACCAACCCTGAATGATGAAGCTATCACCACTCTTCTGTGGAGACCTTGAGAAGGTGCAGGAAAACTACTCAGCTAAGCTGTAGCAGCAACCGTTCAGTAAATGACTCCTTTCTTTAATGCAGTGTGATTTACAAGAACATTTCATTTTATGCTTTTCTCTAATTCAACCAAGCCAAGCAGCACTCTTTGGCACATAACTGAGTGCAGTGGAATATCCTTCAGGATTATTGTTGCAACCAAATTAAAATGAAGAACATTTCTGTGGTTGACACAGTAAATTCTATAGAGATTAGCATCATTTCTTTCCTCTTTAGACTATCCAATCAGGCATTATTTTAACGTCCCACACTTTTTGATTTATCACAAAAACAGCAAAGCAGACAAACACAGAAGCACTCAGAAGAGCAATCCCTCATTGCACTGAGTGCTTGAATGTGAACGCTAACCTTAAAATCGAATGTAGGCCGCATTTCCAAAAATCAGTCAAGTGCACATGAAGAAGAGTGACAGTCTACACGCAGTTTACAAAACATTACGCCCCAGAGGGCATGCTGGCTGAGATTAGCTTTGCACCTTGTGTTAATTTGATGCCGCAGGGACCACTGGCTAGATGTGATTGCTCACTTGTGGCACATCATATTCAATTTCCACTTCAACGGCTTGTTTGATCAAAGACAGGCCAAGGCTGATGGATCACTCACACCTTCAAAATGGAAGCCCTCAAGGCAATTCAATTATTACAGCGCCTAAAGACCTGCATGGGTTGACCTTGTGTTTCCAGTAGTTCTGTAATTACACCATTTGGCAACCAGCAGGAGACAACATCAAGGTGTGTTTGCAGAGTGAAACAAGAACCCTCCATTAGGACTGAATATTTGACCCTACATTATCACTACTCCATATTGGAGGTTTCTCTTACTGGTTGAATTTGTGCACCACTTCCCCCTTTATCTGAGTATCAAATATCATCAGTAAATCAGAG
The DNA here is from genome assembly GCF_000485575.1 of Poecilia formosa. NCBI lineage: Eukaryota > Metazoa > Chordata > Actinopteri > Cyprinodontiformes > Poeciliidae > Poecilia > Poecilia formosa. The sequence goes on from NW_006800079.1 coordinate 358,821, forward strand.
AATTAACCATTTTTTTAAAAAAAGGCCACCTGCTGAATGAGCCTTTATTAAAACACTGACACGATTCATAATGATAGGTCTGCTCAGTGTGCATCGCTTTAGTCACCACTGAGGACACAATAGTCTCTGTGATGACACGTTATTAGTGACTAAAAACTAGAACTATAGAAGAAGTCCTTTGATGATTACTATGAAGGGGAAGCTGCCTGACCAACTGCAGAGGAGCATAACGCCTAATTGTTCAGCGAAAGTAAAATGATACATGGTTTTCCTATTTTTTTTTAATATATAAATAAAAATCTGAGAAGTGCAAGACATATTCTGCCCCCTTGAATCAATTCTTTTCAGAATCACAGATGCATTGCACTTAAAGCGGCAAATCTCTTTGGATATGTTTTTGCCACCTCTTGAACATTTTGCTCATTCATATTCTAGCCTACTCAGGCCAGGTGGGATGCATCTGTGAACATCAATTTTCAAGCCTTGTCACAGATTCTTTATCGACTGAGTCTGGGCTTTGACTGGAACATTCTAATACGTGAATGTGCTTCGATCTAAATCTCATTGCAGCTCTGACTGTAAATTTAGGCTCGATCTTCTGTTAACCCAATCTCAAGACTTTTGTAGCTTCTAAAAGGGTTTCTTCCAGGACTGCCCTCTATTTAGCTCTGCTCATTTCCCTGTGAACTGTGTTGTCAGATATGTGAAGTGTTAGTTTTTTAGTGCAATATCTTTTCCATTGAACAGTGTTGCGTGGCATATTCGGTTTAGGACATTGTTTTATAACATAACCCTACTTTAAACTCCATATTCCTGGTTCATTCTTATCTTTCTTTCCTTACCAAACTTTGGTAGCCTTCACAAATTGAAGAAAGGAAGCTGAATCCATGAGGAAATTACACTTGAACAAACATGAACATCCATGTATCCATTTTCTTCTACTTTCCAAGTATGTGTTATGTTGTGTTCTCTGATAACATGACTGTGGACTGTGATTAAATGTGAAAAAATTAAACAGGTGTGAATACTTTTGTAAGGCATTATTTATATGTAAATAAAATAAGAGTGTTCCTTTTTGTCCAGTTCATCCGATTTCAGCTGGACTAACCAGCAGGCTGTTACAATAGCATTTCTGAATTCAGCTGAAAACGTTGTATTTCTGCATGTCCCTGATCTGTTGGACATCTTTGGCCTAAAATCTTGCATCCACCTGGCATCCATGACACCCACCTGCTCCTTTAGCCAGTACAGCAACTGGCATCTATGGACAGTGGCGCAACTGCACATTATTCAGGTGGATGCGAAAACATAAATCAAAAGAAGTGACAGGACTTTGCCACTCAATCTTTTTTAAGTACAAAAATAATATTTCATCAAATGTTTTATCTCATTACACATTATGAAATGATAAATAAATCACTTAGTCATTTGATACATTTTTATGGCAAAGACACAGGGACAGACATTAATGGAAAGCAGAATATGTATAAATTATCTGTGCATCGGAAATTTGTGAAACCTTAACATCTGTTCTGGCTGAGAGAATCCCATTATCCAATCCCAAGACTACTTCCAAAGCTTTTAAATGTGGTTAAATAAGAATCAAATGTGAAATCTTCTGTATATACTCGTGCTGGTAAAAGCAAAACCCAGTGAAATTAATCTTTGTTTTTTCTCAAAAATATTAAAACACAGTCCAGTGCTGATTCTAAGACTACTTAGTTTTCCCTAACATAGGTAAAATTAGTCATTAATTGTGATTGATGGAGACCCGTGGACATCATTCCAGTGTTTTGCTGTACCTGCTTCTGTGAGGGAACCACGCCATTAGTCTCTGTCACCTCATATTCTCGCTCAGATTTGTGAAATGCAATAATGAAGTCTCGAAGGTCCTTCGCTCTCAAGTCTTAGCTGTAAAGAATGCTTATGAAAATGAACCAGCAGATCTGTTTCTTTTTTTTTTTTGTTTTTTTTTTTGTTTTTTGTATTGGAGGTTGCTACCAGCTAATAAAGAGGAAAAATTTAGTTCTGCCATGGCTGTTATTCTGTAACACTGTAATTAATGCAGTCTGCACATACTGACAGTAACCCTCCACACAGGAAGCAAGGGCCTGTCAAGATTAATAGCATACATCGGCGAAGCACAAAGCATCAGCCTGACAACAGTCTTTTATTATTTATAGATGGATCGACAGACAGACAGATATGTGGACAGGCACATTGCGTGTGTAGATGACTTCTACATTGCTCAAATCTTGAGAATTGGGATGTCTCCCGACGAGATGAGATTTCATTTAGCTTGCCAAGACATGCTGTATGACATGCTGAGAAGGTCAGAAGTCTACAAACAGAGAGCATCCAAAGGAACTGTTGCCATGTCGAAAATTACACTTGGTTAGGTGCATCTGAGTGTAAAATTGAATTATCTCAGCCGTGCTGTAAGTGTTCATTTCAATGAGCCCTTGACTTTGGGGTCTTGTTTTTCTTGTGTAAGCGCAATCTGTCTAAACTTTTGTAGGCTCTTAAAAGGTCTAAATGGTAATGTAATTCTCTGGACAACTCGGTTACCTTTGTTTACAGTTGCAATTTATGTTGGCTTAAGTAACATAAACTCATCTTCAAAGCAAATGATTGAGAGGAAAGCGTGTTGTAGGATTCAAGAGAAATAATGTTATACTGTCTTCAAGAAGTAGGCGACAGAACAAGAAGAGATTTCGTTCCACAAACTGAAAAGTGGGATTTCTTCAAAAAAGTCTTAAAAAACCGGTAACATTTTTTTGCAACCACTGTTTTAGCCTTTTGTTCAACATTAAGACTCTATTTGGGAAACTACACAGAGAACCTACTCATTGTTTGCCATGCTATGCTTAACTGCATATTTAATCATAGTATGAAAATGAAATGAATGTCACATGTTATTCTTAATGAGGTCAAGGTTTTAGGCAACAGTTAGTAATCCAAGAGTGGCTTTATGTTAAGCTGCTAATTGAAGACATGCAACCCCATCAGATAATATCACCTCATTATTAGAGGTGTGCCGATCGATCGGTCACCGATCACAATCGGGCCGATTTTCGTGAAAAAGTGCATGATCGGTGATCGGCGATCATTGGCTCTTGTTGCTGCTGTGCAGCTGGTCTCCTCTTTCCTTCACACTGCGCAAACGCGCAGCAACAAATGCTAAGCGATGTGGAACTATAACGCACTGAATGAATGGGGAAGTTTGCGTGTTGCGGCGGAAAATTAAAGCAGGTCAAAATGCATCAACACAACGAAGCTAATACGACATAAACAAAGCCATACTTGACGGAGTTTGGCTACATCGAGGCTCACTGCAGTAAAAAAGACATACGGAGGATCAGATAGCAGGTAAAGCAGCGCACAGCTACAAACACTCACCCGGATTAGCATGACGGTCAGAAAGCTAAACAAATAACCTGGAAAATTATTTAAGTCTTCGAGCTGCGATGTAAGACGCTGGTTCTGCTCTCGCTGTTGAACCGCTGCTACAGGTAGTAATATTTGACAGACGGAGCTTCGCTTCTGCTCCACCTGGTAGTGACTCTCACACTGAACCTGCTTAAGCTGCAGCATCTAACTTAAAAAATAAATTTTACATATGTATTAAAACTTTCGCTGTCCTAACATGAGACAGATAATCTCTGAAAAAATAATCGATATCCTCCCTGTTCTGCATAATTACTCCGCTCAGTCAGAAACAGCCACTCAGAACTAGCAGTAATCAGCTAGCCGCCATGCTATCAGGAAGTTTTCATTCAGTAACTCTGGATTGTTTATTGTAATGGAACCTGTTTTTGCCTTTGAATGTCAGGTTTTATACTTGGACTTCTTGGCAATGTTGAGAGGTTTTATTTTGGCTCTTTGTATTATTTAGCCTCTTAGCCTTCATATGTTATCAGTCTGTTAAAGATAGTATTATCAATAGCAGTACAATTTGCACAATGCCTGTTTTGTTTAGTTTTCTTCTTGGAAAAAGTTATTAAAAACAAGTTTTTGTCTAAATTAAGGTGAAATCATGGTTCCTTTTTCCACATAATGTAACCAGTAGTGTTTATGATAATAATAATTATGTGATCGGTATCGGTGATCGGTATCGGTGTATCTGCCCTCATGGGTGATCGGTATCGGTATCGGGAGGAAAAAACCTGATCGGCACATCCCTACTCATTATACCATGTAAATCTGTAAAGAATAAAATAGCATTACGGGATAGCATTCTCCAGAACAAACTCAAGAAAAATGTTTCTAAATTTACCGGATGAATTTACTCTAAGCTTATGTATCAAAATTAAAATGATAACCGCCATAAATAATATTACCAAAACTTTAAATACTTAAGTTAATTATTTATTTTTCTCTATGAATAATTGTTTTTCTGTATTGTAACAGACTTCAAACACAATATGTCTGACTCTTTAAATTCATCAAACCTTATCTATTACCTCACCACTTTGACTTCTTCAAAACTGCAGAGTGGGATTTGATCTGAGAAACATGCTGATCAACCGAATCTGATGCAGATCATAAATGCTGATCACGGTGCAACGGCATTGTACTTGTATTTAAAGCCCTCAATGCATCTATAGAGGCTGCATTAGGATCAGAACACAGAGCTTGGCCCTGTGGGGATTTCCCCTCAGACAGGGAAATCACATGAAGTCTGTCACAAATGTCGTGCATATTGCTGAGATGAATCCTATGAGTTGTAAGCAAACACCCTTGGTTCCTTAATCCCAGTGGCAAAATTTCAAAAACACACATGGCTCAGATTTTGTCAGATCGATAAGCATGATGTGAAAGGACAAACTGATCCATTATTATGGTTTATGGTTGCACATTTATTACGGAACTATGATCTCAAAGGGACGGCGATCATCTCGAAATAATCTGCTGAAATGCTGTATTAATACATGAGAATTAAACACTTTCAAATGGTCAATTACCACTATGCTCGCTTCGAATAGTTTACATCAGAACATTTACTGCTATGACAAAAATATAAATACATAAAGATCCTGACGTAAAGGAGAGGCTATGAACCCTTTAATAAAATCTAAAGCACAGTTAAAGATTCAAATCCATGTCGGATTGATATTTACATCATTTTTTTAATTTTTTTAACATACAAACTTGCTTTGTTTATGAACTGAAGTACTTTTCATGTTTTGGAGTGGCCCAGCCAGAGTCCCCACTTTGATCAGAATGTATGAGCCTGCAAATTAAAGTAATGGCAAGGAGACCTTTTTACAATCAAAAACACCTATGGAAACATGTAAAATAATGGAAAATGATTCTAGAAATGTTTGAATGACACTATATTAAAGACAATTCTTTTCATAGATTGGTGGAAGAGGTAAAAACATATTTTATCAACCTATTATTAGCAAAATAGTAAAAAAAACGTTTTTTGTCAAAATTGATGGTCATTTTACATTTCATTTATTATTTTTTGAGAGAGAACTGTCTAATTTGCTGCAAGAAAGAAAAAGAACATTTTTGGTTGAATGAAACTAAATTTAAGTCTACTATGGGTATGAATAATCATGAATAAAACTGCAAAAATACAGTGATAATTCTAGTTACCATACAAATTCCTCAAGACTTGAAATTTTTCATATTGTGTATATGTCACATAAATTAATCTTTAACCCTATTTTTAATCATGTATGTTAACTAAATGTTTATTAGAATGAAAAAGTCCAACATTATTCTGGAAGATATGACACACCATCGTTTCTGAGAAAAGAGTATCTGAGAAAAAGATCTTGTTAATTTTAATTAATAATAATAATAATAATCAATTTAATTTGTACTGCACTTCTCATTAGCAAAAATCTCAAAGTGCTACACAGTGCAACTAAAATCATAGATAAAATCAACATCATAAAAATCATGTGGAGGCAGAATAGGCTTGCTTAAATAGAAAAGTCTTTAAGCATCTTAACTATTGTCTATCTTCTGTTTATGGGGGCTCCTGTCAATCTCAGTCACATTTTTTTTCATGAATGTTTGGACTGAATTTAGCTTTAATCATTTATCAGTGAAAATGTAAATTTTAACATTACTGTTGCCCAGAGACATTTGATGTTGGACTAAATAGACAATGTCAGGAAGAAACATTGTACAACAACATGAAAGACATCATCATTTAGGACTGGTACACTTAAGCTGCTTCTAATATATCCATCAATTGATGGATGGTGTGACACATTGGATTTAGCAGTGATAGTAAGAATCAACATGTAATTAACACCCCCCACCTTTTCATTATAAAAGGAGAGAGAAAATCTATCATCAATCACTGCTGTGATACGTTTTAATTATCTAGCGCTCGGGCGAGTTTGCACAAAGTGAAGCACAATTGTTGCTAGGACTCCCTAAGTGACTCTAGTCTACCCACTTATCTGGTTAAACATTTAATCGGTTCATACCTTTTGAATAATCCTCTGTGGCAATCTGATAGACTTGTGGCGAGACTCACTCACCCATTACGGCCAGAGCTGTGCCTTTGGCTAGCACCCTCTTTAGAGTCTCCAGCACTTCCAGCCCTCCGCCGTCCAGATTGCACCTGTTGATTGTGCCATTGGCCGAGCTTATCCAGTAGAGCTTGTTGGCAGTGAAGTCTATTGAGAGACCTGGGAGAAGTATAGGTGGAGAGAGCAAACCAAGTTTTCAATCAGTGCACTACAAATTGCCGAGATGTAGGAATGGACATCACAAAGCAGATAGATATAAGCAACTTTCAAAGGAAGTTGGTTCCACTAGCATTTATTTAACTGTATCAAATTAAAGTGGGACTGAATACAAACACACAGCATTTCAAGCAGATTTTTATGAGTAAAACAGATTGGAAATCTTGTACCATTTCCCTTCTTCTTCACAATTAAGTGTTAATTTTTATCATGTAAAATCTAAATGCACTTTAAAGGCTGCACTTTTACCACTTTGTAGGTGACAAAATGGTAATAATGTCCAATGGTTATGTATGCTTTTGCAAAATGCTATGTTGTTATTGGAAAATGTACACAAGAAAAAAGTAGAACAGCTCTACAGTGGCAGCAGCCACAGCTGAATTATCAACATATATTTTTTTTATTATTTTACATTCTGTTGTTCCTATGCACCTGGTTAGAGTATGACTAATAAAAATGTTTGTCTCTCCTCACACGTCTACGTGGGGGATCGTTCAAAAAGAGCTCCAGCTGGCATGAAAAATGAACAAGAATGAGAACTGACTGCTTTTCAATCCATTTCCTGGCCAGCTGATGGGTTTTTTTTTTCCCCTCCAAACAGTATCCCTGTTAATGTTTGGAGCTGAAAGCAATTTCAATTGTGTACCTCCGGACATCTCACTGTCTCGCACCATGTGTTGGATTTATGTCTGGCAGATTCACAGTCACAATGCATCATTAATTTACTCTTGTCCCCAGGTCTACCCCATAATCATAAATGAAACCAGTGAAATACAGAGCATGCTGGTATCTCCATGGCTGACAGGCCTGGGAGAATGAAGAATTGCAGCAGAGACAAAGCTGTTCTGTGTGACAAATGAAAAGTTTGACCTTGAGCTATATGTAACAGCAACTTCTACAGATGAAGACCAGCTGATTGTTTTTGCATTTGCCCATTTAACCATGGATTAAGTGACGTTTACAGTCAAAGAATTTGCTTGCTTCTAATAACAGCCGTAGAGAGCAAAGCTCTCATAAACAAGCTGAAATGGATAAAAATGAAGTAGCAATGAAAAATCACTGGACTTTTATTAAACATCATCTCTGTGGCTTCACAACATGTTGCCACAAGACACTGTTGTACCAGTTAGAAGTTCACTGCAACATCTAAATTAACGCTAAACGAAATTGTACAAATTATTTCCCATTACGATGAGAACTAATATCTTACAATAGCTGCTTAGCATACATTTCCATATAATTTAAAGATGCTGGGAGTGTATCACATTCAATTTCCACTCTTTCTGGCTCTGACCTATTACAGAATTAAAATAATAATCTGGATGATATTACACCTTCAACAGAGATCAACCTAATGGCTTACAAAGCACTTTCCAAATGTTGTGGTAATATTCAAAATAATCTCTCATTAAATAAATATTAATTTACAAAACACTTAAATCCTCTGATCTATTCAGCTGACAACAAAACACATTAGGGCTGCCATAATTCCTTTAGAAAAACTAATGATGTTGATTATAATAATCTACTGACATTGATGTTCTTCGAGGACACATCATTTTTTATGGTTTTATCTTTTTCATCTTCTTAACATTTTTAGTAATTTATTTTCTTCTTAATTGCTGTTGCACAGAAAGTCCCTTCTCTGCAGTCTGCAGCAGTTCATGTGCATGAGTGTCTCTGCATGTGTGTTATTAAGTCGGCCGCATTCAGCTCAACTCATTGGCTGTCTCTGTTTGCACAATATTTCAAAAGAAGCATGGCAGATTTTGTTATTTTGCGATGATCTGTGTTATAACAGCTTTTCAAACATTTCAAGGACCACAGTGGTCTAAATAATGTCAGCACTTTGAAATATGTGACAGTAAAGGGAGGATTTGGATGCTCTGAAAAGTTTAATTAACAATCGAAGAAACATCCATGGACACTATCAATAAACAAACCCAGAGGCTAAATAAAAGTAAACAAAGATAAAACTTACAAACCACGTTTTTTTAAACTTCTGAAATTCTGTCTGCTGCATTTATCAGTAAAATGTTGATTTATGTAATTACATTCTAACAAGACTCAATCAATTTATTAATTTATTGTGTGATATTTTTTGTAGAACTAATATGTTTGCAGAGGATTATCACGTCACTGTCTTACATCCTATCAAACATGTCACAATATAAAACACAAATGCATTAGTGATCCTTGGAAAACTGTTCGACCACATCGATGTCCATTAGCCCTAATTTGGTCAACTATATTCATGCTAAGTGAGCTACAAGTAAATAAACAGTTTTGGTTAATTAACCGTATAAGCTTCCACTGACCTACAGGATCCTTTTGATTCTGGTGGAGGACTTTGCTGTTACTCCCATCCATGTTGGCCATGTTAATGGTGTTGCCATCTGTCCAGTAGATTTTCCTGCATGACAGAAGAAAGGTGACTGGTAGTAATTCGGTTAGGTACTAAACAACATGAAGCTTACAAAAACACATCATCTTAAAAATCCTATTTTCTTTTTCTATTATTATTTTACATATTTATCTGCACAGATATTTTAAAAATGTATGTAATAATGTCTGGATAGCCTAGCTTTGAACAGCAAAAAGACAGAGCAGTACGTTGAAAAATGTAGAAAAATCGAACCTTTAATGACTTTGTTTCAGGTAAAAAAAAATGCAATTTCTATTTAACAAGATTACAATATGTAACGGAATAATTTTTTAAAATGTATACTTGACATTTGTTAATTAATTGGAGTGTCAAACTTTAACTGGAACAATACGGTGTTGCTAGACAACATCAAAATTAAAAAAAAAAAAAAAGAAAAAGAGCTGCTAAGCATGGCGCACAATCTGTTATGCTGTGGATCTATTTCTCTTCTCATGGGATGAGAACAGAAACAAAAAATGGAAAATTGATTCTGATTGGGTCTTTTAGCAGAATAAATATCCAAAATCATAGTCCAAATGAATAAAAATTGTTCTACAGAAATAAAATTAGCAATTTTTTATTGTAAGTTAAGATCAACAATCTACATCCCAGTAGAAAACATGTGGAGAGTACTGAACAGATTTTTTTTTTTAATTTGTCTTCACTAAACAAATAGACGCAATTTTAATTAAGTTTAGATTTTTCCAAATTCTTCAGTCTGAGATTCTGCTGTGGCAGTAAAAGATGAATTTAGAAAAGGCCATTTTACACACCATCACCAGGAGTGCCAATAAGTGTGGAGGGATATGTAGAAGGTGTTTTTTTTTTTTCCAAAAGAGCTTTGATCTTCTTCTCTTCCTTTTGTACAAGTCAACTCTTTGTGACACTATACAGTGATGGTGATGCACCCATGAGATGCACACACTACTCTAATCTACTTACCCTTTGGCAGGGTGCACTACGAGGCACCTTGGCTTGTCAATGCCGTGGATGATGGACGTCTTCAGGGACCCATCAAAGCGGGCCACATTGATTTGTGACTCGTCATTTTCCGAGCTGACCCAGTACAAGTTCTTAGAAAGCCAGTCTAAAGCCAGACCCCGACAGTTTGCTATGTCTGACAAAAGAAGAGCATGAGAAACAATTATGCTGTGTTGTACATAGTCAAATTATTTCTTGACTAGACTAGACACACAGACGCAGACGATCTTAGATTGCATACAAATATTTGTTGCATCATACGTTTTTGCAAGTTACATCTGCAATTACATTGATTACTATAAATAAATAAATCTCACATCTGGTTTAAAAAAAAAAGCATGTATGGAGTATTACTTTCTCATTTGGTTCTTCATTCAGAATTTCCACAGAGAGATTTTAGAAGACTCCCTGGAAGACTGCCTGCCCCACCTGAAGAAATGATGGTCTCCAGCTGGGTGCCGTTGATGAACACCCGTTTGATGGTTTGACTTTTGATGTCAGCCCAGTAGATCCTCTCCTCCTGAGCATCAAAGTCCACTACTGTGACATCGTCAATGTCTGGCACCGTCAGCGCCGTCATAACGTTCATGTAGGGGTTATCAATGTCAACACCACGGATTTCAGAGCGTCGCACATACAGAAGAAACCTTTTCAGCGCTGGCGAGATAATAAAACAACCATTTGAGAGTCTTTTGAGGATTTCTGTTGTGAAACGCAGGTGAAGATCCACTAACAGCCAAATGTAAAAGTTGTCAAAAGAAAGAATTAAAGTGTAAAAGGCAGCAACTTACATTTTTACTTGGACAACACATGCTGAAAGCGTGAAAAATGAGGAAGGGTGTTCTTGCTCACCAAAGCAGGATTGTTTGTTGGCTGAAAGCTTCATGAGGTGTGGACAGGTGCATGACGCGGTGCGGTTGTAATTGATGAGACACAGATGTGAACAGGGACCACGTCCATCATTCTCTTCGCAAGGGTTAGAGGCTGATGGGGAAGGAAGGAGAATAGAGAAAAGTCAGCATAAAGTGAAAAGGAGCAAGGGGATTTTCTGGGATAATTACAGTTTTTGAGGTGGTCAAAAGGAATTTTCAACATGGACGAACATAAGTTAGATTTAAAAAAAGCAAGGATGGTAACTGTTATGATTCTAATATTGTTTTACAAGCAGGAAAAAAAGCACACAGCATTGTGGCTCTCAGACTTAGATGCTGTTGAATTTACAAACGTTATGGACCATTCATTGTTGAAAAAAAAATAAATCTTAGCTTTTTATTGTTTAACAATACAATGCCATAATATCTCTTGTCGTTGTGAAGTACTTTAGTTATTGAAAAGCTAGTTAAAAGATGTAAAGTCCTGCCAATCCTGGATATGACGATGAGTGTTTTAAGACCGACTTCACAAATACAGCATATAAAGAAGAGGATAATGCATTGCTTTGATCATCTCAAATGCGAACTGGAGATGATCAAAGACTGCTAGCATGAGCAATACCGCTACATTTCAGTGCATTTCAGTAGACATGTTCTAGTTTCAAGTCATTCTACACTCCACTGCCAATTGAAAATACCCAATGGCACAAAATCCAATTGAATCATTGCTGACTGACTTAACCCAGATATGTAGTGATCGTCATAATTTATTGAAGCTACAAAGTCTTTCACTTTTAGAAGGTTTATTGGTATCTGTTTATCTTCTGATTATGCTACACAGCAACTTTTTAAAGTTTGAATCATGCATTAGCCTACTTCTTATACCTGGTGTTATTAAACACAACACCAGGTAAGCTGTCAAGTCATAAAATTGCTGGGCAAACAGTTTTTGACTGTACGAGAGCAATATGTTGATCAGAACAGTCAACATACCTACAAGGTAGTGTTTGAAATGAACTAATTATGCTCATTATATTGAATGTCTTGGCTAAAACAGGTTTAGCACATATTGATTTTTATTTTAACCAGCTCTCTTTACTCAGATTCAGCTCATAAAAGAAAGCAAAAAATATTGTATTTGTATGAGTCAATTACAATAATTTGGAAGTAAAGACAAACAGATTCAAAGGTAGCATTAAGCTAAAGTGGCTTATTCTCTGCATGAGTACTATTTTTCAGTCAGGCACCTGCTGGTTGACTGACGGGTCAAATGAAGGCAGAGGCAGAAGCTAAAACTAATTACATATGGCTTTATTTTGTAATTGCGTTATGAGCCCTGCATGAGACTGACTTTCACTTTAAAAGACAGCGTGTCCTACATCAATATCAAGTGACTCCACACAGTTCTCACCTCGTGGTTGCCGGCTGGGATGGAAGATCTGCAAGTCGAAAGGTTGAGCACTTGTCTTCTGGATGACAGTGACGTTTTGACCTGTCCACTTATTGGCTCTGGCTAATGTGTTTGTTCTCCAGTCTGTCCAGTAGACATTTCCACCAAAGAGAGACACAGCAAAGGGATGGGACAGGTATTCATGGCCCCTGAGGATTTCTATGACCCCAGTGCCATCGTAGAGTGCAGAGAAAATGGCATCGGAGCTGTTAAAGAAAAACCAACACCATATCAAAGTTTAAACTTCTGCTTTAAAGTCCTTAAAGTACAAGATGGAGGGAGATCAAAGTGAAACCTTCCAATCCACTGATGGAACTGGTAAAATGTTCAATAGCCACAGAGTGGCATTTTTTTTAAAGTCTATAAATATTGCATGTCTTGCATAATTTAATGCCCACTAGGAGAATAAGATGATAAAATTTCCTTTGGTGAAACTTTTGCGGTATTTAATGGCATATATGAATTAAATGGTTAAGATTTTTGCACACAATTTGAAATTACTAACCGTGCATCTGTCCAAACAATCCTTTTTTCTAAATGATCCAGTGTTAGTCCATTAGGCCAGGCTCCAATCTCCATATCCTTAAACACAATGTGTCTCCCGCTCCCACTCATGGAAGCAGCCTCAATTCTTGGAAATGTTGCATCCCAGTCAGTCCAGAAGAGAATTCTTAAAACAGAAACAAGATGGGGGCTGTTAGCGTCTATTCTTCTTTGCGGCTGCTGAAGATGGAAAGCATGGAGGTACTGAATACAATTAGAGTTTCTCATCATCATGCTCGTCAAAGGATAGAAAACAGTAATTATGGATATGTTATTGCATCTGTGTTATGTAACACAAACAGCAGTCCTGATGACTGCCCAAGAATCGCAGTGTTCCAGTGAAATTCTTAACCATCTATGACAAGTAAGCAGGTTGAGTTTTTTTAAAACAATATTTTCCTAACAGGGGTGTTCTGATCACAGCTTTATAAAATCATTTCTCTTGGACTCCTTGATTAAGCTTAACTACTAATACCATTTCATGATCTCCGATGGTCTACAGTTTGAGATTTTGTCAGCTGCATCCACAGAAAGCCACAGGGTCACAAAAATCACAACCCAATAAAGCATTTATGTTTTGACAGCATAGCAGGTTTTCTGTTTATTATACTTGTTCATTTATTACATTGGTACACTTTATATGTCTCAACTTTAGCCACCCGCAGTTATTTTGTCTCGAGTAGAGTCTAATGATCACATGGCTTTTCACAAAGATGTTTATTACTTACAGTAGTGCTAGTAGGGTTGCCAGATCTCATGCAACATGCATCTTAAACCCATTCTGGACTCATTCACTTTTAAAGCTGGCTAAGGAACTTCAAAAGAAAACCAAGGCCCCATGTATCACTAACAGTGTGCAGCCTCTTCCTATCAGAGAACTGTCCATTCACTGTCAACTAAGTCATCCAAAATTAACAAGAAAATGGGTGTTCAAATTTAAATCACATACTGGCGACAACAAAACCGTGTTGGGAAGAAATATATCTGTACAGATCAATAGGCTTATTCACTTGATAAGACCTCAGTGATCAATCACCCACTCCTTTGAGTGGATTCAAGTAATACGATTAGAATTATTGCCCCGTAATGGAAATGCGCCTTTAGGTACCAAAAGTACCCATTAATCCTACTCTCTACAGTCATGAAATGTAGTCTAGTCATCCTTTCAAATGTGAACAAGTACAAAAGGAAGAGTGTGTGAGCATATAACTCATTCCTTAAAAGTGTTAAATTGATTTTTTGGGATGTCTGGGTTTTGCCAACGGCTCCAACCACTGGCTTTCAGACGAAATTAAGATAATGTAGATGCAGTATCTAATGAAACATTGTTGCAACATTTCAACAGCAGAGAAAAATAGTTTTTTTATAAAAGTTCCCAAAATCTCATATTTTGAAAAGGTTCTTTGAAGTTCTTATCTTTCACATCTTGCTGAGAATAGAATAGAATTCAATCAGGCTGTAATTGCTAAATCAATGGGAAATATGTGTTTAATAGTGAACTAAAACTCTTCAAACACTCACATTTAAAAGTCGCACATTAAAGAAGGTATGTAATAGCTAGCTATAAAAACACAAAAATCTAATCAGCAAGACATTCATTGAATTATTTTTGTGTGTATTTTATGAAATAGGTCCCATTTTAAACACCTTACATCTGAAGGTTTCTAAGAGACAAAAGGTGGATATTATTATCAATATACCAGGTGTGGTAATGGTTAAAGGAAGCAAATCAAAACCTTTCTGAAGGGAAACACAAGAACTCAGACTTATCCAAGCTAAGGGAAGGGCCAAAAAAATAAATAAATAAAAATTATACAATTTATATCTCAAGACATTGAGGCAAATTCATAGTAACATTGAATCTGTAAAACAAACAAAAATCTATACATCCTGCAACAGGTCTAGACAAAATTAGTCATGATTATTAAGGTCCAACTCTAAGCACTATTATAAATAAACCAGGCAGGCAATGTGCAAAATTAAGAATTGAAGCAACATTTTTCTTTGTTTTGTTTTGACCACAGTCTATACAGAGCATAAAAACTGAACATTATACTTTAATGGAAGGTTATACACTGGTATTCAACCCTCTCTCCCAGGTCCAATACCCAGCTCAGGGAGCCACAGTCCACTGATAACAGTGATGTTATGTATCCAAGGCAGAGGACTAGCTGCAAGGAGGTGACATCAGGTTACAGCAGCAGCGAACACCATCATTTTCCTTGCCCTACTTACACATCCCTAAATCTTTAAAATCTTTCTCTTACATAAAGAAGAAAACCAAGGAAGGAAAGACAGACCTAATATCTTGTACAACACATTCCTTTCAAATCTGTGGCTGCTGCTGGACAACCTGCAGAATAGATTCTAACAATATTGCAAAGGTGCCACAAAAAAACACCACAGCGAGGTTTTTTAGGTTGACAGTCACTCAGTCCAGGACAGGTTGAGCATCAGCCCTGCTGTGTCAAACCGTACTTTGAAGAAGTACCGGGACAGGGAAGCTGATGAAATATGATATGGATATATCTAAGTACAAGAAAATGTACTTTCAAATTTGTTTTAAGACGATGCTAATAAGAAAAAAAGTTAGACCACTATACAATTCACATCACTGTGCCTCATTCCAATAGGTCTTTTTTTCAAGCTGGAACTCTAGTCTTACTAACTGTTTCTGGCTAAGCAATATTTGGTGTAGTCCGTCCTCTTTTTGCTGACAGCAGGGAGAATAAAACGTTTGCTGTCA
Source organism: Poecilia formosa (assembly GCF_000485575.1). Classification (NCBI taxonomy): domain Eukaryota; kingdom Metazoa; phylum Chordata; class Actinopteri; order Cyprinodontiformes; family Poeciliidae; genus Poecilia; species Poecilia formosa. The sequence continues at coordinate 374,551 of NW_006800079.1, forward strand.
GACACAGATGGCTTTATAAACAAGCTCCTTGTCCTACTCTGCAGGGGAAATGAGGGCTGAATTTTAGGAATTGTACCAATAGGGGACCAATTCAAAAAAGGACAAGGTATTGCCTTTGCTTTTTATCCATAATAGCTGTAGTGTCGAGCAACAGAACTTTTATGGAACAAGAGCAAATGAGTAGTAGATTATCTGAAAGGGTTGAAATGGTATTGGATTATTTGCTCCATGCAATTTTGATGTTCAGGAAAAAGAACCAATGCATTATGTTTAATGTATTCTATAAGACCTTGACTCCAAATCCTACGTAAGAAGCAAAATACATTGAAGTTCTCATGTGCTGAATTATTTCTGGTGCTAGCAGCAGTGGGAAAAAACATACCCCTGTCCTGGGTCGAGAGCGATGGCTCGTGGATGCTCCATGCCTCCCGCGATCAGAGTGGTCCGCATTTCTCCGTTAAGCTTGGCTACCTCGATCTGGTCCAAATTGCTGTCAATCCAATAGAGTTTCCCTGTAATCCAGTCCACAGCCAGGCCCTCTGGGGTGGCTAACCCATGCTGAACAACCACCTCAATACCTGCCACTCCTAAAACAATATTGACAAGACAATAACGTGACTGTACTGCAGTGACTTTGAATGAATTCATAGAAGATGGGATGCAGGGGAATGCTATCCATCAGATAAAAGAGTGTTGGGAGGTTGGATGTAGCCATTTGACAATGGGGGGAAACCTGTCTGGTGTTTTATGAAGGTTTCTTAAAAGAGTAGAATAGACCAAGCCGAGAGGTCAGTTCTGCAGCTCCACAGACGGAGAAAAACTACCATTCACAAAAATACAAAGAGTAAGTTCTGATTCTATTTCAAGGACAGATAATATACCACAATACGGGTCTTTTGGCTCAATATTTTTCAGCTTGATCATGAGGATAAAAATGATATGAACTTCATGGGAGTGAAGTGCAGAACTGTGAAAATGTACTGCCTCCTTTAAAAAAGGTTTTATGTTTTTTTGTCACACCAAAGAGCTTGAATTCATTAAGTACATTTTACTATCACATAACAATAACCTGAATAAATACAAAGAGCAATGCTTAAAGGAAGGGCATACTACCCAAAATCGAAATGCTCACTTTGTACATCATAATTTAAATGTGACTAACCACAAAAACAGAGCTGAATTTCATGAGCTGCATACTGTTAGAACTGCAGAATCAAGAAATTACATAAACATAGCCTGTTTGACAGCATGAAGTAGACTAAAATGATCTAAATGCAATACATAATGTGCCTTTCCAAAGAAATTCAAGAACAGATTAGAACTGCTTTATGGTCTGGAAATAAAACGCCCCTTTGATAAAAGAAAACTTAATTTTAAAACTTCTTAAGTGTCATAAAAACTAAATTCTGTAAATGTGCAAAACATTTTTCATTGTTATCTGTAAAGACGTAAGAATATATATGTATCTCTGTTAGCGTTTTGAAACTATGTTGCGACAAATCTAGAGAAAAAACAAAAATCATAAAACATGGATTTTTAAAGTTTAGACATAAAAGCACAGCCTCTTTCAAGTACATAACAAGTTTTCATGTACATCGATGCCCTTGTGTGTGCCCCAGTGCATACCACCCGTCTCCGAGAGCCTTCCTCTGTAGATCTTATCTTCCACCACGTCTGTCCAGTACAGCAGGCTACGGTTAAAATGGAAGTCCAAAGCAATTGTGTTCCTCAGTCCTGGCACCAGCAGACTGTAGTCTCGCTTGTGAAGGTCTATTCGTCTTATCTCATGTCGGATTGAGAAAATGATGAAAGCTTCAAAAGGATCTAGTCGCAGAGAGACACACAAAAAACAACCGCAACAATTTTTCTTATTTTTTCTTTTTTTTTCTTTTTCCAAAGACACGATACAGAACATCAGGTGGCGAACAGAGATTTTCGGACTAGATAACAAATTGTGCTTGTCTTCTCTGGAATCCATCATGTTGCAATAAACAAGTACAGTCCTTTTTATGCAGATAGGAATTCAGGTTTTGATGGGTCCAACTATACAAATGCAGTGCGAACTTGTACTAAAATTACCTTGGAATAAGACATTTACAAAAAAGATGGAATCAAAATACAAAAAAAAAAAGGAATGTTCATTTTATGCAATATACATATATAAATGTATGTATGTGTAAGGCTTAGATGTTCAACTGTAGATCATTTTAAAGGTGTATTGCTTTGTTGGAGGATTTACAGTCCTAGCTGCCACAGGCCAAATGCAAGTAATTACAAAACATTGGCCAGTTTGCAATTTAAACAGGCAATTTCTACAAAGGGCCTGTTGGGAGCAGAAATGCACCTGAACCGCTGCCAGACTGGTTCAAATAACAATACTAGAAGAAGAAAAACTGAGTTGTTGAGTGACATTCCTGGTGTAATGCAGTTGGTAAAAAAAACAACAACAAGAACAAAACTTTTTGTTAGGAAGAACTTAAGGATGATCTCAAAGTTTTTGTCACACTGCCACCAAACGAGCCATGTTGACGGATTGATCGGTGTGTGCTGTTTATCACATCTTTGACTTGTGTTAAAGAATTAGAATAGACAACTGGATGAGCATCGTCTTGCTGTTTAAAAAGTACCTGTTGAAAATAGCAATCTTTAAACAGGTACTGAACATCCTTTCTAATAAGTCCACACTTTTCTTTTTGAAAGAAAATAATATTTCCACCTGTGACTAAGTTGTGTTGTTTGAGGGCAGCTGGAAAACCCCAAAAATCTAGTTACGTTTAAGACATCAGCTCTGGACCAGCTCTGTTAAAATTAACAATGTGATTTTACATTGTTATTGGGGAACATTAATAAAGTAGTAAAAAGGCTAAATTTACCTCTGATGATTAATTCTATTTATCATATTCTCCTGTGTAAGAAAGCAATTTGTAACTAAATCAGTATCCATCTGATTTTTTATAGGAATGTTCTAATTTAAAAGCAGAAGTTGCTTTTTTTTTATTTCTTTATGCAAGCATATTTTTTAATACTATTTATTCCCAGTCTGATGGCTTGCGTAGTAAAAATGGTTTCAAACATATTTCAGCAGTTTAAACCACCATGTGGTGCGCATTAATATTCAGCAATTTCAGCCAAAACAATTTGTTGCCAAACATATGAAAATAATTTCCAAAAGAAGTAGATAGATACAGTTGTACATGCAGTCTTTTGAGGAATGTGTTTTGCAGGGGCTCAAAAAAGTTGCTAAATCTTACTGCAGGTTGATGATAAACAGTGTCTGAATATTAGGCCTCCATGACTCTGCCTGCAGTGGTTTGTTTCAATCAGGAAGATTACTTCTACCTTCAGTGTAGCTCCTTTTCTTGGAAATGTTTGCTCTACCTAAATTCAATATATGACACCCATCTAAAACGCAACTACTTATAAAAACATATATTTTCAAAGCAACTTTTTTGTAAGCCTCATGTTCAAAACACTTTTAAGGCAGCAGAGCTGTTTGCACACAAATATAATGAAAGCAATGTCCTTACTTTAGTCACTTGTTAGCAAACCAGCGACAATGCTTTCAGTGAAAAGATTTGTACAAACACGTCTTTTATCACTGAGATGTGAAAAGCAGAGAAAGAACATGTGTGCCTGGGACTTCACAATGAATCTAATAACACCTTCTTCAACGTGAAATTGTGATATTAGTTTGCATGCAAAGACTGATGTTTGATTAACAAGTAGAGTCCCAATCAGCTTCAAACTAAAAGATGGTGTATTATTTTCGCGTGTTAATGTATGATTAGAGCTGCAACTGCTATCCATCCCGGAGTGCAAGACAGAAGCAAGTCATCAAAATGGGGTCCATAAATCAGAATGTGACAAGCCAACAGCATCTGCGTCCCAATTGTATTTCAAGAGCTTTCTAGCAGTCTCATCAAATGGATTATCCAGTAGCAGCAATCAGTGGAGCAGACTCGAAATTTTTGATGTAAGGCAAAAAATGTGAAACAAAATTTTTGATAACTCATCTGTTTTGGGGATAAATATCTTAATAGCCAAGTAAACCATCAAGCTTTATAGTTTAGGAAGACATGTTTCCCTCAGTAAGCATCAATGCAGATAACAGTGGTAGGACTCATCATCACTATGGTGCATCTTAAAATTCTGAAATAATTTAGTTCAACCCATTCTAAATCAGCATTCATTTCTGCGCTCACAGTCACCTCTCCACCTTTTCAGCACTCACATGGCCAAACAAAAAATGTGTCTGTTCTGCAGTTTGACTTGAATTGTTTTGAAACACCGAGTGCATTAATAAGTTTCATTTTTTATAAAAAAAAATAGGATCAGATGTTGACCAGCTTCAGTTCACCCAAGTAGTTGACCTGGCTGTTGGAAACTCAAACAGAGCAATCTTTTCAACTGAGTTGTTAAAAAAATGAAGTCAGCAGAATCACAAAAATGTAGGAATGGAGCAGAGTCGCCCCGTAGTGGCACTACCAGCTTAAAAGGAAGATAGTAATCTGGAAATTATCTATTTGTCTAAATTAAGTAAGCGTTGCCTATTGCTGTTGTTGGGGCAAAACTTTATTGAAAGTACAGTTGGCAAGCTGAAAGAATGGAGCAGAATATGCGTGAAGTACTGCAGGCTAGCTAACCAAGCTAAAGGTGATGCTAATTAACCACCTAATATTAGCTTGCAGCGTCACTCAAAGAACAGAAGGGCAAGGCGAGAAATATTACTTCCATATTAAGTGTGTGTTTATTATACAGTACATTTTACTCAAGCCTTCCAACTGTGAGTCCATCTGTTGGAAATTGTCTTAAAACTATCTAATTATGTTGTGGTCTCAATCTTTTACTTTATTTCATTACTTGTGACTGAAGTGAAACTTACTACTTGGTGTTTTTAAATATGTCAAAGCCTATGTATACATCGAAGTGCAACATGTAACTTTGTTTTTTTTTTGGGTTTTTTTAAAGCAATAGTAAAACCCAGTTGTACAGTGATTGCTCTGTCACACACATGCTAGGTCGCCTGCACTCCAAATGTAAATAATTAATGACCACTCAAGGTAGGAAAGCGAGAAAAAAAAAAAAAACATTTTTGAGAGAAATCTGATTCGGCTAAGATGTGACAGGTGACAGCATGACAAAAAAATAAAGATAGGAAATCAAACACAACTGTTAAGATTTTCACAAAGCTAATATCTGCACTTACAAAGAAAACCTACAGAATTAAAGCTCATAGAGACGCCCTAACATAAAACTCAATTTTACAACAGAAACAAAAACAAAGCAGCAACCGCATAGCAACAAAACAGCCAGGGGCATCATGAAACAAACATTAAAAAGCAAGCCTCTGTTACCTGTGCTGTGACAGCTGTCTCCATCTGCATCGAGTATCCATCCAGAATAACAGGAGCACTTCACCGTGGTCTTGTACTGCTCACACACCTGACTGCACTTCAGGTGACGGCTGCAGTAGTCCACTGCCTCGCATGTCTTGTTGCTTGAATCCAGGTGAAGTCCAGGGGGACAGGAACACACAACTCCTTTCCCCGGTGCCACCGTGCACTGGTGACTGCAGCCCCCTCTGGCTACGAGACACATGTCTGGAGAAAAGAGACAGGTAAGCAGTTCTCGGGTAAACTGCCTCAGACAGAATAAAAACTGAATTCTAGAAGATTGGGAATGTACTTGTCAATGTTTGGACTTAAATCTGAGCTCAAAAAGCTCAAATTTTGCTAAAAGTTAGCTTATATTCCTTAACACATAAAAAATGCAGGTTTTCATAAACTCTTAATATCAATGTTTTGATGGGTTTTGATTACATAACCAGTCATAAAGTTTAGGCAATAATTGCTTTGTAACATAAGAGCTGCTTTTTTTAAAAAAAAAAAAAAAGAAAATGACATATAGCTGTATTGACTCAGATTCTATTTATTGGATATTAAAATATGATTTAAGTGTGATGGAAAATAAAATAGATGAAATATGTAAGGGTCAAATACTTTTCCACAGTACTCTAAGTCTCTGACTTTCCCAAAAATAAAATAGAGAAAAAAACTGACCCGGGGTCTCTTTATACGCCTTAATTAAGACTGTATTTTAGGATGGAATAAGATTATCCGCTCTAATCACCAAGAAAAAAATGTTTCTTGTCATGATTGTTACTGCGAGGTCTGAATCATGCTGAACTGGTCTAAATCAAGCAGACCCTTGAGGTTCCACTGAGCATAAACTAATAGCCTAAGATGAGCCAGCAGCCCACTTTTTGAGCCACAATAGCACTTCAGGGTCCTGCAGGAGCCCACTGAGGATTGGTTAGCAATGCTCTAGAAAATGAACCTCGATGTTTACACTACTCACTTTAACAGATTAAATTGCCACTGATAGTCACATGAGGGCATATTTTTGGTCTCTCTGAAGGCTTTTAGTGCACATTTGCCATTACCAGGAAGGAAGATTTTCTTTATGTTGTGTCTTGGGTCTCAGAAACAACAGATGCTGGTAACTTGTCAAGCACCAAGCTGCTGTGTGTGGAAGAAGGGGAATATAAAAAGACTGTGCTGGGACGCTTTCAGCAATCCGAACATCGTTTGAGAAAGAACAAGACAAACATTTTAAATAAGATATTGTTCAAGTCACACAATGCCCATCTGGAAAATGGACCAGTTCAAATTAAATTTTAAAGTTACATTGCGCAGATATTATTTTCACCCTGGGAGGTTGTCTTTTTACAGTGGCTTGCAGAGTATTCACAAATGTGAAACATTTTCACATTGTTTCAAGTTAAAACCAAAGCTTGTATTTTTAGGAATTATGTCTGATGTTGGATTGTAGCTAGAATGCCTAAAGATGTAGTATTTTCTTCAGCGTGCAAAAACACCATGTGTGGAGGAAAAGCTAAACATATTCATACTACTTATGGTGGAAAATGTTGGTGGTAGAATCATATTATGGGAATACCTTTCTCTACTTGACTGCTGATGTTCATAAACTGGTTCTGCTCAATCTGACTGACACTGAACTATTTTTGCAAAGAAGGATAATCAAAAAAAATGGTCTGTTAGCCTATCACATAAAATTAAAGTTTTATTTAGAATGAGACAACTTGAAAAAGTTGACTAAGTATTACAGCTTTTAAAAGGCTGAATGTTTTTGTTCATGTTTACGCTCTGTAGAAAATTGAAAATATAAAAAGTTCACAACTTAGCAGAAAAAAAGAAACTTTTTCTACTTCCGTGTCAACAGATGCTTAAATGTGTCGTTTTGCTTTCAGGATAATGCACAGAGCAGTGAGGGTGCATTGGTTATTGTACTTGGCTACTGTTGACTTGCCAGCAGAGCTAAACCCATCAGACACCTTTGGGATGAATTGTAATGCAGCCTGTGAGCGTGATTTAACAACAGGCATTGAAAACCTTGGTGAGAGCCTTCCTGGGGCAGTGATGGATGTTACAACAGCCAACATAATCAAGGTGGTGGAAAGAGATTTTCAGTAATCACCTGTAAAGTTTGCTATTCCCAATTCTTTCGGCAGAGTAACTATTTAAGGAAATTTTTCACCTAAAGGGATGTGAAGATAAGATGCAAAACGATAAGACAAAAAAAAATTACCACAGATGGGTCCTTCATCCGAACGGTCAGCACAGTCGACTTTGCCATTGCAGATCTTATCAGGCGTCAGGCAAACCGAGCTATCGTTGGCACAAGGGTACTTTGGGGGCTTGCAAACAGATGATTCGCAAGACTCTTCATCGGATCGGTCCTCACAGTCAATGTCTCCATCACATACCCAACTCTTTGTGATGCACTTGCCTGTAAAGTATGAGAGGCTGAGGTTAACAGAGGCAGTTCAAACTTAAGCGTCTCAGGTAAACATCAACTTGTTTTCCTAAACCTGTTTTAGGGTTCAGGCATTTATTTCTGTGCTGAACTTACTTTTCTAAACTTGGCCCATTTTCTGACAAGAAACTGCTTGACGTTTTAGCTTTTCTCTAACTATAGATACTTAAGAGGTTTAAAAAAAAAAAAAAAAAAAGGATGCCGAGGCCATGCAGATTTTGAGTTTAAGTTGTCATTGCTTGTCGTTTAGGCGTGATCTCACTTTTAACATTTCATTTTGTACTTGTGGGATTATAGCCAGATAACAATTGTGTAGTTAAATAATTTTAGCTACAAGTGTCTAATTTTATGTGAGATTGCATAAACAATCAAACCTTTCCATCTTTAAAATATAAATGAAACAATGGAAGGAGGAGTGAATGAATGGATCCAAGTGAGCTGGTTTGTCATCAATACTAAGGGTTGTTTGGACACCAGAAAGCATCATTTATTTTTCCAACCACGGAAAAAAACGTCTGCAGAAGTTAATCTTTAGTTAATCAAAATCAAAACATTTTTGCAGAAGACTTTCCATCAGTGCTCATTACTGGTTTCTTTTACACAATTAAAAGGTAATGATTCCTTACATGTTGTTGTAACTCAACTCAAGGTACTCTATTTTCTAAGAACGGGTAAAAACTTTATTTTTCAATGTGGATTTATAAATCTAACATTTTCATGTCCAGGAGGGTTTTTACACATCCCATTGTCTTCCATACAGAACGATTCAGATCACCAAACTGATTAATATCAAATAAGCATAATTTGCATAAAGAAGGGTGTGCTTTCATTTACTCAGGGAAAAACTAGATTCCAACCAATATCTGTTTTGGTCACATCTGCCAAATTTCAATCTACAATATCACTAAGACTTTTTGGAAAAAAATTGGTTGACTAACAAGACAAACATGGAACGTTTTAGAAAGTACACCTGACAAAAAACTAACGGCAAAAAACGTCATGCTACCAATCAAACATTGTCTTGTTGCTGCGGCGGCAACAAGATATTTTGCCAAAATTAATGGGGCTGTGAAAACTCCACAAAATCCTGAAAAAGGATGTGTGAATGACCGTCCATCACTCTCTCATTCTTCCTGCAATGAAGTTAAATCAAAACAATTCTTCAAAGAACAGTTGGTCAAAAATTCTCCACAGCGTTGCAAGAGACACATTGTTACCACCAATGCTGGTTACTGTTGCTGTCTAGGGTCGTACAAACAGTTGTTAATTTTAGGGGCCAATTACTTTTTTACAAGCAGCCAGATGCATTTGGATAGCTTTTTCACCATAATAAAAAAACATAATTACAAAACTACATTTTGGATTTGCTCAGGTTATCTTTTGCTTAAAATTGGTTCAGTGATCCGAAACACTTAACCGTGACAAAAAAACAAAAAAAAGGATAAACCAGAAATATATTCAGGGGGATAAATACTTTTTCAAAGCGCTGCATGTAAAACTCCACACTGTTTTACCCAAATTGAACTTGAAGGTTTTTGCATATTGCCAGTGAAAGCACTCATCTCTTGTGGAGAGGACAACAGCACCAGTGCAGAGAAGTGTGACACAGTGGAATTAGAGTAATTAATAATTGTGTGGTCTAATCAACCCGTCACCATGCAGCATAGCCTCCGTTCTTGATAAAAGCTGTCTGGGGAGAAACAGCAAAAAGGTGAAGGGCAAAATTCAGAGTTAATTCTGGCCTTACTGCAAATACTTGATATAAAAAACATACCAAGTTTGAATAGATGGACTCAAAACTGCCTAGATTAAAGATGTCCTGACTGTGGGAACAATAGTTAGTAACACAGAAATAAAAATAAATTAAAAAGAAACTATGGAAACAAGTATATAATTTTTTTTGTTTAATATAAAATAGGTGATGTTGAAAACAAATGAAGAAATGGGACGGGTCATGGGAAAAGTAGGAGCACGTTGCCACAGCATAAACAAAGAAAAATAAGAAAAAACATACATTTCTGATAAAATTGTGAAAGCTCACATTTGTATGCACACCTTTCCAGTGGGGTGTGGGGTTACTGAAAAGTAATCCAAATGAACAGCCTTTGTTACCACACCCATGTCGATGATCAGTTTTGGGGACAATTTTTTTCTGAAACTTTGAGGGTTTTTTCCTCACTGATCTGGTTTCCAGAATGCCGATATTTAAATGGGCATATCTCCTTCATTTATATATATATATATATTTTTTTTTATGTGTTTGACATCACTGCAAAGCTTAGAACACACACTTTCTGAATCTGTAAATAACTCAAAGCGCCCCCGGGAAGATTTGTTCCTAGCTTTGTCTTGGCCAGTCACAAATACTTGGATTTCCTGCTTTGAGAGAAGCTGGCTGGAGAAAAAATGATCTTAAGTTTGCTGATATCTTGTTACATTTTCATTGTGATAGTTTGACAGTTTGTAGATAAACGCAAAAAAAAAAAAAAAAAAAAATGGTGTTATACAGGAACACGGTAAATCTGCAAGCCTTTCAATCTAAGAATGAATTACAAAGTGCTTCATAATGTTAATAGATTGTAGCCTGGACATTTATGTCTCATTAGCTTTATGGAAAATGTATTCAAAAAATATTTTTGATGAAACCATAAATAATTTTTACATTGCATCTATGTGCCAACTCAGCCTGTATTTCTTATCAAGTTAATTTGCCATTTTAGTTTTCTTATTCTTCCCTTTTAGAAACTGCTTCTGGCCTAATGCTTCTGAGTTTGGCAGTGTCTATTTTCTTGAGAAAGTAATTGAGGGCGTTATTGGCATTAATTAATTTTGACACTATCTGATATTCTTTCCCACTGAATGCAGTCTTGCCTTACAATCTTTGTGCCTAAGAGTGTCTCTTTCCTGTACAGAGGAATTAATGTGACCAATGCTTTCTTAATTTTATTTGCTGTTCTTGTTCTACTTTCCCATAAATAAAAAAATATTCCTAACCCAATGCTTTGACCCGCTTCTTCTTTTCTACATGACTTCTTACAACTTAGCTGGTTGCCGACAGCCATTTATACTTATACTGCTAGACAGTAATTCATGTTACAAGGAAGTGGTTTCTCTCCACTGTCGCCTCATACGTGCAAATAATTCTTGAACATTTTAGCTTTTAGTATTAAATGCCAAAATGAGCGTGATGTACTCATCTTTCAATGTAGTTAAACAATATGAATTTGATTAAATGATTGCCTTGAACAGGAACAAATTGAATTGATTTGAATTCCATTTGGACCAAGATTTGCAATGATTGGACTTGTTGTCTTGTGAAGGGCCTTAAGAGGACATTAATTCTGAATTGAAGCTTTGTTTTCAACAGGATTAATTTAAATTAAATGCAGTTTGTTTTGTCTTTTTCCATGCATTGCTTAATGAATATTACTTAAATGAAGAACAAGGACAATATTTGGTAACATCTGAAAACGTAAGATTAATTAATTGACCAATAACTACCCAGCAAATACAGCTGTTGTAGTGCAGTTAATTTTTTTTTGGATAATTTTTACTTCTGAGATTCCATTGACAACCTGTATCTTTGCAGGTGAACTTGGCCTTCGGGTCACACATCCTTTTGGTGCCCTCGCAGTCTTTCTCATCACTTCCGTCCTCACAGTCCTTGTCTCCATCACATCTCCAACGTTCAGGGATGCAGGTTCCATCCTCAACACAATGGAACTCATCCCCACTGCATTCAATCACAGGTGGGAGCACTGGAACAAAAGTAATCCAACAATTAATGCTTCACAGTTCCATTCAGTAGCATCACAACACTGAATCGCACAACAGTAATTGGCTTGTTATTTTTGTTTGTTCGTTTTTTTTTGTTTTGTTTTGTTTTGTATTTAGAAAATATTCTTTTAACATTTCAAAAGATCTATTTATTGTCGCAGCCTTTTGTTTATGGGAAATAGTTCAATTCCAAAGTTTGTTCGAGCTTGCTGCTTTGTTTAGTAGTGGGTTACTAAGTCAGCAATGGAGGATTTATTGAAATATAAAAGACATTTGCATCATTGTTCTGTTTAATAATACGAGCATGACAACAAGTTCCCACAGGATGTTAATATTTTTACTTCTGTTTTTCACATAAAAGAGTTCTGAATCACAACATGCCAAGAAGATAATGATTTGAGACATCTATTGTGTGGTTTAGGTATTAAGTTGAAATCACAATTGATCATTTGCTTCACTAAAACCAAAACCTGGCTTTTATTTTCTCCGTCCAAACAACAAAGATGTAACCTAATCTCTTTCAATCCACTGAATAGACGCAGTGAGGATGGAGAGCGCAGCAGTTTATTTCAGAGTAGTGTGATGAATTATCTCCACATTTTAGTGACAAGCAACTGAGCTGTGGTCCTTATTCTAGTGTTGGATTAGCTCCATGTAATAATTCGATTATATAGTTCAACTCCCATTGGTAAAAGGTCTAACTATAGCTTTCTTTGCACAGTCAAAATTAAATAAATAAACCTAATCAACCCAGTTTAAAGAGAAACAGACATTCTTACATGCAGGTCCACCTCTGCAGGTTGTGTTCTCATCGCTGAAATCCCCACAGTCATTGTCACCATCACAAGCCCAGTCTGCTGGAATACAGCGCCCACTGGTACACTGAAACTGAGTGTTTGAGCAGGTCTGCATGCAGCCCACTTCATCACTGCCATCGCCACAGTCATCATCTGCGGACAAAGACAACATTCACAAAGAATATCAGAGGTGACGCGTTTAATACTACTCAATGGGCATACTTGTTAACGAGAAAACTGGCTGATTAGTTGCGCTCACCTGAATCGCAGTGCCACTTGACACTGATGCAGCGTCCATTTGAGCAGCTGAATTCGGTGAGTGGCTGGCACGTAGGGAAAGCTGGGGAAAAGGAGAGGAAAAAACTGTTTGTCAAATTAAAGAGAATCCAGCTTGTATGAGTGGTTGTCTAGGAATACTCTAAATTGGCATTGTATGCTTTCATAATTTTAGAAAAAGGACGGTTTTCTGACCTAATTTGCACTGTGCTTCTCCTAAATTCAATTTACCTACAAGAATATTCCTTAAGAAATGTGTATGATGCAGACATTTGTATCATATGTGGTTCATAACACCGTAATCAATATTTCATATCTGGGTATAGGGGCTAAATTTAGCATTAAAATAGCTTCATGAACCAAACTTTTATTTGGATGTTTTATTTCAGGGGTGAGACAGTCTTTGCCTGAGACTATTGTAGGGTTTAAACAGACTAGTTCAACTCAAGGACAAAACACCAAAACACAAGCTCTGCACAGTGTGCTACATGCAGTCTGCTGCAGCGATGAATGTTGTGACCTCTACATTAGGGACACAAAACATCAGCAACGCAACACAGAAGAGACACCTAAATTGCGTGGTTCATCTTCATCTCTGGGATGAGGGAAACTCTTTTGAAGGTAACAATATGCATGTTTTGGACATGGAGGACAAGTGGTGTGAGAGAGCAGTTAAGCATCCAAAACCAAGTCTAAACAAAGAGGTGGCCTTAGCTTGGAGCTTCTTCAATGTTACAGTGCAGCCTTGAGTCATTTACGCCTTCTGAGATGAGACCAGATGAACTCACATGTTAGCATGATTAAGGGATATATTTGAATCATTAAGTGATTCGTGTGAGCTTAATGAACCTATGAGTGTGACTGTTTTCACTATAATTTATAAGCTTGACACTTCTAAGTCATGTTTAGAAGAAAAGTAGTGTTTTGGATTATGGTAAAACGTTCAAGAAAAGAGGAGAAGTCCAGTTGCCTTTCATTTTAAACCCTTTGGATCACAATGTCTTGGGTGGCTAAGAATCTACACCAACATAGCACCACATTAGCTTCATTAATCACAAATCTTAAATCCACTGCAAAGCATCAGCTTTGTGAACCAAAGCCCTCAGAAAGCTAGGGTAGGGTTCAATTAGCAATCAAGAAACAGCTCATTAAAAATGTAAGCATATTTCTCCAGAGTATATCTATATCTATATATATA
>NW_006800079.1:388684-408982 GCF_000485575.1 Poecilia formosa
TATATATATATATATATTTCTTTGTGTGTTGCGGCCATTTTTGATCGTATCCAGACAGGAAGGGAGGGAGACAGAGAAAAGGGAGAACATGGTCCAGGGCCAGGGGTCAGTCCCTTTACAGCTGAATTAAAGCCACTGTACAAAGCTGTGCCTGCTCTAGACATGTGGAGCACTATCCAAATATAAGTCTAAAACAGAGGACAATATTTGGTGGCCGTTTAGTCAATTAAGCAATTTGTTTTTCTGAGAAAGTTAACTTTTAAATAAGTGGAATGTAGTCTGCAATAAAAGTACTTGTATTTGGATATGGAGATAGTAAAGTCTCAATTATTCAGCCTGTAATGTTGTTATGCAGAGGAAAAGAGAGGCTGACAAAAGTTTGCAAAGACTGAAAAAATATCATTAAAATCCCTGCAATTCATTAATCACTTATTCTCAACGTTGCCAAGAAACTATGGTCATGCTCTTCAATCTAAAAAGTATCTATAGTACTGATTTGGAAATACTTGCCAAATTCTTTGTTATTGGTGACCCTGTTTATAAGTGGAAAATAATGTGAAATTCCACTTCTGATTAAAGCTTTGTGCCCATGGAAGCCTTGAAGTGCTGTGGTTTCTTTCAGAATGAGTTCTGTCTTCACATTTCATCTGTTGCTCAATGCCTCCAGTCACACAACCAGATGTAAAACATGCTTGGCCATGAAATAGAATGCAGTCTTCACACAAACAGCTTTCACCCGTCGTCAGCTTACTATTCAGACAACGCAGTATATTCAAAAGGTTTTCGATATTAATTTCCTACTTTCGATTTATCTTACAGTTGTTTTTCCTGTCATCTGTCTTAGCATATTATGGGTTTTCTCATTTTTCTCTTTTTGTTAACTTAATAGAAATCCATCGTGTCCCACTCACGGCTTTGTCATCACCTGAGATTTAATAAAGAAAAATCTTATGAACTATTTCGGTTTACTTTAAAACATCATTTTTATTTATAGTGATAGGGAATGGATAGGAAAACTAAATATTTTTCTGTTTTTGTGGGCTGATAACATCGTCAGAATCGACATACCAGCCTAATTTTGGTATACTCTATACAGAAGGGTTATTGACTTCCCTGAGAAATGCAAGTCTCTCTCTCTCTTGAATTGATTTGTTGGCAGTCTGCTGTAGCTGCATGCTATACCTTTGATGCTGTAGAGAAGGTATCATTATCATATTAGTGTCATCTAAAGAACGCCGCATTTCCCTCAAATGTAATGGGTCTTACTGACAGGATGTGACTGCCTGGGATTTAACGTTTGTTAAGAACAGAGCACGAGCATACATAAATAATGAGGGTTTCAAGTAAACAGCTAGCATGGCTAAAAATGAAACACCAGTATCTATAAATAATGACGCCATCGAGAGAGTCCAGCAGAAGCCATTGTGTGACAACCACTAAACTACTGACAAACAAAATCCAAATTAACATCAATCTCGGAGGCAGCCACCACCGAGCTTCAGGTGCTCCAAAACCCACAGTAGCTCCACTGAAGCTAAGTGAGCTGCCAGGGCTTCACAGAAGAGTGCCTGCAGAGAAGTGATGCCTGAGGAAGCTCAGACAACAGTAAGGGGAGAGAATATGTTTTGCTGCACAGCTTGATTATGATTGAATGAAGCCGAGCATGAACTTTAATTACTGCTTTACACCCCGGCTGTTTGTGACTGCGTACTGAAGCGGCTTAGGACACACAAAGGGAGGCTGATGTGATATGGCACAGAGCAGCGTTTGGCAAACATCAATCACCGTTAAAGGGCTGATTTAATACAAATAGTGATTAAGGACAATCTTCAAACCTTTTCCCTGATCCTTCAAATGTATGCTGCTAATACATCTACTCCAACCTCACTGCTAAAAACAGCTTTTGCACCCTCAAACGCCCCTTTACCCTCTCACATAATAAAAGGTTAAATACATCTTCAAAGAGCTCTAAAAAACCTCGGGCCATCATAGTGTCTGATGTTTTTTTATGTTTTCTAAGATTTATCCAGAACACTGCAACTTTTAACTCACTGAACTCAGCTGACAAGTTGTATAATACCACAGAGGCGCTACTTAAGAACAGTGAGCTGCTGTGCAAAAGTATTCTGTTTACGCAGCATCATTCCTTTAAGCTGTTGCCACCAGTGAGGAAGTGTTTAGTTTTTGGTCCAAAGAACACAACATCAATAATTCAGCCTCAAAATTCTCTCAACGGAATGTAGTAATGGGTGAGAAAACAACTATGTATTCGAAATGAGTACGAAGCTCTGACTAACATTCATTTTCATAGAAGCACAGATGACTAGAGCTTTGGTAAAACTCGAGCCTCTGCCAGCGAAGCAGGCCTTGCCGTTCTGTACAATTTAGCAGCCATTCAGAAATGAGAAGTTCCACCTGGGTGATTGTTCAGTTCTGCAGGTGGAATTCTAAAATTGCACTAAGCATAAAAACACAGCAAAAAAAAAAAAAAAAAACATCTCACTGCAGTAATTATCAAGATTAGTCTGTGAAGCAGCACATTAGCATGTCATCACAAACAAACTGACCTGGTAACGGCTATAGCCTATAACGTAGCAGAGACACATACAGCATGTTTCTTGTAGCTACAATACAGTCCACAAGGATAAGTCATAGCATGCTTAGAACATGGAATCACTATCTCAAAAGAACAAAAAATATAAAAAAATGTAAATACATTTTCACACATATAATTTGTTAAAAAAAAATCATAGGTACAAAGATTCTTCTGAACATATTTATTCTGTACTAATTTATTCATGTGTTTTGATAATTATTGCATACATTCAGAAAATGATGTCAAATCATGATTTGTGACTGGTACAAAGCATTTATAAATCTGTTTCTATATCTCTTCCAAACAAAGCTTTTTTAAACAGTATCTGACACAGATTAACTTCAAATAGACAAACAACCGTCAGCATTTGGTAATCACCAGTCATCTTGACATGTGCAAACAGAAATTTGACAAAAATGAATGAAACGGACAGAAAATGTCACTCAACCCACCACCGACACATCTGCCTTTAGCCTAAACAAATGGTTAAGCCTCTTTCACACTGTTGCAAATCTGCCCTGCATTTCTTTAGCACATTGACAAATCACATTTTAACAACACTGTTGAATGGATTTGAAACTATAAAAGTCATAAGAGTTCCAGCTAAACTAAGCCTCCACTGTCCTTTCAGGCATGTTAAGGTAGACAATTTATTAATAGTCACAACTCTGAAAATTTCATAAATTAATGCAGAAATCATCATATTTTTGAGCCACAAAAAAGTTAAACAAATAAATTCCACTCTGCCTTTCTGTTGCTTATCAAAGCAGATGGGTAATTTCAAATCATACTTTTCAGAAAAAAAAAGAAAAGAAAAAAAAAAAAGATCTTTTGAGTCAGCCACTTAAGCGGGAAGGCATTACATGAAAATGTACCAACTGTAAAAGGAATGCCAGTAAATCTAATATAGTAATGCAGACCCTTCTTGAGAAAAAAAGACAGTCCTTAATGGGAAGCTGTTGAGTGGATGTATGGCAACTAATTAGAGACACAGAAAAGAATTCAGTGGCATTTTGCTGCATCATCTAGGCAAGAAACATAGATGAGCTCCGTGTAAACACAAAAAAAGGTTCTTTGGCTACTGTGTCGACTACTATTTGATGCTGCTCAAACTGGACTTACTTCTTTTTACTCCAGCCTTGCTTCACTTCAACACGAAAAGCAACTCAGTGGGAAACACGACACTCATAAGACATTTGCTTTAAAGATTTCTCACCCCTTTATGTAATTTCTGCACAGAAATGCATATTTATGCAGTAGAAAACATGGTAAATTTATTCACGTACGTATTATGCTGTACTTTTAAAGCCACTGTGGAAAATGAACAGCACTGTATTAAATAACCCAACAGCAGTGCCTCTTAGAACATATTTTCTTTCTATCAATTACAGGTGAAATGTGGCGTTATATCTATGAGCAAGAACTGCAAAAATGCTGACAGCTCTCTGACACAGCCATAAATTAAACAGTCACATTTCAAGTGTTTCAAGAGCAAAATGGAAAACTAGTTTTGACATTTTACCAGCTGATGACACGGCTATTCAATCAGCAGTGAAACCTAAAGCCCTTACACTTTTTCAACTTTTGTTTTAGACACAATATAAAGATAAATGTAGTGCTGTGAAAAAGTAGCTTCCTCCTTACAGATTTTTATATGAAAATGTTATAAAACCATCCCTGACCTTATGTGCAAACATAACTGTTCCATCAGTATGTGAAAAAGTAATTGCATTTGTTATCATTGACAAGTTTTGAAGGACATTTGGCCCACTTTTCTTGGCAGAATGGCTGCCTAGTAAATGTTTCATGCATAATCTGCGTATTTGAGCTCATAGCACAATATCATCATTAGATTCAGATCCAGACTTTGACTAGGTCACTCTAAATGACAATAGGTATGACATTTGTAGGAAGTGGCTGAATTAAAACGATTCTGCAAACAAGAGTGGGCTGAAAATCCTCTACATTTCATTTTCATGTCAATGGCTGTTTTGCAAATGCTTGAAGGTTGTTACTGCCAAGCATTAAATAACAAATTGTTACATTTAGAGGCAATTACTTTTTCACATGGACCTGAGTTGATTCAGGTAGCTTTTTTCCCCTTAAGAAATCAAATCAAGATTTCAAAATTGCAGTACTCAGGTCATGTTTGTTTGGTATTAAATTTAGCTTGATGATCTGGAACATTTAAATTAAACAAAGCAGTGAAAATCATGATGTAAATACTTTTTTTATAGTCTTTTTAACCATCTGAAACATAAAATGTGAGCCTCTACTATAAGCCCCAAATAGCTTTGTTTATGTCCAGTCAGTAAGACTATAATAGCATGTGGTAAATATTCAGGAGACTTACTGCATGATATTTCATCTGACATATCCCCACAGTCATTCTCCCGATCACAGCTCCAGCCTCGAGGTATACAGCGTCCATTCTGGCAGGAGAACTGGTCGGCTTGACAGGGCCGGGCTGCGAAAACAAGAAAGTGAGAAAGTGGTCTCCTAATTCAATCACAGCATTATAGGCGCACAAGTCAATGTTGGATAACACAACTGCATCTAATGTCCACTAGATCACCAAAATGTCAATGTCTGGCCAGCGCAAACTCTTTATCACTCTGTCTCACAGCAAAATGTGGCATGTCTGACAGCGTGTGTAAAATGTGCTGTTGCTTGATAGGCCTTCAGTCACATCCTGGTGGTCATGTACATGACAGCACTCAAGCAATGTCCTGCTGTAGTGGGATATGCATGTCAATCTGCCAGTGCAGGAACATTCATCATCCACTGACTAATGCTTATTGGCTGATCTTCTATGGATAAAAAGCTGCAGAGAGGCACTGTTAAAGACATAGAGACAATCTACCATGAGCGTTCCTGACAGAAAGTTTCCTCTCAAAGGTACCGCGACTCTTTGATACCATATAGCGCTCGCACACACTGAGAGTGATAGTACTGCACCAAAGCTTCTTAAGAGCCTCAAATTATAACAGTGATGGCTGCCTTGACAACACCTGACACCTCGGCTTAAGACATGGATAAATAAAGCACACCTGAGGTGAGAACATCTCATCAAAAGATGAGAGAGAAAAAAGCTTTCCACCTCTTTGTACAGACGAGAAAGCTGTTTGATCTTTAATGCTAGCAGTCTATAAGCTCGATGAGCTAAAATCAATTAAACAGCACATCAGTCTTCTGAGAAACAGAGCATTAACCACATGATGGGAGCCTTTTATCAAAACATAAAGGGGAACTCCTTTAAAGAGTAATTATATTTCCAACAGTGAATGTAGGAACATAATTGTGGAAATAAACTGTCCTGCATGTAAAGAGGAGCGTCAAACTATCAAACAGCTGCCAAAACTACAAACATAAAGAATGATGAAGAACATACCAGAGCAAGTGGTGTTGGCTTCATCTTCACCGTTACCGCAGTCACTGGTTCCATCACAAAGCCATCTTTTGGGAATGCACCGGTTGTCGTTGCATTTGAACTGATCATCAGGACAGGTGTGGTTGTCTGAAACAGTTCAAATAGACACAAAAATGACAGTGACTTTGCAGAAACCCACTAATAGTTAACAAAGAAAAAAAAAAACAAACAAACAAACAATAAAATTAAGCAATGCGCTCAAATGACTCAAAAATGATGTTTTTCTGAATCTTTAGTGCGATGGTTCTTACTGAAGAAAGACTCAACGCTATGTTGCTTAATCAGTTTTTTAAAAGGAAGCCAGAAGACAAAACAAATTATTTTCAACAGAGGAATTTTCACGTGACCAGCTATTTTTAACAATTAGACAAGACGTTAGCACATAACAGAAAGGCGACAGAGATTATAGTAAACTGCTCCATTATTTTATTTTCAACATTCAAATTTCTACACACAGTCTGTAACTGCTCTCCAACAGGTTATATAATAATTAGCTGAATAAATCCTTACTTGAAGCCTTCACTGTAATGGCAGGAAAATGTTTCCAATTAGCTATTAAGTGATTATTAATAATTTTTTATGACTTTTTTAACAGTTAAATTAAAACAGTGACACCTTTTTCTACATCTTTTTTATCTTTTGATTATGTCATTGAAACACAAACTTCTTGTTGAATGAACATAACTTCTACCTAAATCTGACAGTGGTATGAATCATTTTGGGCAGAACTGTGGCAAAAAAAAAAAAATTAATCATATCACTGAGTCATGGCTGAGTTGCACTTGCACAAATTTTGAGGCAGCGATGCCCACCTGGTATATATGACGTCTCTACATTATGTTTATGCCATGAGACTTTTACAGTGTGTCCTAAAACACTCCATGAATGTCTCAGTAACAGATACTTTGAAAAGTCTTGCTTTTTGTATTGAAAGCCACACATGTTTGACACTGAAATTCAAGACTTATGGGGGATACTGTGAACCAAGTATTCGCATTAAAGTCACATTCAGTTCATTTTAATATTCTTCAGTGAAAACACTATCACCACATACCCTATTTTCTTGTCAGCCTTGCAATTAAGTCAAGCTGCACACCGAGTTTATGAATTCATTAATTCTCATCACTTATAGATTGCACTAAGTAAGTAAGAAAATTTATGTGCATACTTAACACAATGAGTAATAGCACAATTCCTTAAACAGGGATGGCTGTGTGGAGTTAGGGTAGATCTAGATTTCACAGTTGGATAATGTAAGAGGTTCCCAAACTGATAGTAGTGTTCTGACAAATTTGTTCTGAGGAAAGGGTTTGATTCCATTTCTATCAATTTGTAAGACGATATTGAACTTTTATAATCCAAAGAATAACACTAAAGTATGTGGGAATATCAACACTGACATCTTGTGTTGTTTAGTTTGTGGCGACACTGTTTTATGAAGACTCAACATCCATTTAGATAAACCGAGTCAGATTATCCCAAATGATATTCTAGCAGTGCAGCTAACTGGTGATTCTTCTTTAATTTCTAATCATGCTGGCATATGATTATGGTGTAAAAATGTACTGCTTCTGCCTTCCATAAAAATAAATAAATAAATGAATGATCCAAATGAACCAAAAACTCTGCTCCTCCAAGTAATCTGTTAAAGAGTGATTCTCCAAGAAGGTAGACAGCAGCACATTTAACATCCCTGTTTAGTGTCAATTAGCAACATGGATGTTGACAGCAAGAGAGAACTAACTGTAAAAATCGTAGTGTTTTTTTGTTGTTGTGCTTTTTAAAGTATTGACCCATACAGTTTCTGCATGGGGTATTTTTATTTTTTGAAGTGACTAATCAAGATCCTCACAGCAGCTGTGGCTCTCCTCATCGCTTCCATCCAGACAGTCGTCGTCGCCATCGCACTTCCACGAGGCCCGTATACAGCGCTGATTGTGACACTGGAATTCGTCGCTTTTACATCGAGTTGGCTCTAAGACTTCAGTGGAGGAATCTGGGGAAAAAAACAGTACAGAGGAGAAATTAAAATCAACATGGGACTTGGTAAGAGGTATGGACTCAGGAGAAATTATTGGCATAGCCATAATAGCAGGCAAACTCAGTTAATAATGTGTCACAACCCCACAGAACATAAAGCAAGTGGGATTTGTTTTGGGTAGCTGGAGGTCTGGTGGGATAATTTTTCACCTGTATGTATTTGTTTATTGCCTAATTTGCATAAAAACAAGGACCTGTTCCGTCTTTCTCCCTTAGCATGATGGCAGGATGACAGCAGGAGATGACGATCCTGGACTTTGTATTTCATCTGATTCATTGTGTACTCCTACCTGAACAGGTGACATTGTTCTTCTCCAAAGCTTGGTTGTCAGCACAGGCACACACTCTGCCTCCTGGGATGGCAAGGCAAAGGGTACTACATCCTCCATAATTCACGCTGCATGCGTTCTCACCTGGGAGAAACAGATCGCAAACACTGTCAGTTAATTTTACAATTTCCAAGCCTTGTGAATATTAGTACCTTTCACCACTTTAAGTCCTGCAAAATTAATCCCATTTCTGATGCAAAACCCATTTCCCGCCTTACTTAGACATGCCAGGTGTAAGCCATACATCACATGAAATATTGGGAACACAGCAAGAGAAATATATTTGACATTTTTATCATTTTTTTCAGTGGGGATAATTTGTCTTCCTGGACAAAACTGTCACTCCTCAATAGCAAAAAAGACCCCTATAAAGTTAAGCCATGTGACACCTTTGTCACTTCAATTTACCACTTTTCCCAAAAGCAGAGCCGGAACCAATGAGATAAAGCTTTTGGTCTTGTGGGAGCCAATCAGTAGTAGCCACAACATTGGACATCCAATTAATCTATCCAGTGGTCACAGAAAAACATCTAGACGTTTTCTGGATCATGTGAGCTAGTCTGTGCACACAAAAACCACAACTGGTTCGCATCGTGCGCTTGACAGGGCACTGCTCTACTCACAATAAGCATCTCTGATGCTCTTCTACAGGGATCAATGTTTTAAGGATGCAGCAAAGGCGCAAAACCCCTTTGACTGTCTGCTAAAACAATATTCTTCTAAATGTATCATATTCTGCTTTTACATGGTTGTTATAAAGCAAAAGGAGAAGTCCACAGAGGACATTCTACTGACAACATTATCCATTTTGTCTCCTATCTGTTCTTTTCAGCATCATAACATGAATCGATCTTCTCTCAATAAAAGAGAGAAGGAAAAGCATCAAATACTGACATAACAGCAGTATTTGATGCTGCCATTCCCTGAGCATCAAATACTGCTGCTATGTCAAAGCTAGGATTGAAATGCACCTGCCACCACATGCTTTGATGCCGAAAGCAAACTGTACCTTAAAAATAAGCAACAAAGTCAGCCCTGTGGCAGGTTCGGTAAAATGGAGTAGTGCTGGAATAAGTCACTGTTTTACTTATTTATTTAGTTTTTGTTTTTGTTTTTTATTTAGGTTGCTAACGTCTGAATCATATTTGAAATTTATGGCAGGTAATATTCCATGAGAATTTAGCTCCACTATGTATCAATAATACATGAATCTATTGCCATCTCTCCAGATTTATTTAGTCAGCAGTTTCCATCTGTCCGTTGTTGACCAACAACTTATTTTTCTCCAAGTGTAACTTTTTTTTTTTTTTTTCAGCTAAAAAAGTTTTAAACCCTATCTTTCTGTTGGGCCCAGTGAAAATGCCAGAAGAAGAAATGGACAATTATTGTATTATTTACTGATGTACTGTTAACCAGCTAGGTAGTATGTGGTTGGGGGTGTAATTTCTGTAGCTTGAACATTTTATTGTATAAAATTGCTCTTTATAACATGTACAGAATAAGTTTTATTTTGTGAGCTTACTTGTTTGACAGTTGATTTGCCAAAAATACATTTTTATTTTCAGATAAAAGACAGATAGATCTCTCCTCCATAGTATGAGGATTGTGACTTTAATGAAAAATATTAAAGTACTCAGGTTGGAGTCAAGTTGTGGGCTTAATTCTGTCCAAAAAAGCTTTGAAAAATGAAAGGTCAAACATAGATTTTTACATCTCGCAAAGTATGGTATATAGAATCGATTTTACCACTCAAATGAAAATATAAGTATTTTTGGGGAATATGCAATATGTTTGTTCAATCTTGTACAATTTCAGACTTCTGTTTATTAAAACAAATCTCAGAAATTGGAAGATTTCAAAACAACTCCCCTAAATCTCCTTTCAACAAAAACCTGTGTGTCTCACCTGCTAATTCAATAATCAATATAGAATAAAAGTCCTATGGGGGGGGTTACATCTTCGACTTATCAGGAATTACTGAAGTCTTGCGATTATGCAAACACTTATTCCATGTGATCTCAAGCAATAAAAAATATATATCAATATTATTCCTGTACAATAAAAATGTGCATTAATGGTTACTTGGTTGGCACAATTTTCTAACAGACAGAATGGGAGTAAGATTATGACATGAAGCTCTCTACATGTTGATAATCTACTCCAGCGCCAGTCACTGCAATGAAATAACAGAGCAACAGCATTTTTTGTTACTCTGGAGTATATATAATACATCTTGTAGATATAATACATCTTGTAATAAATCCCCCATACACATTAAGACAACAGGAATGCATAGTGTAAAGGAAGAAATTCACATTCGGCAACATTGAACGGCTACTAAGTGAAGGGAAAGCTGCCAACCTTGCTGGCTCTGTGCGTCATAGACACGCAGGCCAAATAGAGGTGGTCTCTCGCTCCGTAGAAGAGTGACATCGCCCGTGGATAAGTCCAGCTGGAATACAGACGCATTCATGTACTCCGTCCAAAAGATGAAATTGCGATAATGAGAGATGCCGAAGGGATGGTTCAGCTCTTTTCCTCTGTACACCACCTGCAACAAGAAACACCGTGCACTATAATCAGAAGATTAGCGGAGCCACAGAGAGGCACCATCAGCAACAGCAAAATCAATCATCTCAAAGCAGACTCTAACTATTTGAATATGGGTTTAGATATAATTCGGGGTGGGGAGAATGATGAATGTTATTTAATTTCTTTGCACAAATGCATCCGGCAGAGCAGCCTGCTTGTAATAATGTTAGATAGAATCTTGGCATTGATTAAAGATCATTTACAAATAATTTATTATCATTAATATGCCGGTTTAACTGCAGGGGCAGTTAGGGATGAAGGGATATTTTGTTGGCTGTGGTTTTAGAGAGGCGGAGATTTGTTCAATGATCTCACTGCTTTGAAGAATCAAATCACCACCATTAAAACGTTTTAAATTAGAAACTACTTTTTTTTGTCATATTAACATTTTATAAGGCTGAACGTTTTTGAAAGATTAAAACTTTAATTTACCATCGTGTAGTTGACTGATTCAGACAGCAAAATGAAATTAAGACGCGAAGGTCCAAATCATCAGTATATACATACCATTCTTCCAGTTCCATTCAGGTAAATCTTCTCAATATGATCATAGTAGGCATCACACCAGAACATCGTGCTGCTACTGTGGTCTAGAGTCAGACCATTAGGCCACAGCATGTTGGAGGTGACGAAAATACGGCGATTGGATCCATCCATCCAGGCTTTTTCTATCCGTCCTATGCTGTCATTGACCTCATCCTCTTCCCAGTCTGTCCAGTACATCCAGCTGTCATGCAGAGTAGTGGACAAGAACAGCACAAGCTGTCACTGCATCAATGTACAAATGAATCATCGTCTTAAATTAAGAAAGTACATGCCTGGAGCATCTGGGTATTTTACCCTGAATATTATAATATATTTTATATTCAATGTTAGATTGTTTTTGACTCTCTATAAGCAGCTTAGGGGAAGACAAACTGTACTTTTAAATGTATTGTGTGAAACTGATGTAAACTTGGCTTTTTTTTAATAATGCTTGGCTGTATTTCCTTGCAAAGTAATAACTTTTTCTTTTTTTTACCTGCATGGAAAATAAGTTATCGCCGTTATTCATCAAGCAACAATTTACCTCTCCATTTTCTTGTAAACAAATCTCTCCCAGGCATGCTCGCTGTCTCTATAAGTGCATCTGATAGGTGTATCAAAACATCAAGGTAGAGTTAGTTGTTTTAAATTCCCAACCACAAAAATAATGTCGGGACTACACCTCTGAATGAGCCAGAGGTATCTTTAACATGATTGGGTCAACAATTTGACACGGTCTTTTCTGTAGTAACAATGCCCAGGGGATTTGCTCTGCTTGAGTGTTGCTGACTGAGCCGTGTGCCCCGTGCTTCTCACCAATGGCAGAGGGTTGGCTCAGGAAAGATAAAACAGATTGGGATAGGAAGGTGAATGAATACCGTGTCTCTGAGTCGTCTTTGTGACCTCATGAATTATTGATACCATAGTACTTCCACAGACACACAAATTCATGCACACACGTCTACACAGCTGAATATAGATAGACACTGCATCAGATGCTCACCATTTATATAAAGCACAAAAAGAGAATATTAATACTTCCTTCACTGATCTAAATTCAGCCAAAATGCTGAATGTCATCCTTTAATTTAATATTTTTCATTTAAAGCTGCAGGGACTCTAGTCAACATCTCAGGGCGCTATGAAGAAGAAAAATTTATTTTTCATTGATACACCAGACACACGTCTCAAGTTATTGCTAAAAATGGTTCAAATTGGTTTGCACAAATATTCTATTGTTGCATACTGTTTTCTGATTCCAGGTTGTGTCTTCATCAGCTAAAAAAAATGATACCTTTGACTTTAATGACACAGTGAACTTCACGTTTTTCGTGTAACACAAATGTATATATATTTTTATTTTCATCACAAGAAGGCAAAGAACATAATATGCAGAAGGAACAGACATTCTTGACTTAAAACATCCCACAGTGATTTTTTTCAAAATTGGTGAAGGAGGAGCTGAGTCATAGATGTCTACAGCTACTAAACTGGGTTGCTAATGCTGACTAACACTGCTGTGCCTTATTTTCTTTGAGGGTTTTTTTAGAATTCTGTGGCTCTAATGCCCTTTATTTCACAGCAGATTGACGGGAAAGAGGGTTGTGAGAGGTGGAAGACGTGTCAAAGGCCAGCGGACCGGGACCCTGTGAAGGTCACATAGAGGACTGAGGCCTCCGCCAGTGGTTCATGCATCTTACTCTCTGCACCACCACAGTGCCTCTGCGTGAGTTTCTTATTTTGACATGCAATTTGGTGTTACAAAAAAGCGTTTCAAGCGGTTCTAAATGTAAAGAAATAAAAGTATTTTGTGAAATATCAAGGCATAGTGTATTAAGCCAGTTTGTTGCTTATGATATGGCCCTTTTCCTATGTTGCATGTCTTTTTGGAACAGGTACACCCAGTTTGTATTTATTATTGTTGCTGTTTGTTCTTATGTGCACCCCTTCTTTCTTAGTAAAATCATATATTAACACATCCACTAATTGTGAATGTAAAATTAAAAAAAAACTACTAAGGTGGAAAATGGTGTTTAGCATAAATGGTCAGTACCTTCGCCTAACTACATTATCATACAAAGTGTTCAAATACTTTTAAACTAAATAAATATTATTTATTAGTTAATTTTAAAACAGTTGGCATAGTGAGGTGAGTGAATGTTTACCAATGGGAAAAGAAAAATTCACAAAACATAGCGTGAAATGAAATAACATTATTAATGGATTGTTGGGAACCATTTAAGAAGCATCTGAATAACATCTGTAGCTGTAAAAACTATATATGGCATTTATTGCATCTATAAGTACTCTTGCTATTGTCACAGAACTATTAACGTGTCCAAAATGTCTGTGGTCATCTAGATTAGCTGAAGAGCAAATAACTGATAGCATTATATGTGTAAAAATTTCTGGAAAGTTATTTATTTAGAGACATGTATCTTTGCAATATTTGTCCACTGTTTAAAAGCCAGGAAAATACAGAGTAATGTGAAGATGGAATAAAAATCATCACATTTTCTGATCTGGATATTGCTATGCTCCAAAAAATGCAAAAAGCAGAAAATAAATAAACAACACAGCCTTTTGTCACAGATATGTTT
Organism: Poecilia formosa; assembly: GCF_000485575.1. NCBI lineage: Eukaryota > Metazoa > Chordata > Actinopteri > Cyprinodontiformes > Poeciliidae > Poecilia > Poecilia formosa. The sequence continues at coordinate 402,797 of NW_006800079.1, forward strand.
ACCGACTAAAAACATTTATTGAATATGACCAAACCAAACCTTCTGTGACGGTAAATATCGAAGGCTTTAATCCTTCTTAAGTTTAAGTTTTTCACTAGGGAACAGCAAATTGGTAACCTCAAACTACAACACCCACAAGCAGTCACTAAACATAGCTTTGAAAATGTCTCAATTGAGAGAATCTAATATTTGGGTTACACACTTATCGGCAGGCACCGAAACCAGTGGGGTTTGCATCATAGCATCAACAGCTCTTTGAATTTGGAATTTTATACATTTAAATGTTCGCCTGAAAATGAAGAAACTATCTCAAAAATATATCTAGTTCCAAATAGGCAAAAACAATGATTGTTTCAGAACCCCTGAATCCTGCCAAAAGTCTACATTTACATCAGATTTCCCATCAGTTATATTGGCATAAAGAGACAAAATCACATAAGGAAATGACTTGCACAAAATGTTTTGACTATTCACATATTTCATTCTTAATGTAGCAAAACAGTGGAGGAAGTTACTATTAAGCTGACACTCATGTCAACACAAACTGGAGGTGGCAACAGAGCAGAAAATAAGGTCTCAAGACTGCAGTGGAGAAATCTGTAGGAGAAGTGCAACCATTTCATGTGAAAAGAGCCGTCCAGCTGAGCAGATAGAGATCAAAGAACTGCCGGGGTTCTGGCTGAATGTTCGCTCGCAAGCCTAAAACTAGCTTTTCTAATCACCTGTGCTGTCAGTAGGAGGGTCAGTATAAAATTTATTAATCCTCAAACAAAGAAAAAGGTAACAATTGTTTGTCTGCAACTGAAAAACTGTCTGCATTTTATTATTATTTTTTTTTTTATGTTAAAAGTTTAGGGCTCAATTTACTGTCTGAATGTAACTTTGCTTTTAAACCATGCAGAGTCAGTTGGAAATGTAAGAATGAATAAGTTAGTGGTGGGGTACAAGTTCCCAAAACTGTGACAAAAAGCAATATGCTGCAAAATGTTTGGAACAATCCCCTGAGGCTTGAAAACTAATCTCTGACTGCTATGGATTCAGTGGGTGGTAATACGATTTAAGCCTTAAAGTGTTAATCCTTAAGATCCTTAAGACACTCAATGAATTGCCGTTTTGCGGCATAATGTCTGTATGCTAATCACCACCTTTACTGGCAAAAACCACTATTGATGAATCCAAACAGGAACTCTGATGTGATCTATGAAGGCTGCAGAGAAGAAGCCAACAAACTGAAAATTGGGTTACCAAGTTTTCAAGTGTGGAGCAAAAATTTTCTTTTTGTAAAAATTTTTCCTTTAAAAAGAAAATGCTCTCATTTGCTCATTTACAAATACATTTTTTGAAAACCTTCCATGTGACCTACTACTTGGTCAAAGGTCATTGCAAAAGTTTTAAAAATATGATGGTTTCCAGGATTAATCCTGAAAGTAATTACATTGGAAGCAATGGAGAGAAATGTGTTTAAATTTGACATTCTAAAGAACAGTGCTGGAAGCAGCAATAAAAATATCACTCCCACGATTTATCCAATAACAATACTTCCTTTGTAGCAAAGACACAGCAAGAAAGTACAAGAAAGCCAGTGGGTGTTGTAACAGTCATAAAATCTCTTCAAAACATGCTAAGGACAAGAAAAACAACTCTTTTAACATATATTTGCTTTGTTTAGGGATTTCAAGCCATTTGTTTAGTTAAAGAACTTCTGGTAAATTACTATCTTCAAGCTGCACTGTAGGAATTTCTATAGACTGATTTTCACATGTCTGTTCTAAAGTTCTAAATTATTCTGCTGACAAATATTTTTATACATGTACAATGTTTTCCACAACTGACACCCACCTTGTAGGTATGTGTGCAATGTCTTAAGAGAACCATCTTTTATACAACATATGAAAAATCCAGGCACTTTTATTTAGTAATGTCTGTGATACTGTTTACTTGATTCGTGGAATTACTAAGTATTTTTTAACAACAGTTAGATGTAATCCTCACGCCCGTCAACCACTTAAAAAAATACTTTTCAGTTTTGACATCACAGATATAAACACGGGGAGCTGGCTAAAATCTACTGAGATGTTAAATAGAAAAATAAAACCAAAAATTAACTTTTCAATAATAAACGCTATTGTAGGTCGTTTTGCAAAAAATCTAAACATAAATAAGAGGAGAGAGAAACACTTTATGCTACCTGTTAAGTCAGGTCAGGTGAAGGATCTGTAATGCTTTGGGCCTATTTATTTATGTTTTTAAGTGTGTATGGCATCACAAACAATTTGAAGTACCAGGGGATTTTGTGTCTAATTGTGTCTTAATTGTGTCTTTCAGAATAATGGTTCTATACATATGGCCAGATCAGAAGGGAACTGACTCATCGGACTCAGGCTTTCAGCAGTCATAAAAGCATGAGTGCCAGTAAGTGTGGCATCAGTGATTTCGCTAAAAATATATCTCCTAGTATGGGATTTGGCTCAGTTTATGATTAAATATTCTAAAATTAAATTATTTTTTCTGTAATTCACAAGGGATTATGCCACCGCTACAAAATTTAAAAGGCTTTTGATAAGTCTTTACATTTTGCTTTCACTGGTTGGCTTAACACTAAGGTTCAAAAAAGTGCTAGACTATATTTTTTTTAAAAATAAAGAAGCAAACCATATTTGATGATCCTTGCGATTACTACTATCAGAACATTACCAAAAATACAACTAAATACTTAATTCAACGTAACTGTCGTAACATTACTTTATAAATATCAACAACTAATACAACAACTAATACAGTAGATTACACAAGAATGCCATAGTTAAGTAATATTGTCTGCTCATGTTATTTTATTTTAACTAAAATGTACCCGAGAGTCATACAACCATCCAATTGAAGAATTCAGTTAAGCATGCTTTACAAACCAGTCCTAGATAAACATTCTGACCTTATCAGTATATGGTTAGAGAGTTTACCTGTTCAGAGGATCAACTACGATTGCTCTAGGGTGTGACATGTTTCCTTCCAACAGCGTCTTTCTGGTTTGAGAGGCTCTCTCCAGCCTGGCAACACTGATCGTCTTCCTGTAGCCATCGTTGGTCCAGTATAAATTATTTCCAATCCAGTCCACAGAAATACCCTCAACATTATCAAGCTCTGGAACAAAATCAGCACCACAAAATACGATAGACATTTCTCAATATATATACATATATATTTTTTTTTATTTCTTCTGAGATTTTTGAAAACATGCATTAATGAAACAGATATAAATGTGGTCAATAGCTTTTTAATTGTACAAAATCATAACCTAAAAATAGTTGCAAGTGATTTTTGCTTTGCACTTAAGAAGCAGACTCATTCATTTATATCCCCTTTTCATCCCATATACTATATGTGTGAGATCTGTATTGCTTAAAAACTAGAAAAGATATAAAAAAGATATTTGAAGTGCAGTTTTTTTTAGTAGCGCAAATAGTGCAAAAGCTATTTTATGACCATAGACATAACAGAGAATAGGGTATTTTAAAAAGTACAATGATCTTGACTTACAAAGGAAAAAAGTATCCAGAAGATACAAAAAAATAAAAAAATAAAAATTGACTCACCATCTTTGAGAATTGTCTCCCTACTACTTCCATCTATGTTTTGACGGCCAATGAGAAAACTGGTGGTGTCAGCGAAGTAAATGTGTCCCATTTCTGCAAAGTAGTCTATGGCTCGAGGGTTGACAAGGTCTTCGATAGGTACCATGTGCTCGTCACCAGACTTGATATTCATATCCAGGCCACGGATGACCCCAGGACGTCCCTTACCATAGAAGAGGAAGAAATCGTTTTTGGGCTCTACAAAGCAAGAAAGGACAGACCTGTTTTTTACTGTTATTGTCAATTAATTGGTCTAATTCATCAGTGCTGATCCATGCATTAAACCCACTTAACAACCACATTGTTCTTATATGTTTTGCAAGTCCAGAGCCATCTATTCACGCTAATGGAGCCAGTAATCAGTGCCAATGACTCTACTCACCACCCTCAATCACGCCCTCACTGCAAAACTGCCACGAGAATAAAAGTAATGGATTGCTTTAGCAAACATTCAATTTCAATGCTTACCTTGGCTATGAATAGTGTTTCTAATCTAAATAAGATGGTGTTTCTGTAAGAAAAACAAACAGAAGTCTGGAGCTGAGGGAGTTCCTCAGTGGCATCTTTGTGTCGCGTGGGGACTGTGTATACTCGAAACCTGGGGGAACCTCTAGAGAGGAAGAATAGGGAATGAAGTAGGGCTTCCACTGAGGGAAGCAGACCTCTCTCCAGTCTCACCTCCTACCCAAGAGACTAGGAAGCTGGAGGTGAGGACCACACATGCCTCAGTTCAATTTATCATTTTTGTAAGACAGAGACCAACTAACCAGGAGGCAATTAAGCACTGCTAGAGACCCAGATATCAAAGTCCAACAGTGACTGCTGTATGAAAAACTACATCATTTAATAAAAAATCTCATTATGCTTTAGGAGATGAAGACCAATAGAGAGAGATAGTTGATGTCATCAGAACATCCACTAGAGAGGAATAAATCAAACATGTCATGCAAAAGCTCCCAAAGCTCCATTACTCTGATCGAAATCTTGTAGGCGCCCAAATTGTGTCATCAATTTGATCTTCGGCTTTTATTGTCATCTACACAATGTCCAACAATTGATCAGAGCAGCCAACAAACGCAGGCAAACTTAAACCCTCATTATGGCAATAATCTATCAGGCGTCCCAACAGGTCGATAGGAGAACGTCACACTCGCATAAAGCTGTTTTCGCCTGCCCTCATCTTTATAACTGTCAGCCCAAGGCTCTGCCTGCACATAGCCAGCTCTATTATGACACATGACCTTCACAGGGACAAACAACAGTAATCTTGGGCTGAATTTTCTTATTTATACTTAACAGGAGCCACGGTCATCAAAAGATGACAAAAAAAGATCCATCCATCCATTCATCCATCCATCCATCCATGCATGTATGTCACACTACATTACTTAGGAATTTAATTAACATTAGTATACATTATACCAATAATGAAATTCATAGACAGGTGTTTGGCTGTTATGAATGACAAAAAGCCAGTACAAAAAGGCAATGCAAACTTTAATCTGAAAACAACTGCAAACAGAGGTGGGACTGATGACTTGCATTATTTTCATCAGATGATCATAGTTTAAAGCTACAGTTGAAGCTTGGTAGAAAATCTTTCTGATACCCTCATGAACTGCCTGCTGCTCTTCATATCTTCATTCAGAGAAACGTTTGTGGTGAGAGAGAGAAAAAATACATGATTTTTTTTATGTGCTTTGTGCAAACATTTACTGTTAGAAGTTGTGTCAGGTTGTTACAGTAAAATGCGGGAGAGAACTCTAAGAAGCAAGAGTCGGTGCTTTACAGAAAAATGACAAGGAACCTCCACAGACTGCAGAAAGACCAACTGAAACATAGAAAGTCACTTTATTTACTTTTTTTGCATTGAAATATTTAGAATCAGACAATTTTCACAGCCTGCTGGAGGCCTCAGGCAAAATGTACCATACTTAAATTGTGAAAAGTGCACAGAGACACTGCATTTCTAACTAGCAATGCCAACGCAGTACTAACTGTTCTAAACATGATTACAAACTGATAACATTTTTGGAAAGCAGTTTAGAACATTTGCACCAATATGACTGCTTGAGGACTCAGCCAAAAACATGAGGAATGGACACACCCATTCTTTTTCAGTATGGGTTTGTGCATCCATGGTTGGGCTGGTGACCTGTCCAGGGTGATGACCCCGCCTCTCACCTGTTGGCCACTGGAGATGGGCACCAGCACTCCTGGTGACCCCACTAGGGATAAAGATAATGGATGGATGCCAACGATTGCAGTTTTCTGGCCAATCACAGATTACCAATCTTTAAAAAGCCTGACCTGCTGGTTCCAATTTTGGCCGATGCCATTTTTTTTTTGTCTGAAATGTCGCTAAATATGGCAAGAAAGTCACTGAGTTGGTAATAGCAGTTGCTGCCTTCAAGTTTGGGGCAATTATTATTTTTAGGGGGCACTTACTTTTAACACATGTGGACCATCTTTTTTTTTCCTCCTTAATAAATTGAATCCTCATTTGAAAGGTGTTTTTAGTGTTCTGGTGAAAAAAAAATAATCAAATCTATAGGTA
>NW_006800079.1:410045-420366 GCF_000485575.1 Poecilia formosa
TGGTTTGACATTATGGTCCTTTTAGAGATTCTATGTACCTTGGTGGCGACGAGTGCTGACGTGAACTATTCTTTATATTATCTCAAACCACACCATTGTTTTTTTTTTTAACCTCTAACATCAGTAAGACATTTTCATCCACATAACTGTAACTCACTGGATATTTTCTCTTTTTCAAATCATTATCTGTAAATCTAAAAGATGACTCTGCATGAAAATCCCAGATCACATCTAAAGTACTCAGACCATCCAGTCTAACACCAACAAGACACTTGATATGGGTAGCGAGGAGTGCCAAATATAATTTAAAAAATGAACAAATAAAATTATTATTTAAATGTGTTATTTTTTAAAACTACAAATGAACACATAATTTATTAAATATAGACCTAATTAATGTGCCTCAAATAAATGTATTGACTTAATTTAAAAAAACTAGATATAATTATTTCATGATTTAAGAAATTATTATGTTCCTGTGCTGAAAAACATCATGAATTAAAATAAACTGTCAACTTCACCTATCAGACTCAGTGGGCGGGATTAGAATCGCTTCTATATTATAACTGGCTGCAACAAGTCAAGACAACTTCTCCCATGTTTTCTTTAGCTAACAGGTCGATATCTCTGCTGGAAAGTGCAAAAATAACTTTAACAACATATTTAAATTTTTGCTATTTATTTACCACAAACTCTGGGTGAGCAACTCCAGCCTCTATTTCCCTAGTTTGGTCCGAAATATCTCTAATAAGTTCACAAGAGAGCCTTAGCCAGTCATAGCGAGTGGGTGGAGCCAACGTTGGTCCCGGCTGAAGTCTGAGGCAGCTTCTTCCATGCAGAACCTCAGTAAGCTTTCTTGTGAACTTATTAGAGGTATTTCAGAACAAACTAGACATATAGAGTCAGGAGTATTGCTCGCCCAGAGTTTGTAGTAAATAAATTACAACAATTTGTTGTAGTGATTTTCAAACTTACAGTAAAAATATTGACCCAGAGTCAAAGCAAACTTGGAAGAAGTTGTCTAAACTTGCTGCTTGAAAGAGCCAATCAGATGTCAGGGTCCCTATAGAAGCAGCCCTTCTCCCGCCTGCTGAGTTTGATGGAAAGTTGACAGTTTAAATGAATTCTTGCTTTGCTTCACCACAGGAAAAATACATAATTTATTAAAACATTAAATACTTATATCTGGTTTAAAAAATAAAATGTATACATTTAATAGGAGCACATATAATTAATCATATATTTAATGAATCATTTATGGATGACATTCTAGTTTTAATAAATGAAAGATTGTTTTCCTACATCTTGTCTTTTTCGTTAAATTGAATGATGTGATAGAATAAACTTTTCATGATGGGGCTAACTGGTAGGATTGTGGTCATTACAAGTCTGTCTATTAATTTGAATACAAGGTTTTACTTTACAAATTCTTAACAATTGCGAAAACTAATTAAAAACTAAAAGACAACTGACTAACATCTGAATATCCTATCACTTAGTAACACCTTAAAATGATTCATGGAGGAAAAAGGAAAATGTGTACTAACTTTTACAAGATGTTCCATCAAAACCAAGTCTGTAGCCAATACGGCAGCGGCAGGTTCTAGACTTGTAACTTCCACTCAGAAGGCAAATCTGAGAACATCCTCCTGGCTTTCCATATGAATCCATTTCACATGCATGGCTCCTGACTGGGGAAAAATACAAAAGACCAAAACTAATGTTGTATGCCACAGAAGTTTTTTTTTTTTTTTTTCTAGTGTACACCTTGTGAGTCACGGATGGTAGACTGTGACACATACTTGCACATGTTTACTTATTGGAAAATGTCCTTTACCTTTCGGTTGAGCGAGTTTGTGGTAAACACGCAGGGCTCTAGAATTCCCCAGGCTGGCTAATGTCCTGCTCTCTGCTGTGATGTTGAACCTGTTCACCTGCAGCAACTCCACAGATGAACCTTCCTCTGAAGGGGCAGAGTGCAGGGCGTAGAGGTAGTCCTCAAACACAGCTAATGCATATACGTATGACACCTGAAACATAAGAAAAAGCCAATTTGTCTTTTTTTTTAAACACAAGTCAAACCACAAGAGGAAAGAGAAAACAACAAAGCAGATTCAATATGAGTTGTATCCCAAGCATGCGTCAAGCACAGGAGAGATGGGAAATGGAGGTGTGGTCGTCTAGTACACTTGGCAGCCTGTCCAGGGTCAAAAGCTGGACTCTACTGGGAGACTGCTGGCCCTGACACAACCACCCTCCATGCTACATTTAGCAGGCTGACACCTACACAAAGCAACATGGCTGGATGAGCTATGTTCACAGGAAATACACCTAGGCTCACTGCCCCACACCTTTGCATCAGGGGCATTGAGAAACATGCTTCAGGAAAAAAAATATAACAAATTAAACCACTCATCCTTCTCTCTGTCTGTGGAATTTGGCTTCAACACTCTACCAAGTAGATCTTAAAAAAATCAATTAAAACAAGTCAAATGTCAATAATGTTCATTTTTAATTTGTTTTAATTCTTTGGCTAATTTTTTTAAGTATCCAATGATGGAAAATTGTATTTGTAAGAAGAATATTTAATTGTTTTATTTAAATTTTTGCTTTCCTTTCAAAAAGTAAAGTTGGATGTTGTTTTTATGCTAAACGTCAAGGACACAGGAAGCATGTCAGTACAGACAAAAAGTGAAAGGTTGACATTCAGTCACCCTGAGCATGAATGTCATTAACTTGTGGGCCTTTTAAGGATGCATTTGAAACATTCTGTTCAGGGTCAAAATTACAGTATGACTGCAGGCATAAATATGTGTATGCACCCACAGTAATATTTGCTTAGAAAATCCTCATACGGACTCTCTTTGATCAAATTCTTTTTGTAACTTTCAAAATGCTTCTGGCACAATTCTGACTGAATGTTTGACCTTGATTGTTTGAATTTGTAAAGTTTATTCAAATTTGTTGATTTTTATGGGGCTATCAAGTCAAAAACCATTCGGTAAGGCTGAGGATTGGGTTTTGGTTATTTGGATAAAACAATTGGTCACCAAAATCTATGCTTGCAAAAAAACTTCTATTTATTTATTTATTTTGCAAGCAGGCACCAATAAAGGAAAAAAAATGGTCATACTTAATATTGGACTAAAATCTGCAACTGCCCACTTGGCCAAGAAAAATAAAAAAAAACTTTATTAAAGAGAAGTTTTACTCTCAGACCAAGCAAAGACTGAGTTATCTGGCAAGAGTAACACAATGTACTTTTGAAGTAATTGAATTGAAGCTTTTAAGACTCAATTCTTGACACTGTACCAGCTGTCAAGTATTTTGATGAGACCATCATTGTTGTGAGTGTGTTTTGCTGCCTGAGGTTTTGTTGTGTTGCAAAAGGTGGATGAAGGACAGGGAATAACTCCAGGTAAATTACTGACACTCTGGTGCTCAAACAGGTCTATGATTCCAAACCCTAGAAAGCTGAGGACAATAGTTGAATGATCTTGCCAGGATATCCACCAATCTCAATGATGTGCCATGAAAAACGGGAAAAATAATCACCTCAAGTTGACAATTATGTTAAGGTGTATTTGTATAAATGACATCTACAAATATACATCCCCACACCATTGGGGATGTATATTTATATTGAAGCCTTTGTGTGTCATTCTGTAATGGATGTGATTAGATAGAGCCAAACACTGCAGCCAGTTCTTGGTGTAAAATTATTTGAAGTTCTTGTTGTATTCTGCCAATAGCCATTCTGCTACGAACAATAAAACCTTCCAAATGGACAAAGGCCCTAAACTAGCAATGCCAAGTGAGAGTGTATTCACTAGCACAATAAGCCCGACTCATAAACTAAGCATTGTCAAGTTGCACAAAACAATAATACTTTATCAAAAGCTCAGTCCAAAATTGGAAAAGTTGAGTAATGTTATTAAAATTATGAATGAGTTTAATGTGAAATTAACTCTAATAAAAAATGAAAAAGAGGCAGCTTGTTAACGCGAACACAAAATTCACAGTCTAGGAGAAAAAAAATGAGGCTCTGTATGACATTTGATATGCAGATCCAATGGCATTAAGATCCTCAGTCTAATGAGGGCACAAGCAAGGCAATATCATCCAAAGAACACCTGCATACATAATAAAGTGCTAAGATGTATGTTCTTTTTTTTTCCTCATAAAGGCTGAATTTCTCATCCACGCTGGTGGCAATGGCCTTTTAATGAATAATCATAATTTGCAATGAAAGGGGCTTAAAAGTGTACTACAGGGGAGAGACTATTGATATGCTCATTTCGAAGACTGCTCCACGTGTGACTCAGTTCTTTCTATTTAATAAAACATCAAGGTTTCAAAAGACCTTTTCTATGAAAATGAAGAGTGAATTAAAACCCCAGACACTGAATGTACCACCTGCCTCGTATCATGGTGCCCAAATGAAAAAAATACCCAAAAACTATGTCATGTTATAATTTGACTTTCTCAAGGGAAGAGAAATGCATTGCTGTAAAGAAAAGCCCCAAACATTTATCTAAAATGGCTCCTTAAACGTAGAAGGAAAAAAGCTGTGCTTACAGTAAAATGTGACACTCACTTGGATGCCATGGATAATGGTGTGCCTGTTCCTGCCATGGTAATCCACAACGTCAATGTAATCCAGGTAGGCATCTGCCCAATATACAAGCTTCTTGATCATATCCAATGCGACAGCAGTGGGCTGCTCAATTTTATAATCCACTAGTCGGGTCCGGTTTGAGCCATCCATGTTGCACCGCTCAAGCTTGGCCACATTCCCATAGTCTGTGATGAACAGCATTCTAGAGAAGAACACAGAGACAAATGTCAACTCAAATTACGTTCATTTTTTTATGGATACTTTGTGTTGGTTAGTGTAAGCCAACAGATGTAATAGCACCTTGCATTATATTAACTTTGAATAGATACGTTCAAATAGTTCTGTTCAGTTTTATTAGATGGGGAGAACCCTGCCACTTAAAACCAGATCTGCTACCTGAAAGGAAACACTTATGTATGATAGGGCTTTTATATTATGTCAAGTTAACATTTGACATAATGCTTCAAAATGTTTAGTTTCATTTGACCTTAAAAAAAGTATAAATGTCATGAGTAGAAACTAATAAGTAAAGAAAATAGGAGGCAAAAGACAGAAAATCCATAAAGATGAAAAATAGTACAGAATTAAAACATATATTTAAAAAACAGAATTTGACTTCTGCAGATAATGTAAGTTTATGATTTTTTTTATACAGTGCCACTTATTTGTAGCGATAGATGACAGATGAAACGATTCTCTCCCATGCTGCTGCTAATACACAATTTACACCACCGTGAATTACTTTAGTAGAGAAATATACTTGGTCCAATATATTGTAGTTTTGGCTTTTTAAGATAAGATATTTCTTTATTAATCCTGCAGTGGGGAAATTTGCATCGTTACAGCAGTACAGAGGACAGAGCAGAACCAATATAAAAATATATATATATACAAAAAATACAAGTGAATATAAAAATACTGAAACAGTATAGTATGAAATATAAAAAAATAAGTAAATTCCAGGTGTATATGTTAAGGTAGGCAGATAGGTGATGTTGCACATTTTCATAAAATGGAATGCAAATTTCTAAAAAAAAAAAAAAAAAAAAAAAAAAAGACAAGTCACTCTTTAACTCATATTGCCCTTTTACATAGAAGAAGGGAAGAAGGGGTTGTACCAAGCTGCTCATGCCTGCTTAGCACTAGTACATTCTGTTCCACAACTAGCTTAAGCTCTGGCTTGATAAATTGGTGCGCTCTTGTTTTCAACTTTATACTTGACCAGAAGAAAGAACTGCTTTCACAAAGACAACAGGTAAGGGCTCATATAGACTAATAACCAGGTCAGTTATGTTTTTGGTCTAATTCAAGATAGAAAAAAAACAAAAAACAATAAAACCCCTGAGCTCTGACACAAATAACATGAGCTATTATTATCTTCCCACTGTTTAGATTTGATATCAACTTTTGTGGCGTTTAAATAAGTCCTGTGAAATATAAGGGACAATGTTCTGGCTATCATGAGATATGATCATGAGATATGGATCATGACTAAAAGAATGAAAAGCTGGTTGCATCTGGTCGAAATGAGCTTCCTCAACACCGTGGCTGGACTTATCCTCATAAATTGGATTGGGAACTTCATCATCTGGGGACAGCTCAAAGTAGAGCTGCTGCTTCTCCATAATAAATGGACACAGTTGAGCTGGTCTTGGCATCTGTTCAGAAAGACCCAGAACTTTCTGGAGGGACTTGTATCCCATTTGGCTTGGGAACGTCTGGGAATCCTACACAGATTCCCAGACGTTCCCAGATAGTGTGGTAAGGGTATGACACAAAGCATAACAACAGCATGAGCTGGCCATTAAAAACGAGAAATACGCTGAGAAACAGAATTTGATGTAGATAACATAATAATGACAACACATAAAAATTGCCTAAGGGAAATTGGGAATCCATTGATGCCAAGGGGGCTGCTTTTAGTCTTTTAATTAAGTGGTGTTTAGAAAATCTTGCTCTGAATCCTGCGTTCCAGATTTCCTATCAACACACCTTGTCACATGACTATCAGGATGTAGTGAAGAAGTTGTGTGCTTTTAGAGAAGTGGTCAAAAAAAGGCAGTCTCTCTCTGGTTTTGGTTAATCACTGGAGGTGTTTTAGTGGTAGAACCCTATAAAACACCTCATCTTTCTTACCAGTCAACTATACTCCAAAGCTAGCCACACCTGAAACTTCACATCTACTTGCAAAACTGACTCTAAAACTCTCTAAACTCCTTCTAGTTTAGAGAACTAAAAGAAACGCTGATCGATTTCAGCTCCCTCCATCACCTCTGTGTTCACACAGGTCACACAAGAAAGCTAACAAGGTATCTCAGCCCTGACAAACATGCCTTCTGGATTTTAAAGTAATAATTACATTTATAGCCTTGTTAATATTTTCACTGTATTTTATTGTGTCTAAATTATTGCCACTAGAGTTTCCAAGAGCAACAAAGTAGCTTTTTCTTGCATTGCTACAATGACAATGAATCCATAGCTTTCATCTCTTTGGGTAAAGGTCCCCTGGGGTATGACTGTACTTTTCAAAACTACTCTAGTCTGCAAATTCTGTAATTATTAGGAAAAGACTGTCATTCTTTCTTTCTGCTTCTGACTGAGCTCCCACGGTTTCTTTGAATAACAAGGTACAGAGAATGACAGGAAGCTCGCCTAATCTGAACAAGTTAAGTTTAAGGAGAGACAGAATGTCCTTTGAACCTTAGACCTGCTGCAGAGGGAAACTGTCTATGTCAGCAAGAACCCCAATCTCCCAAAAAAGTGAGATTGCATGTGGCATATCAATGATTGCTTCCCAGGATTAGGGGTGGTGCTGATTTTGTACTTCTTCATTCCACAGTTGGAAGAAGATCCACATGGATCCTGGAAATGAGCACCCATGATAAATAAACTGCACGGGGCCAGGAAAAATGTCGGGTAGGTCTCACCATGAAAAATGTGCAAAGCAGAGAATGTGACAGAAAATCAAAATAAATACTACAGAAGACAGTTTATTTTCTCTATCTGTGTACTTTTCAAACATTGGAAGCAGTTAATAATTGTTTTATGCTGATTAGTTAGGTTGTTTTCACTGAACTTCTCATATGAACACCAACAGACAAAATATTATGATTCTATCAGCCTCTGAATCTTTTGAACAATATTAATTTATACGTTTAAATGTTAGATAAAATTTAAACATGTTTATAGCTGGGCAAAAAAAACAACAACAAAAAACCTGTTCAATTGTTTTTATTATTTAAAATAGTTCAAATTTAAAACTTTTTTTTTTTTATTTGCTTGACTCGCTTTAATTTTTAAGATGACCAAAGGTTTGTACAGACATAAATGACCCATGCTCTCCTCCTATTGATCAGCAGGACTTTGATGGGCGATATTGCTTTTGTTAAAAGGAATGCTTTGGAGAAAAGCATATTACGTTTTAGAATGACCCAGACTAAAATATGATGCAAATTTATGTTCAAATATAACAGTCTATTTTTGGTAGAGTTTGGAGATATCTCTTAAAATAAAGAATGTTCAACATTCGCAGTATGTAGAGAATAAACTTGCAGCTGAACTTAAAACAAAAATGTGGTTCTAGAAACTAATAAATCAGTGAGCGGAACACAAATGCACCGTTCACTTTTCGTTTTTGGAGACATTCTGTCTGCTTTATAATTATATACTACTTTGTCTTGGTCTATTACAAATACTACAACAAATTATATTTTGGTTGTGGATTAACAAAACTTTGAAAAAGATTTGAATCAACTATATTCGGCAAGTTTGTGAACACAAATGAAAAATTTGACTGTCGTTCTGCTTTGCTCTAAATAAAAAACATTATGAAAACAAATGCTATAAAGGCAATAAAAGAGGACTTTTAATCATTTTGTATTATGAAGAATTTAGCATTTATGTGCTTCAGTCAATTACTTTTTTCCACCACAAAAACGAGAAAAGGCTGTCCATCAACATCAAATCCTTTTCGATGTAGCAAAGTTAAAATGCCGTATCCAATAGAAAAAGAGGCAGGGAGACATCATGAGAGTCAAACAAGGATAAAAATTGGAGTGCCAAAGCAGGGCATATTCTATAAACACTGTTCTTCCTGCTGTGCCGCTATCTAACACCTCCCTCATTTCTTTTGTTTTCACTCCATTGCTCCAGGCTGACAGACCTCTCTCAGGCCCACTGCTTCAGAAACAGCTGTACCTATTTCTCACCAATTAGAGTCAGTAGGAGCGCACAGAAATGTTCTGTCTTATACAGGCAATCTAGCCCTTAACCTAAAATGTGATAAGGTATTATTGTACAACAAAATCCCTCAACTGCTGACTTACAGTAACAAAAGGAGGATTCTCAGTTTAAACACATTCTCAAACTTGCTTCATATTTACCAAAAGCTGTAGCATATTCCAGGAACTGAACTGCATTTAATGAGAGCGGAGATGCAGCCGACCAAATCAAAACTGGTCATGCCATTCGGAAACCAACAGCAAATTATTTTGATTAGACCCGCCGGCATAATAGCAGCCCAAGTTGATGAATAAAGCTGAGTTTTCTACAACAAAAAAATACCACAAAGTGGTAATGCAGTTCTGCTTCATCTGCTTCAACTTTCAGATTAATTATGCAGGGTGTTAACATGCAAGATTTATACTGTTTTGTCATGGCCTTAAGGGGATGGTCACGGCAGAATAAGAAAAGTAGCTTAGAGCAGAAGCAAGGTGCACTCAAATTCAGCCGTGTTTGGATAGAAACATTTTACCACAAGCAAGGCTTAAATTAAACACTCTTTGTCTTCGGCTTGCAGACTGTTCCTCAAAATCCCAGACAGGAAAAAAAGGGATGCTAAAATGTTGCTTTGACTCCAAGTTTACTGCCAAATCTTTGCAAAATAATAGGCTCGCATTTGCCGGTTAGGCAGAGGTAGAAATGCAAAAATGACTGAATCCTTGATAATTGGTGCACAGTTTGATAAAGCTTGTGTAAGCAGTTTACTTAAATGATTTACTTATTTTTTTTTATAACTCTGTCTTACTTAAAGTGCTAAGAATCTTCTCTCAAAAAGTGTGATCTTGAACACAGCCCACCACATGCTGTTATAGTGTTCACAGGGGGTATAATGTGTTTTCCTCTATCCTTACAGACAAACATCCAGTGATGGAAAGTCCAGCAGGGACATTTTTTCTGTGGCAACATCAGTGAATACAGATGAATGTGTGGACAATTTGAGCTTTCTGAGGCATCATCGGCTGCCTGTCAAATTAAACAGCTCAAATAAAAAAAAGAGCTGAGCCATAGGAGAGGAAGACGATCTTAGAATGCCTTCCTTCTCGGATAAACATATTTTTATTTGTGTGAATACTGAAAAGCATTCACTCCATAGTGATCCTCTTGCTCTTTCAAACTGTTCTGTTCATGCTGCAATCTTTTTGCCATTTCTACCTTTCACTTTTCAAAACATTCAGATTTTTCAGGACATAATGATTATGGCTTCTATTACTTAGTTATTTATATTATTTTCCGAAATAAAAAAAGAAGAAAAAAAAAAGCGTTGCTTGCACTGAGCAACAACAATTGGTTTAGAATCCAGGCTTTCAAGTGGATTCAATTCTGACTAAATTCCCAGAGGATTAGAGTCCCAGTTAAACTTTCCCTTTCTCACAGTTTATCCATTGTCACATGCTGTTTTTATTTTAATTATGTAAAGCACTT
>NW_006800079.1:420413-427600 GCF_000485575.1 Poecilia formosa
GTTACGATTAGGGCTGTTGTAAACGAATATTTTAGTAATCGAGTAATCTATCGATTATTCTTACGATTAATCGAGTAATCGGATAAAAAAAAATTATAAAATGAAATATTGGTAAATCTGGCATAATACCGGTCGGTGTTACTATCAGATATCAATATCAGTCCAATTTTTTATATTTGAGCAACTGTTAGGGATGATCAAATATGAAAAATTGGACTGACATTGATATCTGATAGTAACACCGGTATTATGCCAGATTTACCAATATTTCATTTTATAATTTTTTTTTATCCGATTACTCGATTAATCGTAAGAATAATCGATAGATTACTCGATTACTAAAATATTCGTTTACAACAGCCCTAGAATCCAGGCTTTCCAGTGGATTCAATTTTGACTAAATTCCCAGAGGGTTAGAGTCCCAGTTAAACTCTCTCACTGTTTATCCAATGTCACATGCTGTTTTTATTTTAATTATGTAAAGCACTTTGAAATGCCTTGCTGCTGAAATGTGCTATACAAATAAAATTTGATTGATTGATTGATTGATTGATTGATTGATTGATTGATTGATTCTAAACCACTTGAAAGTGAAAGGTGAGAACATACAACTCTGGTTTCACCCTCTCTTCACTGACTTCCAATTCATTTTAGAATTCATTGAAAGTATCTTTATATGTTTTTAAGTTTCTGAATGGCAGTGTCCTTCTTGCCTGTCAAAACGTCTGTATATGTAGGTTCCATGACATTCACTAACAGCGGTGGATCAGATGCTTTCAGCTGTGTGCAACTGTCAAGAAATTTAAATGTCATGCCTTATATATGAAAAAAAAGCTCATCCACTTTTCTATGCACTAAAACAATAAATACATAAATCAGGTTAGGTTGCCAAAAAGAATAAAATGGATCATTACATGAATACTACACTTTGACTGAAATGAGCTTCTTCCACCATGAGCACATGTTCATCAGTTTTTTACTTCCCACCTCTAACATTTGTCCTGCTTCAACCATTCAAATATTAGATCATTCAAATATTTTAGGAGGTCATGATGTTTGCCTGTGCTCTTATGTCAATATATATTATGTTAAGATATAATATGTGTAATTTATATTTTCTAAAATAGAAATTCTCCATAGAAATTTAGATTTTTATATTTCACAATTTGTATGAAATCACAGAGTAAGATAGTATATATTCAAACAAGCTAATAGCAACAGGTTATGCTTAGATAGCTGGTGAACCTTGCTAGTAACATGGCTGAATATGAAGAGAGAGTAAGAGCTTTTAGTAAGCGCTACAGGTACGGCAGAACTGAGTTACAAACACACATACGTTGAAACATACTGCTTAATTCTTCAATGATTTTTGCTTCTTTATAGTAATGGAGTTCATTTTCTAGAAATATATTTTTACATTTAATTATGACGTATAAAGAAGTAAATTAGTGTTGAATTTGAATTTATTTTAACACTACAGACTCAGTGGTTTTGCACTTTTTGCCTTTAAAAGAAACCTGCTCATCTGCCATTGTAGCTTCTAATACTTTACTATTAAACTCTGCAGGGATTTCTGCATCACTGCAGGTTTTAGCAGTGAAGCAGGAAATTTGAACTAATAACATCCACAATGCAATTTTGCAAAAAATGCAGCCCTTCAAATCTTGTGTTATTTTTGCTCTTGTATAAAAAAAATGCATGATGGAAAGTTATTTGTAGCTTTCAGAGAGGATATGATTTTTTTGTTTGCACTTTACTCACCCCATGAGAGGATCCAGGGCTATTCCTTTTGGATTCAGCAGGTCTAGTTGAAGAATTGTAACACATGTGTCCCCGGCACGATTGCAGACGAATACCTTGTCAGAGGCATGTTCAACAAAATAGAAGTTTCCTGTCAGCCAGTCAATGGCCATCTGCTCCACATCTGCAATGAATAAATACGTGACAGATATTGTCACTGGGCAAAGAACACAAATAACTATACATGTAACAATCGAAATAATGTTTTAGTTGATATTATGGCAAGTATTTTAAAAAAAATCTAAGCGTCATTATACTGCAAGTTGTCTTTCATTATATAGCTGTTTACAAGACTAAAAAGTGAATAAAGCTTCTATGCTATTTCAAAGCAAAACATGAAAGAAATTATATCCCATTTCATGTCACAAAAAGTGAGGGGAAAGGAGTGTTAGGCTGTTTAAACAATCTCTAAACATTTGCAAACTCGTAGATTTTCAGTACAAACCGAAATATGCTTCAATATTTCCTTTAGACTATTTACCATTATTTCTGAGAACTGCATCATATCTGTGATGCATGACATTGACCAACTTTTGGGCCAGTAAATGGGCCTATCAGCCCATAAAGATTAGATACATAATAAATAATAATTAGAGTATGACAATACTGAGAGTCTGCTGAGTTTATTATATGAACTACTTCTCAGTTGAAGGCTCCTAAGAACAGATCTAAACCCCATCATGGAGGAGCATTGTTGTGATCATCTCCTGAAGGGCTCCCTAGGAAGAGAGAGAGAGGCCTATTTCAAGGTGTCTCATATGGCTATAATGCAAAGTAAAATTTATTTTAAGTTATTTTTGATATATACAACATTTTCATAACTGAAGGTAACATAATTACTTGATTGTGATATGATTTGGCACTATGTGCCTGGAAAATACATAATACCCCTGTGCCCCCCTTTAAGCAATGGCCACTGAAACCTGTTCTCGCATATCATACACAACCACACAGATTGAGTTCCACCATATTATTTTAACATCGCCCTTCTTTTAATTAATTATTCAAGCACACAATATCAGAAGCATGCATGCAATGACAGTGGGGTGTGTTAGTTTTCTAGTGCTACAAAAAACCCACTAGAAGCTTATCTGCCATATAGAGATATAAGTTTTTTTGTTGTTTTTTTTGCAAAAACACTGACTGATATGGATGGTGATGCGGAACTGCTATTATTTTGAATACAACTGTATTTAATAATAAACCCCTGCTTTGACCTTCGAGGTTGTAATTTAGAGTTCTTTTGAGCTATTTTTAATAAATTCCAAGCACTCCCCTGAGAGACACCATTATCTTTCACAGAAGCGACAGTATTCAATGTTATGAATACTAGGTTTGATGTGTAAAACTGGCATAAAACTACTTTGAATTTTACCATGGCAACAGATAATTCTTACTTTCTGAAATTATTTTGTCATTTTTGTGTATACCAAAGCACGTTTGTTGTACATGCTTTGTAACTTGAGATATATCTGTCTCTGTGAAAATAAGATGAGCTGCATTCATGAACGCTAAATCAAATGTTGGTGATTTATGTTTCCAATGATCTATAGTGGAAAAGGAATTCAGAAGCAGCAATGCTTTTGATGCCTGCAGGCAGGAGTGACAGCTATAGGATAAAGGTGAATCCCAAAATTGCTGAGGCTAACCTGTCTTAAACTGCACAGATAATGAGGAGCTAGAGGCGCCTTGCAGCTAAGAGCATGGAGAAGAGAGAGCTGGAGCAAAATAATGTTCAGCCGATGTGTGAAGAGGCATTTTTTAATACGTACCAAACCTGAAAGAAATGCCATTTTTTCCTTTTTCTTATGTAAATGAGTTAAATCCATCACTAGAGTAGCAGCAAGAAAGGACTATGTAACAATAAGAACTGAGATCTGGGAAAAAAAACAAAAAAAACATACGTTGTATACTCCGTTGTGTTTTTATTTCTTGTTCCCGTGTGAATCCACGTAGATTCCTTGTTGCGGCGCAGCGGAGTTGCCCAGAGGACTCTGTAGCCAGGGCCCAGCAAACCCTTTCCTGGCTGTGCTGGAAATCCAATGCCAGTGTTCCATTTACACTTAGGGACCTCAGGGGCTGAAGACCCGTTCCATTTAGATGGGTGATGACAATACGATTTGAGCTACCAATAAGAAGCACTGGATGGCTGTCACCAGGATCTAAAATAAATGGAGAAAAAAAATAAAAGAAGGAAAATTGTTTATTTATTTGAGGAGCACAATTTTCACTCAGGAGCTGCTCAGCATCAGGAGGCAAGCTGTTCTCTTTCTTTCAAACCATCATATTAATATCCGGTTACGTTTCCACCATGTAGTGGACTTTGACAGGCTTCACTAATTCATTGGTATCTTAAAATCATCATCAATAGACCATTTATCTGCCGTCATTGGTAGCTATGCTAACTAGACTGAGCATTTACAGCAGGCTATGCTAGCTATGGCATACCACAGAGCAAGAGGTAAAGGAGAAGAAGGATGAGCAGCACCAAACAAGATGGTGATTGACAGCGCTAAGACCCACCTCCTGCCTCTGTTTTTTACTTTTCTTTTCTAGATAGTACTGGGAGAAGGCAGTTTTTCTTTCTTTTTCCCAGATTACCTCTCATACCATACTGTCAAGACATAGTGACAGTTTTAAATATATAAAAGATTTTCTTCTTATATATAAAAGTTACATACTGCAGCTTTAATTTCACTTAGGAGGAGAGGGGACAGGTCAGGAGGGAAAGTGGCAGCAGATATCTGTAACTTAAACGCAACCTATTTGTAGAATACCCACAGTTTAAACTGCCCAGCCTCCAGTGCAGACAGGCTATTTTATCATTTTAATAAAAATTGTTTCAATTTCTGTCAGTAATATATACATTCTTTTTGCTGTATAATTGTAAAAAGAGCAAAGAGACGGGAGAAATCCACAGATTCCCTGGAATAATGCTAATTAGCTCATCACTGAACACTTGGAACTCACCTTTTCCACTGGGACGGGGGGGAGGGGTTATTTTAGTATGGGGGCCAGAGCTGCTGCCGACTGACTCATCTGTTGTTAAGTGTGGTAAAAGCTACAGAGACAAGTTAAATATATGACTAGTTTGGTAGTTCTTTTCCTTCGCTGATTAAATGTGGTGAAATGGAGGCAAACAGTAGTATGTAGCTAAGCTAACTATGCTAAATGGTTGATAATCTCACACAGTCCACCTACCTCTCTTGGAGAAAAACTGGGTTACAAATTGATACTCTTTTTTTTGTCTGTCTTCTATTTCTCTCAATCTCTCTATGTTTCTTAAAACTTGACTATTTGGCGATATACTAAGATACTGTAGTTCTTGTCTTGTGCTAACTGCTGCTGATCACCGTCAAGTGCACTAAGCAGCAGGAACAAACCATTTCATGAAGATACAGAGGGGTGTTCAGTTCAAATATGGATATTTGCCTTTTGGTCTGAAAGGGGTAACATTTAATTTTTACTGCTAAAAACAAGTTTAAAAATGTGTACTTTTATTATTGACATTATATCGAAATATTTTATTCTATTTCTATTTTTTTTAAATCAATTTTTGGGGGAGCCTCCTGTCGGCCGGGGGCCCTTTGAATTTTCCTGGACCCCCACCGCCCACCCATATGGTGCCATTGACCCCCTCCAAAGATTTTGAAACGTTGCTATTGACTGCAAATAATATGGAAATAAAAGATGAGATATATAGCATATCAGATCAAAATATCAGCATAATTGCCAGATATTGTATCTGGATTAAAAAACACAGCTCAGAAAATTAGCCATTATTTTAAGCTTAACCAGCACATTTTCAGTCAAAAACCAGAAAGAATTGGATAGATGGATTTTGAATTTCCAAACAGCTAAGCTGCATCTGTCATTTTGTTGTAACACACTCATTCTGTTGTAAAGTCTTCAATAAAGATCAATAAGCCAATCTCAGAAGCCATGCAAGTCTAATATAAAATCTATAACATCCACTGTTTCACTGATGAGCTTGAATATTAGGATAATTTCTTTCTCCAGACTTTAACCTATCCATCATTTTTGTAAAGATTAATTTTTGTCTAATTGGTCTAAAAAGCGTGCCTCAATGTTTTTTAGAGCTCATCTCTTTACCTTTAAGCAAATTTCAATCTTTAGATAGATTCTTTTTGCTAATAGTTTGTGTCTCCTGGTGAATCCATGAACTTCCCTGCAAACAGCGGATTGTGATTCCTTTAGTCCTGCTGTTTGGAGGAGTGTGCTTATGCCATTAGTAGTTTTTGTGTGTTTTTTTCTTTAAAGATCTTACAATATTTCTGTTGTCAACTACCGATGATATCCTTGGTATATGTCTGTTACTTTGCACCTCCGTGGTTTCTTTTTTCTTGAGGACATTCCAAATGATTTAACTGGCCAATGTTTGTGCAATAGCTCTTATTGATTTTTCCATCTTTTCTGAGCTTCACAGCTGCTTGTTTTTTTTTTTACCCATAAACGGCTCTCAGGTTTTCATGTAACTGGAAATTCTGTACACACAAGCAAAACCCAACAGAGAATACAATTAGTGCTGTTCATTGTTTAAATAATTGGAGTAACAGAACACAGCTGTAAAAAAAAAAAGTAGTAAAATTCAGCAACTTGTCCAGATACTTTGACCCAAAGATGTTGGTGCTCTATAACAAATAATCATATCCTCTAAGTTGTGCATAAAATCTAGATATAAATGCAGGGAAATGTAATCTGAAATTTTGATTTGTTGATGTTGTCTCATCTTTTAATGTTAAGTCCAAAATGTTTGCCATTTACAGAAAAAATTAAGAAAATAGTCCCACTATTGCAATTACGGAATGGATGTAAAATTTCACACCCAGGATCATTGCTTAAATTTTAAAGTAACATCAATTAGAATGTTTTGTTTAGGGTTGATTTTTTTTTTTTTTTGAAGAAGTGTCAGTGTTTCTTTATAGAAAAAAGTCAACTATAAACACATTATATAAAGATGGATGCAGATGCAGGTCACAATAATATACATTTATGAACACTTTCTCTTTTTTCCACCTTTGGAGTGTTTTGCTTGAATGGTTATTGACAACTTATTTTAGAAAGCTCGTAAAATTCATGTTTTCAAACTGGTCCTATAAAAAAAAACTTGGTAGTGGGTAACACAATAACAACATTTTGATTGAATTCCTTAAGCAATCAATGAGCTAATTTCCAGAACATCATTTGTAGGTTCATGAGTATGAGTGACTAATTGGGCCTCGTCATTATGTCATGGTGTGATAACGCTGAAATTCATGCCACAAAAGCAATCAGAATTAATGAATTTTAGAGGTCAATTTCTCAAATTAATGAATAAACATGGTACAGTACAACTTAAATGAATACAGTGCCTATAAAAAGTGTTC
>NW_006800079.1:428727-430494 GCF_000485575.1 Poecilia formosa
ATTGACCGTGCACATTCTCTGACATCAGGTTCGCCCTCTTAAAAGGGACCCTATTTATCCCAATCTCCCACACAAGTTCAAGTCAAGGGCTCCTCTCCTAATGCACGCAATAAATCAGAATGTCGGGTCACATAACTACTAGTGCATGACTCAGAAGGGGTACTCGGACGTTTTGATGGAGATCTGTTTATATCCACCATTAGGTGTGCATTGTTGTGGGGTTTTTATTCTGTCAAAAAATAAACAAAGTATGAACTATTAAAACTAATGAACAGCAGTGAACACATTTTGCTACATGTTACAGCAACAAACTTGAACATACTTATTGTGGTTTTATGTGAGATGCCAACACAAAGCAGTGCTGATTTGTGAAGCAGGTTGAAAATGATATACGGGTTTCAATATTTTTCATAAATAAGCATTTGAAAAGATGGTGTGCGTCTGAAGAACCACTTTTCACTTCAATTATAGCTGCAAGTTGTAGCTGCAGTTACTGCTGCAATTTTGGCATCTAAAGACTGGATTTTTTTTTTCTTATTTTCTGCTAAGTGGCTCAGTCAAGTTGCATTGAAAGGATATGTATGTAAACATCAATTTGCAACTCTTGTTAGGTCCCCATTTAGATTTAGGCCTAATATTTGAGAAGATAATTCATTGTGGCTCTGGCGGTACGTGTTCCTTAAACTTAATTGTTTCTTCAGTTATATTTATTAACAAACTTTTTCAGCCTGAACCGAAGAAATGATTTACAGTATACCTAGATTAGTTATGCACAGGTGAACTATATTAACTAACTGGATAACATGTCTCCAAGTGGATGAATTTTAATTCCCTTAGGTATCCATGTAAGGGATTGAATATACTGGCACACCACACATTTCAGAATTTTACTTGTAAAAAAAAACCAAACATGTCTTTGCTTAAACTTTAAATTCTGCAGATAATTGTTTATTGAAAATAGATTGAAATTTGTGTCTGTAATGCGATGAAATTGGTTGCGGCATGGCTTATTTTGACATCCTGCTGCTGCTGTACACAAAACAGTAAATCCAATGTGTTACTTTGTTGGGTTTAATGCCTTCAGCGCAGAGAAATCAGATGGGGATGGTGAAGATAGGAAAATATTGACAAAAGTTTCTACAAGCTTTTTTTCCCCAAGTTATTTTGCTGAAATTAAATTGGCTGAGTGCAGCCAGGCTGATGTTTTTCAGGGATCTGTTTGGGCCTTGACAAGAGGCTTGCCAATAAATATAGTTAGTGTCTATTGAAAAAGGGTTTACAACCTGAAACTGAATGAATCTTAGATTTACAACGCCTTGGATCAAAAATATCAGATTTATGCAAGAAAAAAAAAAACTCTAACTACCTCCATGTTAGTCTGAATCTAATGGGTGGATCAAGATGAAATCACTGAAAGAAGAATGTGTTATGGGGGTTTAACTTCAGCTGTATTTTCAGCACACAAATGTGGTCTTCATACCCTGCTGCCCCTCATCTTTTGGCCTCTCACAGCTCTATCACAGATTTATATTCATGAGATTTTGCAGCAAATGGTAACCCTGTAGTTACGCTCCCACCACTATCACTCTCTGCTAAATTAATATTAATGCATGCGAGCATTGGGTTCAGTTAAGTTTATGGGTAATCATATTCAGTTTATTCCTCATAGGACGCAAGTCACTGTGATTAAAAGCCATAACAGTCATGTTATGCCCAACAAGGTGTTTCTGGCCTCCAGCTATTTCCAACCTATGTGTGCACCTTAAC
>NW_006800079.1:431102-431643 GCF_000485575.1 Poecilia formosa
TATTTTCTCTGAAGCTACACAGAAGTGATCTGAAAACGACAAGGTGTATGTCCTGGAGTGGACCAGTCAAAGCCCAGTCGTCAATTCCACAGAGAATTTGTGGCTAGACTTGGAAAAGAGCTGTTCATAGCTGATCCCCAAGCAACCTGGCAGAGCTTGAACAGTTCAGTGAGGAAGAATAGAGTAAAATTGCAGCGCCCGTATGTGCAAGCGTGATTGAGACCCATCCACACAGACTCCATGCTGGGATGGCAACTGAAGGTTCATCTCCTAAGTACTGACTTGAAGGGGGGTGAATATTTATGCAATCACCTATTTTGTCTTGCATATTTTTATTTGTCATTATTTTGAAGAAATCTGTTTTCACATAAGGTTTCTTCTTTTTGTAAATGTTTGTCAAAAAGAAAGCTTGTTGATCATGATTGTTTCATAAAAGCAATAAAAAAGATTAAACATGCAAAGGGACAAAGATATTTTATATCTATGATTATATTCATAAATGCATGAACTCTACATTCACCAATAAACACCTTTACAACTC
>NW_006800079.1:433606-457767 GCF_000485575.1 Poecilia formosa
TGGGAGGGTAGTAAGGAAATCCACTGGCCAGTAAAAAAAAAAAAAAAAAAAAAAAAAAAAAAGCTAGATGTAAAACTGTACTACCAAATTAATTAGGCTGATTAACTTGCAGGTGACAGATTACCTGAACACAGCATCCTTCTTGAGCACCTAATTTCAACAATTAGCAGGTTGCTTTACTTGTGGGGACACATTCACTGCTGAGCCGCCAACAGCTATTAGCATAAATCAGTTATTGTCTCCCAACAAATAATGCAGACGGCACCCTCTTAAAACTCTTGTGCTCATTAATTTTATCATTACACCAGCCTCAACAGATCTACTCGTTCCCGTGCAGGTGATGGATGTGGTCAATGCTAAACCACATTCATCTTGCCCCGCCGTTTCTCCTACAGATCGAAGCCTTGATAAGCTGGAATTCCAGCCTGTTTATTAATAGAAGTGAAACATATGTGCTATGCAGATTACATTGTCTCAAGTATGCAAGTGTGCTGCTCACCTTGTTTGGCTCTGCAAGATATCCTGTCAGGCTGCAGGATGTATCCTTCTGTGCAGCTGCATCTGTATGACCCGTAGGTGTTCGTGCAGGTTTGGCTGCATGCACCATACATGGCACATTCATCATGATCTTATGGAAAAAAGGGAAGAGAGTCATTTGTAACAAATTAGGTGTTCTCAAACATGACCCAAATACATAAAGTAATGCTAATGTGGCTTCAGTCTGGCACCTAAGGTATAATTACTTCTGTTACCAATAAGCCATCTTTGGAGTCGTAATACCCATTGAACTACTCTTTAGTACATCTTTTCCAACTGGATAAAATTCAGGAAGTTCAGCTACTTTGGTACACTTCCTCCATCAGCATAATCATGCCACTATAATTTATATCTTCAGCATGAGTTATGTGCAAAGTCACCTCTTCGTGTAGCCTCTGACATATGTGAAGAGCATTTAAAGAGAAACAAATGCATAGACAAGCTGTATGCCGTATAAATATGTGCATGAATGTGTATGTGGTTTGGTGTGGAAACGTTGCGTGCAAGCGGCTCTCCCTGCAGACAGTTGGCTCTCACGTACTCTGCAACTCCTACTTATTCATATGAAAGAAATCTGGATGAGGGAAAAGGGAAGGAATGTTGTTGGCAGATTGGATTTGGGGTATGGTTGGGTTCTGGGTTTAGTGGAGAGGGCTCCATGGTGTGAAGGGCCCCATCGGCTATAGAGATTCTTACCTCTGCAGCTTGTTCCATCCTCACCGACCTCAAAGCCGTCGGCACAGAAACAGAAGGTGCCGTTTCTCGTCATGACACAGCCGTAGCGGCACCGGAGCTCGTGGCAGGCTGACAGAAGCTCTACAATTGAAAAGAGATGGAGTTAGGAAAATTACTTTTCTGCTTTACAAAAATATGCCTGGTTTCCCTCTTTCCCTCCTAAATACTTCAGTCTCATTTAGCAAAAAAACAACAAAAAAGCCAAGCTCATTAAGTTCATTTATTGAAAAAGAAGTGAGCAAAAGACAAATTGTGTTTATTTCTGTTAATTTTGAAGATTATGTCCTGCAGCTAATAAAACCAAAAATTTGGTTATTTAGACAAAATTACACAGGACTAAAAAGTTTGTCTTTTTTTTTATACAGAAAATCTGTGGTAAAGTGTTGGTCACCACAATCACATGGAAACCTGCTCACAGACAGTAACTGACACAATATGCAAAGAGAGTAAGACATGAAATATAAAGAAGCTGGTTGCTGTTTTCAACCATGTTGGAGAAATGAGAACAGGGCAAAGGTGGGGTAGAAAAGGGTCAGAAGCCATGACAATGTCCTCTGCAAGAAGAAAATTGTGAAGCAAAACCCATTTAAATGTTTAGGGCTAAATCAGAAGCCGTGGCCTTAGCCTGGAATCAGTGCTTTATTAATATATCTGTTATATTCCTCATGTTCAGCTACTCTTAAACCAGCGATATTCTGATTTGTCGAGCTCCGTAACTACATGAAAATTAAATTGCAGAGTATTAATATTTTTCATGCAAATGTCAAGTATGGAATCAATACAGTTAGAAAATGCATAACAACGGAAAGAAATGTCATCCCCATTAAATGTTCAACAGTCAGTGGAAAAAAGTTTCAATAATCCCAAAGTGCAGGCTTTATAACTTATATTAATATGTCAGTCAGCTGTCTAGGTTGTCTAAGCAGCACAATTAAAACTTTTTTACCAACATTGCATTGTCAAATCTTCATCTGACAGACTGAATGATGGTGTAATACTCCATAGGAATTACCAACATTTCATTTTAGGTGCATTTTCAGAATACTGTAATTCGGGGGGATATTGTTCTGCAAACACAAGAACATCTAATTGTGGAATGAAGAATATGTCGTAGAACAAATCAATACGTGGAACAAAAGAGCAAATTAGTCTCAAAACAATGCTTTAACTACACAAAGGCGGCTGAACTTTCATTAAAGTCATCATCCAGCTCAGTGGAGACAGCTGCATATCAATTTTTCCATGATCTTTCCAGTTGCTCTATCTAAAGAAATTAATGAAATGTCACAGCGGTAGATCAAAGCATTTCATGACAGGCTGCGGTTACACTCAAAGTGATACAAGAAAAAGGCAATCACAAGTCTAGTCATTATTATACAGTGGATCATTTTTTTTCATTCAATTTTATTCTTAGCAGTTGAATTGTGTGCTGCTAGTTATTAATTGTCACCGTTTTCATTATAGGCTACAATATGTTTTGACTAACTACTACATGAAGATGAATGATGTGTTGCTTGGAGTAGGCTGATTAATTCTAGTATATACAGAAACCAATTTGAAGACTTGGAAATATTAAAACCAGTTTAACAGTCTCCAATGAAATGGTGACCTGTATGAAAACATCTAAATGATAGGTTGTTATAGAGACTGTTCTCTCCAAGAGATTTGTCTACCTCACTTAAATACTTGGTGTGCATGGTAGTTAATTCAGTTAAAGTTGGCTTTAACATTAATGCCATTTTAAAACACGGAACAAGACTCAATATTTAGAGCACAAGGACGAGACTAGAAGACAGCTTGACAATATTGTGAAGGAAAAAAAAAACAAAAAATTCTTACTATTCTGTTTTCACCAATAGAGTAAAAGTTTTATGAATAAAACTATGTTTCAAAGAATAGGCAATAACTGCAGAATAATCCCATGCAAGTTTGAGTGTTTCAGGGTCAGAATACTTTTCAATCCAAAGGAGCTTTTGACCTTGCTGTTAAAAAAAATATTTTATTTTATTTTTTTCTCAGGCCCCAAAAACCATGTGACTGCTTTTATGGTAGAATGAAAAATGGTATTATTTCAAACAAAGACAGAAAGTTTTAGAAAAAGAGAATTTAAGTATATTTTTTAATTTAAAATGTAGGTGGAAAAGAAGCAAAGAGTTTGTGAACTAATGACAAACATATTCCTTGTACCCGTAGGGCCATCTTGTTTTGTTGTGTTTATAACTGATAAAAACACAACCAAACATGATACATTTGCTAACATATTTAGTTTGCTTATTATATTTACATTAAAAAAAACAATTCTTCATCTGTATCATGTTGACTAAAGTTGTTAAGAGTCTTTGTTGTGGTAAAGAAAACATGCCTCATATTGCAGACCTTTGGACTTTTCCATGGCTTGTGGTTTGTATATTTGTCAAATTCTAATGTGTTCCAATTGCCTAAAATTAATTGAAAAAAAAAACCCCTCTACATTTGAATTTCTTTTTTTTCCTCATAGGTACAAGGTTTATTAAATATAAAACTAACAAAGCAAAAAACACTGTTCAGTGTGGAACAATTAAGTTTAGGTTGGATCAGTTAAAGTATTTTAAAATGTTAATCAAAGTTCAGTTCAGACACATTGGAATTATGAAAATGGCCAGTATTTTTGTGAGGACAGAAAACTCCTAATAAAGTCCCAAATTTAGTGTTGTTAGTGACTAACAGCCATTTTCAAAGGGCTTCACAACCAGTGATGTCTTGTCATTTTTCTAGTCAGTAAAATCCAAAATTCTCCCACAAAAACAGCAAATGGTACAAGCTTCTTCATCCTGATGTGGGGCATCCTCTTTAGTCAATGCTGCCAACACAAGACAACAACTCAAGACAATTTTTTCTTAATAAAAAAAGAAAAAGAAAAAATCAATTCATAGCCATTATAGCATATAAAGCTAAAAGACATCACACACTGACAGTATCTAGATGGCAAAATAATTACTTTAATTTGGCAAAAATATTGTGATGTAGCAAGGATATACGTAAAGTAATGAATTAATAATTAAAAGTTTCCAGACTTTAAAAAATAAAGTAGAAATGCAAAGCAATGCTTCAGTTATATTTATTTTATTGGTAACAATAATTCAGACACCAGTAATATTGTGGAAAACAATTTTTGCCCTACTAAATAAAATGTACACACATTAAAGGTCTGATTTCTTTTTTTTTTTTTTTCCGCATTACTGAGTGTGAGATTGTGCTATTGCTATAAACAAAGTCTTTCTGCACACCTTCTCCACGTAGTCAAATGAATGCAGAGGTAACTGTTGTGAAACAATATCAGTCTCAGAGTGAAATGCTTTTAAGATGGCTTGGAAGGAACAGCAGGGGGCAAAGCTCTGTGTACTTTGACTGTTGTGCTGTCAGAGAGGTTTTGATGGACAAAGAGTTGTGTGTGAAATGACAGGGCTTTCATTTCTGGTACAAATGTGTCTTCTGTATGACAGAGAGTAAGAAAACACCAAAAAACTAAAATGTAAATGCCCAGTAACCTTTCAACTACAATGGCTGGAGAGGCTGCTTTGACATTTATGTATTAATACGTCTCCTCTGCTCCTGTGTTGAAAAGATGATTTTAGTCGAAAATACCTGAAGCTTGATGTACTTGAAAGAGAACGTTGAGAAAAAATATTCCTAAACGATATACTGCTGGTGCTTTGCACATACAGGATATGCTGCATTAATCATGTCATGGCTCTTCTAAATAAATAAGCACCTTCAAAGAGCACAACCACCCAATGAAAAACGTATGTTTTGAATTAATTTGTTTTAAACAATGTTTAAAATTTAACACAGTAATCTTAAGTTGTTTTAGGATTGTGTAAAGATAATTCCTGATTAAGGCAACAGAAAAATCCACAGTTCAAGGAGAAATTGTTTAATCTATTGAAATATATTTATATTAAATTCCTGATCAGGCTACATGAATATTATGTCAGTGCAAATAAGAGTACCCTGGTTTTCTTTTCCTCTTTTGTAGATATTAAAGCACCACTATTTGAACTGTTTATTCACATGAATAATGGAAGATTTTGAGTCACAGCTCTGCATGTTGCCTCAATTGAACATAAGTAAAAATAGAAACACGTTTACAGCTATGGTATTCCTGCTGTGCTATCAGTAGCGTGCAAACAAGCCTTCAAACAGTTTTCAAAAGGTCTCAGATTTATTAGTTGTTAAGTACCGGTTCATGTTTTAAACCCTAATGGTTATGGTTGTGCAGTCTGGGGCTTCATTTTTTTCCAGAAAGATAAAAGTACACTCAGCCTCAAATTGAACTAAAATTAAATATTTTTGACTTGGTGAACAGACGACCAGGATTGGAAGCCACATTTTAATTTTGAGTTTTAGTCATTTTGATTCCTACTGTGCTAAGTGATTCTTGAGTCATTATTTTAAATTGATCATTTTTTAATGGTAATTGAAGTCAACCTGTATTTTAAGAAAAAGAAACATGCAGGCTTCACACAGAACGGGTTACAAATTAAGTCAAACACCTCAGGAGCAGCAGTGTCTTTGATTAAACTAACAATTCAAACCAGGAACAAAATAAATAAATAAATAAATAAAAATGAAACAGGAAGTATGATCACAGCTTAATAAAGAAAAGTAAAAATGAATAAAGGCAATTAGTTTTTTCACCTGTTAGCATTTCTGTGAGAATCTAAATAGACCTAAGATACTGATTATATGTTAAAAAATGAGAAAGACAGAATTTTCTAAGCTCATCACCAAAGGTAAATTAACAAAGTACCAGTTGAAACATCCAGAAGACCAGCTTTTAGAAGACGTAAAACCAATGAAGATATTTCCATTGATTACCAGGAAAGACGATTTTCAGCATACCGTTCTTAAAATGAAATCCAAATAAAAACAGGGAAAATATATGTTAAAAAATGTCTCTCCTTGTACACCGACCATGAACATCTTTGGCAAATACAAATAAGTTTTAGTCTAAATCTTACAAAGATATGAAGAATTTGGGTTAATTACGGGCTGGTATTTGAGAAGATAAATGGGCCCATTTCATCTGAACCTGAATGCTATAGTTTCTTTGGTTTTCTGGTAAAAAAAAATAAATTAATAGGGGATTAGTCCTGGCATTAGTTGGAGTAGATTTTAAATGAAAAAACTCCCAGTCTTGCTTAACTATGGTCTTAATTACTTACTCAGAGCCATAAATTATGCTCTAAATTACTCCAATTTATAAACCAAATTACAAAATGCCAGCAGAAAAAATATTTTCTTTTCAGTTGGTACATGATTAACTGATCACAAGCATAAGCACCCTACAGTATGTTTAGTCTTGGTCAAAGTGGGTTTATCTCTGTCATCAACATTTAAATCTGAACACAGTTAAACTCCATCTGTCATGGGGTGTGGGAGGTGGTGGTGAGGATGAACGCTGAGACCCAGACGATGATGACGAAGATGATTTAATAAAGAGAGCTCAAGCACAGTCCAACACAGGCGGCACGGCAGAGAGTTAGCACACAGCTAATTACCGGTAGCAACTGAAAAACTGAGGACTGAATAAGAGAGCTAAACCAACACAGGACTTTACAGTTCAACTGTGATGGCAGGCAGACAAACGACATTCGACGTACGACAAGGATCCGACAAGAGACAAAGACAACAGGTGGGACTAAATACACAGGGAGGGTAATCAAGGAATGAGACACACCTGGGAAGCAATCAACAGGGAAGACGCAGAAACAACAGAGACTCAGGACAGAAACTGAACACAGAAAAACCTTAAAATAAATACACAGAAACACGGATCATGACACCATCTTCTTCAGCTGCAGCCAGCTAAGCATAGAAAATGGATAAACATGGATGAGCTTTGAGCAGGGCTGTGCTGCAGACTTCTTTTCTGTCAATTTTTAGAATGACACACACACAAAAAACCACCCTGAGAAAACCTAAGTATTTTTTAAAATTATTTATGGTAAACCCCCCTCCCCACCCTACTTTTAATTATTATATTGGTACATTGAAATACCTTAGCATAATGTGTATATTATCCATCCCTGGTTTATATTGGTTCACTGTGAGCCCATCCTGGGCTTGCATATTCACATTTCTCAGATCTCAGACTAACCTGTTATGAATGCGTTTTAACTCCAGAAGGAACCTGGAAATCGTGTAGAACAAACTCCCACCAGGGTTACAGAGCAGACCCATTTCACTAATGTGGCCACAGTGGAATGAACATCCATCTCAATAATAAAAGCATGTGACTGGTAATAATACTTTGTAAACGCAGGTAATCTGTTTTGAAGTTTTCAGTGCCTGACAGGCGGGTCAAAGGCTGACGCTTTATCCACTTATACCAGTTTACCTATTGTCAAAGTTGTGTGTGGACCCTGAGTGACCTTTGCATTGCTAT
This sequence comes from Poecilia formosa, assembly GCF_000485575.1. Lineage (NCBI taxonomy): Eukaryota > Metazoa > Chordata > Actinopteri > Cyprinodontiformes > Poeciliidae > Poecilia > Poecilia formosa. Next base: position 441,306 of record NW_006800079.1, read on the forward strand.
TCATCGTGAGGCATAGAGTAGCAAGCATACTTCCCTGTTGTGAAGCAGTAATCAAATGTCTACATGCTGGGCTAAAGATATTCAAAGCTAATCCTTGTATCTGCTCAGAGACGCCAGATGATGAGCTTTTCCTCTTGGCAAACAGAGGGCTGAGGGGATTGTATATCTGGAACTGAGCCCGCTTTTCACATATCTAAGCTACCTCTGCATGTATGAGTCAGTTGTAAAGTGCTTGTTGTATCCCTGCCACTGTAATCTAGAAATAAACAATATGTGTGAGACAGTAAGCATTAAGTTATTTAAGAAAACTTTTTTGTTTTTCGAAAGGTCACATCCTTCAAAGGATAACTCCTTTTTTTATATAAATAAGGCAATATCTTTTACAGATCACAACTTGGTCTATTGTTAATGGTCTAATAGTAGACCATTCATTTTATGGTCTACTATAAAATTAATGCAGAGGAAACATTTGTTCATTATACTTTAATTTAGTTAGTGACTTATGACTTTCTGTTTACTGTAGAAAATAAGGTGGCATGAGACTGTGCACTTTATAGTCTTATTGCCTTTAAGTGTATTAAGTAGAACGGTTAGAAAGTTAAAGAAAAACATGTTTTTAGGAGGTCCCATGGAAGGACCTACACGGTCCAAACTTCAAAGATAGTAATTGTAATTAAGAAAAGACCAAAGGTGCAATATGTGGCAAGTATTAAGTGTCATGTTAAAATGAAGGTTTGTAAGATAACATACTTTAGAATCTATAGAGGGAGTATGTTTAGAATTATTTGGATCTAAAACCAATAAGATATATCTTACAATACACCAAAAATACCACATAAAAATAAACATAAACAATAAACACAAACACAGACTACAAATAGTCTGAGTTTTAATTCTGTAAAAGTCAGGCTCCACATTGTAGGTGTAACAGATTTTACTTCTTATTCCTTAAAATGAACTCTTGCAAAATTGCACTGCAAAATCTATCTAGCCTTGGTGTTCTCTGTATCAAATAATAACAAACTAGGGCCACAGAAATTAGTAAAATTAGTGAAATGACTATGACTCTCCATCACCATTTTGTCATGTTTCTACTATGTGTTAAAACTGCCTGCCACAAAACAACACGTTTCTCCTCCACTGACTAAATGGTGTTAAGAAGTCATGTTCATGCGACATTTCTGTCAGTCCAGCTTTTGTTATTTTTGAAAAGAAAGGCCTCCCCAGGTGGTGGTATGACAACACCACATATTCTGTAAGAGTAAAACATTCTTTTAAAAGCATTATTCAGGAGTAAGTAGAGGTTTTCCTCCTGCAATGGCTTGAGGATGCTGCTTTCGGTGCCGCGGTGGAGTAGTGCCAGTCAGATGTTTGTAAATGCCAATGTACCAACTTTTGCTGCTGTGCTTCAAAACACTATGTACAGATGTATGTGTAGGTTAACAGACTTTGTAAACAGCAGGACTCACACTTTGACCATTCCTGTTCAAAGCTCAGTGAGGTCCTTCTCTAGTTTATGGAACTAAAATTAGTTTACATGGCAGTGGATGATTATTTTATTTTTATTGTTCTTGTTTGTCTGTTTCTTGCTTTTTAGATGGACCATAATTGTGTCTAAATAAATAGGATTGATTTATTGATTACTGTCATTACCTTTTCTGATTTATTTTTATCATCTGCTATGAACATAGATTTTTGTACCTTTGGGTAACCAAGCCTTTTGTAACAAATTATCCACGATATTTAGAAAGAAAAAAAAGGGGGTCTCATGTAATGTTTTTCTTTGTCCAGCAGTGGAACAGAAGGGAAGTTTCTTTCATTCTTTGCTCTCTTTACAATATTGTGTCTTTCTTAATACTGGACGTTAATTTAAGTTACTAATTCCCCGGCAATATCTCTCTACACATCCTACACTGTGACCAGTAATATGATCCCCAGCTGTTATGACCCGTCTAGGGGTGGCCAGATCATAACATGAAGGATCCATCCTCTTCAGAGCCCAACCAGCCAACACACACAAAGTTGAACATTTTATATTGCTATATAGTTTAAAAAGATGTATTTTTGATTGAGATGTTACAACAAGTGGAGCATATGGCTTCAGAGTGAGCTATAATTCCGAAAACAACAAACAAAAGGAAACGATCTGAATATTAACCAACTTGCCTAATTGAAAGTAAATAAACCAAATGACAAAAACTTACCTCCCTAATTAAGAAAAACATGAGATTCCACAAACTATTTTTATTAAAAATATATATATATATTGCATGCTGAACTTATAGCCAAAGTTACAGAGAACACCAGTATTCACAATATCCCCCATAAATATATGTCCATAAGTCTGAATGAATTGTAGTAATTTTGCATAAACTGAGAACACAGTTTAAGCTCAAGGTCCCTTAAGTCAACAAACACAAGTCAACCACAGCACTTGCAAAAGCTTCTATTCTTCCTAGATCAGAAATCTTCCTCTCTAGACATACATGTGAGATTTTGTACATTAATAACAAAAATTGCATGGGTAACAATGACCCACACCAGTGGAGAATGTACAGCTCAATTCTGTTAAAAGTAAGTTGCAGTAATATTGAAGATTCATGACCTAAATATAGATTTTAGTTTAGATCATAGCTTAAAAGAAAGGACATCATGGCAGCATAGATCACTCACACAGCATAAAACTCTCAGATCTTCAAAATTCAACCACACAGATGGCAGAATATAAATTCAGAGAGCTGCTTTGTTCCTTTGCCAGTAATAACAAGAAGTCTCACCATGAACAAGAAAACAGTGCTCCAAGGCTAACAGTCAGATTGCCCCATCTGGCCTAGTTCTAGCTTCCCTTTAGGGATGGCCATGGCCTTTGTCTTTGAAAAGCCTTACTCCATAGCTTCCCTCCACAGTCAAGGTCTATATTTCACGTGGGACCAAATTCAGATGCAAGCCAAACACAGAGGGTACACCAAATGCCAGTTCAAAGAATCTTTGTTATTTTTTTTAAGCATAAGTAAAGAGTTGAACCAATTTCCAGGTCTGTAGCTGGAGTTGATATTATACTGGGTGGCATGATTGACAGGTTTCATTCCACAGCAGTGAAAATGGGGCAAATAATCTCTTGAGTTTGAACTTTCAGAAAGTCTGCGCAGAGAAAAAAGTGTCTGCGCGATGATTGCACTGACACAGTTTATTGACAGGCATTTAGAAAGTTATCTAAAAAGCTTGAGCATGTCAGCTTTGACATGACATGATGCCTTCCAGACAGATAGCAGTACAAACCCTAAACTTGAGAGATATAGATATTCATATAAAAAAATGCAACTCTGGAGCTCAAACTCGAAGGCAAACATGACAGTAAATGTTGGTAATCCTCCACAGTCCAATTTGATAAGAGATTTAAAACCTGGTGCACAGCCAGGCTTCTGACATGCCCTGAAAAATTGGAAGCAACGTCATGGGTGTGGGTGTCAGAATCTGCCAGCAAACAATGAAATTTTAATTCTACCCACTCCGGAGGAAGAAAATCCCCTGTAATGGGATTTGATGACACAAGATTGTTTCCTCATATTAGAAAGAGTAATGATATGAGTGACAATATCTTGCCAGACTGTGCAAGAACAAAGTAAGACGCATGAAATATTGATTGCCAGTGTCTGCTCTTGTTGATATAGCGTGTTGTTGGGTCTGTCTCAAAGTCGATCACAAGCAGTGATACCACAAGGCCTGAAAAGACTCAAACAGCAAAACAGTTTCTGATACAGAGTTAAAAAAAGGGGCGAGATTGTAACAAGAGATACTTTGATAAATTCTGCCAAAACACACAGCAAATCAACAGATTCATCTGTGTGAAATACGGAAACGGCAAACACGCCACTATAGAGAATTGCTACCTCATATGCTTTGGTAAAGTGGCTGCAGCATGGTGACGTAACACAGTAAAGAAGCAGTACACATCGCAGTGTGGCACAGCAGAGAAGAAAACAATCACTTTGACCACTTACGGCAAATGTTCCATCCATTAGAGGAGCAAAAATTTAATAAATATGCTAATATGTTACAGTACAAGGCTGGCTGAGCACTTTTAACCTACCACAAGAAGAAGAAAAAAAAACCTCTCAGTATTTATTTTAAGCTGTATTCATGGCCAGTCATTTTACAACAGGAGCATCACTTATCACCAGCTCCTTCAAGCAGGAGAAAACTGTTTGTTTGGATCGCTATAATGAAAAGTTAATCAAGTGAGATAATTGACTTGTTCAGAAACAAGGGGGTGGGAATGATGTATCTTCTCCTATCAGCTGCTCCTTTTTGAGGTCTGCACGGCAGATCATTTCCTCCAATCTCACCTTATCCTGAGCATCTTTCTTTTTCACACCAATCCCTTGCATGTCCTCCTTTTACTGCATCCATGAATCTTCTGTGTCGTTTTTTTTTTTACCATCTCCCCTATCAGCTACATTCTCAAAATCTGTTATCCAATATGTCCTATCTCTTCTCTACAGACGAAAAAAAAACCAAAAAAAACATCTCAGGGTCGCCTCTTCAACTTCGTCTAAATGGGACAAAACAGGAGGGATGATGGATAGTTGACCTTATTTCTTTTTCATGAGACAAGTACAAAAAAACAGGTATGAATATTTATGAATTACATTGTAAACGGAATGTCGGCTAAGAAAAATTATGGTAAATATTGATAAAAAGAAATAAAATGTGGGTTTATGATAATTAACAAGCAGCAAGTAATGCTGATGTAAAATTTATTTGTATAGCACATTTAAAACCAGTTGACCAAAGTGCTTCACATTTTATTCCAGCCATCATAACATAGCAAACAGAATACAAAGAAAAAACAAAAACAGAAGTTAATTAAAATCAGAAGAACATGCAACTCACGCTATGTTGAAATCTACTGAAAACAGAGTCGTTTTTAACAATGGGAAGCAAAAAAGTCTGTAATGTTGGAAGGCAGATTGTCCCACACTTAAGGAGCCACAGATAATAAATCTCGATCTCTTCTGATCTCCCTCCTAGCTTTGGGACTCTGATCAGATGATCAGAGTCCCAAGGAAGGAACATTAGGCTATAGTAGGTCAGAGAGATAAGGGGGTGCAAGCCCATTTAGGTATTTATAAGTCAACAAGAGAATTTTAAAATATATTCAATTACACATGGGGAGCTTGTAAAAGGGGGATAAAACCAGTGAACTGTTTTCAAACCCATGGCTTGTTGTTAAGAACCGAGCCTCAGCATCCTGAAAAGGCTGCAGACAAGAGAGGGAGACCTGACTGACCCCGACATAAAGTGCATTACAATAATCAAGTCAGGTTGTAATAAAGGAACAGAGTATTTTCCCAAGGTCAGGTCTGGTTAGAACAGGCTTAGGTCAAGCTTTCTGCTTTACTGAACCCTCCCTCCCCCAATCACAGGAAGAGAGCAAGTCATAGAACTAGAGCTAAACCAAATAAGTTTTATCATCAGAAAACATAGAAAAGTTGACTCCACCCAGGTGTTAATATCATCAAGACATTTAACAGAGGATGGATGGAGCAATAACTATTATTACGATTCTGGGGCAGATAAATCTATGAAAATAAAGACCAGGCTTTTCTTTAATAGACCCCAACTGAGGCAGGAATGATAAAAACGAAATTGGACCCCACATGAATGAACACTATTTTCTCTAAGTCTTTAGAAAGTAAAGAACATTTTGGAAATTTGTTTCAAATTCAAACAAGCTGAGCAGTCAAGTCCAAATTATCCCAAGTAATATTACTCAAAGATTTCCTAACAAAAGGTTGCTTTAAAATCATAATTTCAGTTACAGTATTTAGGTAAATTCTCTATCTCAGTCAATCTACCCTATGTTAAACTATAACTTACTGCTATTTACCATAATGTTTAAATGTAACTTCTCAGACCCAGGCTCAAATAAGTAGAATCAAGAAAACACCTGAGAAAAAAAAACTATCTGAGAAGTTTAAGTTGCTGATATATTTTTAAAAGGAAGCATGATCCCTCAACCTAAAGAAATTCAAAAGCCCAAGTGAAGTGAAGTAGTCTTTGGAACTCCAGCAAGCCACATGTAGAGCCATTATCCACAATCAGTTAAAAAGCGAAGCCATGGTGAATCATCACAGATGGGGCCGGCCTATCAAAATTACTCAGAGTGCATCTGCAAGTCCTCCAGGACATTACAAAAGAACTAAGACCAACATCTAAAGCTTGACAGACATCACTTTCCTCAGATAAGGTCAGAGTGCATCATTCAACAATTAGAATGAGAATGGATGAAAATGGCATCCACAGAAGACTTCTGAGGCAAAAACCAAAAATAGAATGCCAGAATCCAAAGCAAACCAGTAAATCCCCCTGATACAATGAAGGTTTTATAGAGATATAGCCAAAGTCAGAGACGCTTGTGTTCAGATGTGAAAAAGCTCCCAATGTGGCTGAATTAAACCAAGTCCATTAGAAGGAGACAGCAAAAATTTCTCCACAGCAATGTAAAAGACTCTTTGTAAGTAACTGCAAATACTTCACGGCAGTTATAAAAGCAAAGGCTAGCATGACGAGTAGGTTTAGGAGGCATTTACTTTTTTCACTTATGCAAATCTTACATTTATTTACCAGAATCAAGGCTTGATGAAGGGAAAAACTTGTAAGTTTTGAACTCTTTGAGGTGTTATTCAGTTTTCATATTTGAAACATTGCAACACATTCCTCCACCGGGGTGAAAACCTCAAAATCAGAGCCCATAGAGAGGTGCAATGGAATCATACTCTGCAGCAATAACTGTGGCGACTGTAGCTTTACTGTGAGCAGTGAAGTAGGTCCTTCACAAGGAATGTAAAATCCAGCACATACATGATCAGTTTCACAGAACAAGGTATTAGAATAGGAGTCTATGTCTGTCAACAGTAGTGGAATGAAGAGTTTACTGTGAAAGAAACCTTTGTTGTCTGAAGGGGTTTCAAAGGCCTTACTTCTCTTAGACTGCAATCTAAATAGAGCATGAAACTACTTTTTATATCCTCATTGACCTGCTCCCTAACTGTATTTTGTCTCCACACTTCACAATCAAGGAATGGGCTAATTCTGCGGGATAAATGTCAAGTACTCATGAGCTATTACCATATCAGCTTGTTAATGATCAATGAGATTTGGGGGTCGTGCTTAGTTTGTTAATGTGTTGCTTAAATGTCAGTTGAAATGAAACATGTTCTGAACTACATCATGTTCTTGACACTGTTTTCATGTGCATTGCACTCTTATTCGGAGATTATGCATTCCCCACATGCTTGGTTGATACAGAAAGCGTAAAGGTCTTCATAAATTTCTTTCTGTTCAGAAACATGAGCTACTTGAACTGTACCTACATGCATGTTTGGGAATTTTTATTATTGTGCTACCGGTGAAAATTCTGCATTTTTATGACTATTTGCTCAGAAGTGAAGCTAAGAGCTGAAAATAAAGTGTAAGGTAATTTCTTACCTGGAAATATTTTAGAGAAATATCTGTGAAATTGGATTTCAGTGTTCTTTTATAAGAAAAATACATTGATAAAAGACTAATTTTAAACAGACTTTAGCATTAGCGATTAGCATGATGTGTTTTCCTTAGAGAAAGGCAGTCTTCCCCTTAACTCAGATTTTAAAAATCCAGGAATCCAACATTCCCATTTCCAAATTTTTACACAGCAGTTGTAGGATTTATTTATTTTTTTGGTAAAAGACCAAGACCCATTTATCTTTCCAGCACCAGACTCACACTTCTGTATTGGTTGTATTTATGCCCTGCGTTATAGTTTGCTTTCTGCTTTTGGAGTGGTCTCTGGTCCACTTGAGTCCACATATGCATTCAAACTGAGTCGGAATTCACTTCAACTGAACAAAGACCTATGTTTTTTTCCAGACCAGAGTTTGCCATTTTGGTTAGCATCAGAATTTGATTGACCATTCACACCTCCCTCAGCAAATCAGACTCAGACAAATACACTACACTTCAATTAAGGTTATTCACACCAAACAGGGCTGGTGTGAATGCACCCTAAATTTACTAAGTTTTGGAAACTTTGATAAAGTTTTATTATTTAAAATTGATGTATAAATGTCTGCACAATCCAGCAGCCCCTTCTGTTCTCAGTGAACCTGTAGTTCCACTCAGAGCAGTGGGCTCTGCCACACGAGGAGTCTCCAGTGGAAACATCAAAGTGCCTCTGAGACAGACATCATCTGGACAGTCTGCTTTTTCAGCTCTTTGCTCTTAGCTGTGGAACTCCTTGTTCTTATTCAAGTGAATCCAGTTGCTGTGGAACTCCTGGATACACAGCAACTGGATTCAGAGTGGGGACATTTATATGAAATTAAAAGTGTAAAAAAAAAAAAAAGAAGAAAAGTCAGGCATGTGATCGCAATTAATCTACCATGCTATGTTGCTTTTTGTTATTTTGCATTTAATTTTGAATTTAACAATTGTTTACTTAAAGGCCCTCCATTAAGGGATGAGCATGGACAAAGCACAAAGCTATTGGCATGGCAACCACGGTGCAGGGCAAGCAATTGGGATGAATTGTGTGTGACGAAATGAACACAAAATTTTTGGTCTCATGGTGTGTTTAGTGAATAACTATACTGTAATAAATGAAAATATAACAGATTTTAGTGATATGACTTTACTACTTTTAATCATCTCAAAACCAATCTTCCAGATAAACACAAGAGGATATAACTATTAGGCTGTGGACAAATCTGTTAGCAGCACATGATTTCAGGAGAATAAGGATGTTTTTACTGGAGGAATCCAAAGCATATTATGTAGAAAATTGAAACCAAGATAGCCTTAAAGAAAAAATTCAGAAATATTCCAGCTGAGCTGTGACAAGATCAGTGTAACAGTACATACTGTTGCAGCAAATACATGCATCCCAGACTACAGCAGGCTTCTTGACATTTGTGACAGACATGATTTCATCTATAACCTCCACCAATAATTGCACACTAAATATGTCCTTAGCACAACACAAAACAGTACTAAAATGCAACAAGCACAATAAAAAAGTCAAGACTATGAGGAAAAAACTGTGAAGGAAAAGAAATTAAAACCATAAATCCAGCAATTGGACAGCTATTGTCTGTTGTGTGTGTGGTATTGGACATGCCCTATTGGATGCATTTTGAGATTGTTTTTTTCCATTTATTTAAATGTTTTGTCAAAAAAAAAAAAAAACCTGTAACTTGTATTTTACTTATATTTGATCCCTATTTTATTGACTTTATATTTAATTTTAATGCACTTTGCTCAACGGTTTTATTTTTCAAGGTGCAATTGGGAGACCTCAACACCAGAACTGGCAACTAAGTGTATATTCACAGCCTAATTAGGAAAAACAAATATTTCAGTATATATTTTTAATGAAAGTAAAAATGAATAGTACGATATGCATCGTACTATGCTGCATATTTGTCTGTAATTTATTGAAATGTCCATGAAAGTTGATAGAAATAATAATAAAAAAAAAATCTAAGCTTACAAAAAAGATATGTAGCAACGTTTCCTTGCCAGAATGTGTTTGTATCCTGGAATGTTCTGTTCTGTTGGGCACATGGAGAAAAAAATTGGATACAAAAAAAAATCTGATCTAGCTGTAAAAAACCCCAGGTTGTAATTATTTGAAATGTCCTTCATTTGAGTCATAAAACCTAATGAAGGACATTATGGGGAAGGGAATTACTGGGATAAAAATGTTAAATAGATTACATTTCAGTCAGTAATTGGCACTGCTCTTAACTACTGTGCTTTTTTTTTAAACTTGTAAATGAAAACTTGAATAACCTTCACAATTTCAATGAATTATTTTAAAATTCAAGACAAAAGATTGAAGAACTATGTGACAGCACAGATCTTTTCATTCAAACCTCAAATCATTTAGTGACACTAATGTGAAAGTGAATTAGTTGTATGCAAGATTTAGATTTGATTACTTAATTAGCGTGGTTTGTTTTGTCAACAATTCCCAAAACTTTAAAACAAGAGAAGAAGGATTTCCTTGTGTTGTGTAAGATGACAGTATAAGTTTCGGATCCGAATAAATTGGATTCGTTTTATTAAAGCGTTGTTCTTTCTCGTGTCATCAAATGTTACTGGAAAATCTTGGAATCAGTTTTCAAAGTTCAGATGTAGGCCAGTTCTCGCCCAGAGCTCGGTTGAGCAAGTGCACTGCATGTGACAGCATTGGAATAACACCGTCATTCTAAACAATGAGTAATCTGTTTCAATAACATTGTTTTTGTTATAAAAATTTGAAATAAATGTGCTTGTTTTCACCTTCAGGGACAGCTCTTGCGATATAACAAGAAGCTTGATAACTGACTAACTTCTATTTATTTAGGACTGACATTTGTCTTCTTCAAATGCAAGAAGCAGAGACTTCAGAGCTCCCACTGCGCAGCCGGTTGCATACGATTAAAAATGAGTCTTCTGAAGGTGAGCAAAAAGAGTTTGATGGTTTTCCATATGGGTACCTTCATTTCAAGGCCTCGTGGGATGCTCAACATGTATATTCATAAGAGGTGGGCAAAAAAGGGAGGGAAAGTTTTTAAGAGAACCAGCTGGTTGCCTTCGACTTGTCTCTGGTGACCTCAATTTCTCCTGCTTCATTGAGTTTGATGTGTCCACGTCCTAAACTGTAGCTCTTGCTTTGGGAACTTGTGAAGAATCTTAGAATATTACGGTGTGAAATCATAACGAAGAACATGGAGTAAGACATGAAAACTGAACAAAAGGGGTAATAAAATTCTACCATACAAGACTAATGCATTAAGTATTGACACGAACTGAGAAGGGTACATTTTGCAGCCCTCAAACTTTTCTGAGCTGATGACTCATGTCTGCACTGAGGAAGAAATGGAAATATTTCTAAATTAATAAAAAATATATTTTCATTACAACTATAAATCATGTTCTTTACTAATCCAATGAAATTAAAATGATCAGCTGTATGTGTGATGTATCTTAAGACTGTGAGTTTTACAATATTACACAATATTATTGTGGGCATATACCCAAACCATTTAAACTAAAGTGATAATGTTTCAAGACAGTTCCCTTTGGACTTGGAAATAAGTGAAACTATTGCAAGAAACGTGTCCACTTAAAATAAAATAATGTAAAATTGATTATATCCATCCATGATTTGATTCTGACAAAACAATGTATCCTTTATTTATTCCCTTTTCCGGATTTCTTGAGAAATTATGATTTGCAAGAGAATTGTGCAAAACAGCAGCATGGGAAATCCTGTATTACTTATTTGTTTTTGTAAGAAATACCTAAAATCAACTCTCGACTCAATAATAGACAAATATTACATTTATTTTCTATACACATGCATGTTTGTCTCATTACCTCTATCAGAAGACCATAGCATAGTTTCATCAAATAGATTTCACAGAAGTTACCTTGTGAACTAGATACTGAATGTTTTCATGATATGGTCTAAAAATAACAAAGAATTTTACCCCTAGTATTTTTTACAATTAAACCTCATTTTAGTAAGATGGTTTTTCTGTATGGAGCCCACAACTACACTCCACCGCTCGCCTCCCACATGTTTCTACATATTGCTGGTTAGCTGACCAAAAAGTGTACAAAAAAAGTTTACCTGTTTGAAGATATTTACAGTGATGGTGTGGAAACGACATATGCAGCATTTGTCTCTTTCATGAAGGCAACACTAACACTTTGAGTGGCATGGCTGTTGAGAAGATGACTGCAGGTTGGCTGTCTCAGCTATTAGATATGCAACACTACATACACCCGTAGGGCAAAAAGTACATTTTCTGCAAGACACACCAGTGATAAACTTAGATACACAATGAAGTACAGAAATATATAATATTGCATATTTCTAACAGTGGAAAGCAATACAGTATCTCTTATTTTTAACAGCAAAAATTATGATTGCTTTCTGTTTTAAATAAAATCATCAGGACAAGTTATGACATAGTAAAAAACTGAAGTATCATGCTGCAGTAAAACACACATAAAACATAATATTTTATGTGTTGACTTATAAAAAACATTTATGTTTTTGGTATATCTACATGAATTCATATCCAATAAAACTTGGACAAAGGCTTAAAAAAGCAGTTTATTTTTCTCTTCATCTCTATGTTTTTAAGTGGAAGATGATTGTGAGAGGAATGAATTATATAGCAAGGCCAGTTTCTGCACTATTGTGTTCTCACTGCATTTCAGAAGAATAACAGGATAGGAGGTGTTCTAATAGGAATCCATTTTGGCAAAGGTAATTCATAAGTGGCAAGCAAGCAGCATCAATGTGTACTTATGACTAAGAACGCTGTAAACTGGATGGATTCCACTGTACTTTTGTTGCACTGTACTTGACACCGTATCTCATCATTTTATGTTTCTAGAATAAATTCTCACTTTAATGCCTGTGTTTTACTTTTCAAGGATAAAGGCTAACATGCACACACACACAAAGTTTGGTAATCACTGTGGGTTCCTCCAGGTTTGACTCCAGTGTGTTAGAAAAACAGCTATTGTTTCAACTAAGAATGTATTTTAAAAAAATGGTTGACATGCAATATCCTATGGTTCTTGGCTTGACTGTTCCAAAATCCAATCATATTCTGATCAGTGTTTTTCACTGACCAGACATAAGTGGTGACCAGGTCATCCTGAAAGGTTACTGAATGAAGTGGAATCAAAGTCTTCAATATCATTAAAGTGAATTCAGAGTAACCAAAATGTAACAAACTAATTGCATTCAATACGCACAAAGACAGAGACTTAATATGTTGGTCAATAATCAATATAACTATTGCACTAATCACTATAACTGCACTAATCACATAAATCCCAAACATCAGATTTGAAAGACAGTTAACACATTGCCTTGGTATTTTTGTCTTGGTTTAAAATAAGTTATAAACCCTTTATTACTGCAACTTTACACATGCAGCAAGACGTTGGCCACAAACACCCATTGGTTAATCTATTACGCAAGTTTATTTAGTCACCAACGCAAATGGTGATCTCAGCCAATGAGGTAAAAACGCCTTGCTGAAAATGCATTGAGCTAGCATTTCTCTTGACATGCTAAGTTAAACCTGTTTACACTAGAGCCACATTTACAAAGACATGCTCTTAGATGCGTACACATTCATACACTTATTAACGGGTCGGGGACAACCTTGATTGAAGTGCTATGACAAGGTCCACATCGTCATGTGGCATGAACAGAAGCTGGAAATGAATCCAATTGCAAGACAAGTACTCTTCCCTTTGAGCAGCAGTTGCTCAGTTTGCTGTAGTTCAAACTGAGCATAGAAACGGGAAAGAAAGAGGATTTAAGTTTAAATGTGACAAGCTTGTCTGAGTATTTCAGAAACTGATGAAATATTGGAAATCTCATGTACAACCTTCTTACTGATTTACAGAGAATGTTTTGTAAAAGAAAAGAGATGCCTTAATCAATTTAGTGACTAGTTTAGTTCACTGAAAGGCATCAGCCAAGGTATGCATCCTACCATGTCTAAACGCACAACATGTTGAACCTTCAAGCAGATGGGCTGCAGCAACATAAGACCACACATGCTGCCACTCATGTAAGCTGAAAACATAAAACTGTGGCTACAATTCAAACAAGCTCACCAAAATTTAACAGATTGGGAAAACTTTCCCTGGCCCAATAATTCTCATTTTTGGCAGTGTGATTTAGGGTTCAGATTTTGAGGTCAACAGTACTATCCCACTTTATATGCATAGTTAAAACTGCTGATGGTGTTAAAATGGTGTGGGATATATTTTCTTGGCTCACTTTTGGCTCTTTATCACCTATTAGGTATTATATTATGATTATTATGATTATATTTGGCAGGATAATGCATCGAATGAAAAATCTCAAAAAATCTCAAACTGGATTCTTGAACATGATAATGTGTTTGATTGGCTCCAATGGCCTCCACATTAATCAGATGTATGTTTTATAGAAAGCATTGTGGAAGTGCAGTTTACAAACTTGTAGGAACTGCATGATGCTATCATTTCAATATGGCTTAAATCTTTAAGTAATGTTTCAAACACTTCATTGAATCTGTGCTGTAAAAAAATTACGGTATGTTTCAAGACAAAAAGCGTCAAACCACAATTAGCAAGGCACTCCAAATAAAACGGCCAATTATTTTAAATAAATGTCACCTGGTCATGGCAGAGAGAAAGAAAAAATAAAAACATTTTGAGTTTGATATGTATATTGTCTCAAATTGCATTATTTAAAAAAATGGAATAAATACAGACTGTTGGTGGCAAATCAACATTATAAAAGAACTGGAAATCAGAAATCAGCTACTTGCTCAATGCATCTCTTATTCCTACAACACTGAACATGTCTGAAGTGATACTGAGAAACAAAAGACATGTATCTTCAGTACCAAATACCTTTGGAGACTTTAGCAAGATTAAATTAATGGCAATGTAAAAAAAGAGAGGCAAATACTTAGATAGTGTTTTCTTCCTTCAGGACAGTAAATCAGACACTGACACCTCTTTGCACCTCCGAATCATACACAGACTCATCCCAGCTTGACTTTAACTGTCTTACGGGGTCAGGACAGGTTGCGGTTTATGTCTGACGGGTGCTATTGTTGTGCCAGGACCTCAGCGATTGCAGGGCAAATATTGCCTCCTCGTAGAAGCCAGGTGTCCGTAACAGCTTGGCGTATTTGCACAAAAGGTAAGCAACAACAAAAACTTGTGTACAGCACAACACCTGGCGCTGCCATCCCGCTGCGTCTCTCGCCTGCTCTGACAGTAGGGATGACGAGAAATCACCCTGGCAACCAGTTCAACCGCAAAAGGGGGAAAATGCCAACTCAAAACACCGTAGCATGAAATAAGCTGTTCTCTGTCATCTACTAAGTAGCTGATGAAAGTGTATTAAACAACAAAGCAAACAGCTTCTAACAGTGGATAAAAATTAACTATTAATTTATACAAAGTAAAGCACATATCTGGAATTGCCTTGCTAAAATATGCAACAGTATTTTAGGGAACATTAACTAGATATGAAAGTTAAACACTTAACACAAATACATGCTTTAAAAATGAATTCTAATTTAATGGGTGAAATAAATTATACAACGTTAATAATCCAAATAAGATGAGCACAATCTGATTAATTGCTGTGATAATGAAAACTCTTATCATTTTATGCATTCTAAACCCAAGGCTAGAGGAGTGAACATGAAAGCTTCTCTTACCTCGACAGTGAACTCCTTCATCGTACCCGTCCTCACAGTCTCTGGCCCCGTTGCAGAGCTTGTTGAAATGAATACATTTTCTCGTCCCAATACACTGTATGTGATTGAGGGGACATCTGATCACCACCTCCTGTGCACCTGAAGCAGAAAAAAAGAGAAACCAGAACAATAATTAATCATGTCCACATGAAGAGGAAAATTCCGGTTTTAGGCAAAATAAGGAGCGCACACCAGTCGACATAAAAACATTCACCATCATTTGTTTTATTTGCAAGTAAACATTTTTTTTTTTTTTGTCAACCTGCTCATACCTCAAGACCTGTTCTACATGAGGAAGAACCTCCGCATATGCAAATATATTTATACTTCACGGCATTGTTCTCCACACACAACAGATGTTTCCCCACGTTGCTCTGCAGCCGCATTTGGTTAAAATCCTATAACAAACTACCTGACTGCCACTGCCAGCCAGGCGAACAGCGGAGAGCAGCTGTTTAGGGATTCATGAGGCACATAGATAAGTGACCCTCATTCATGTGTAAGCCCCAGGAGCACATAAAACACAGCTGACCGGCACACTCGCACTGTAAAAAGCCATATTTCCACCTTAACTACACTGACATCAATTACGGATTAGCTATTGTGGGCAGCTAATGGGAAGATTTATTACCCATCAGGTGAGAGATAAAACTATTCCTAAAAGTTCTTACATCCATACTACACCAATTTTGAAGTAGCAGAGCCCACTTCTATCTGAAAAGGTAAGACTACCCAATTAATGTGGCTAACAAAAAGAAGGGCTACAGCCTTTTCAGGGTTTTTACAGAAGAGAGATGTGGACATGGAAGTGTATCTCTGGACTGATGCAATAATGACTTATATCATTATCTCCTTCCAACCGTTCAATTGCCAAGAAATGGTGACTGACTAATTAAAGTACCTTGGCTACAGCAAGGGAAGCACAAAAGACTTGCACTGCTTTTATGCCCCATTTAGTTATTTCAGCGGTAGGTAGCCTTGTCCATTAGGTTTTTATGTTTCTTGAATGAAGGGAACTGGTAGTTTCCAAAAATAGTTTCAAACATCCCTTTATGGCCTTGTTGTGAACATTTAGGCTTTAGTAACAACTGCACATCTTGAAACCTGTATACTTTCACTGTCAGTATAAGGGATATATA
>NW_006800079.1:457843-487546 GCF_000485575.1 Poecilia formosa
ATATATTGCAAAGTATTCACATCAGTTGTACTTTTACAATCTCACAGTTCAACATATTTTATTGGGGCATGTAATAAACCAAGTGGAAGGAAAATAATAAAATAAAAAAAAACCTGATAAATGCATACATTTGTTTCCAGCCCCTTTTACTCAAATACCCCCAAAAATCAATTGTGTATCCATTTGCTTTGAAAAGTCATTTAATGAGTAAATAGAAACCAATCCACAGCTCAGGTGGGAGAATGTGTTGACAGGGCAATTATTAGCTGTGCACTCCACAAATCTGGCCTTAATTGCCAAGTGACAAAAAAGAAATCCGTTTGCAGCTTGCCACAAGCCATGTGGAGGACACAGCGGCAGCGCGTGAAAGGCTCTGGTCAGATGAGATCGAAATGAAATGTGTCAGGCTACATGTAAACGGGATAAGTAGAGAAAAAAAAAACCCACTACATCTACTCAAAGACATCATCTCCATGGTATAACAGGTTTGTGGCAGGAACAGGGAAGTGTTCAGTCAGTGGAAAACTGGATGGAGAAAAAGCAGCAGAAAGTGTATTAGATGACATCAAAACTTGGAACCAGAGAAGAGGTTCAACTTCCTGCAGGGCAAGGACCCTAAGCTTACAGCCAAAACTGCAATCAAATGTTTTAGGTGAAAACATATTTTCGTTGTAGGATGTCCAGATTTGAATTCATTTCCTAAATGATGACAAGACCTTCAGGCTAGTTTGGAGATACCCTACAATTCTTCAGCTGCAAATGGACGAAAATGGCGGTGCTACAAAGATTTGACTCTTTAAGGCTGAGAACTGTCAGATTGTGTAAAATTCCTCCTCCCCTTTCTAATTAAGGTCTTAAATGTGTTGGTCTATCACACAACGTCCCAGTAAAAACACTGTTGTTATGTGGAAAAACATGGGGAAATGTTTGTCAGGGTATAAACAGTTTTGCAAGAGACTTTATATAAAATGTTAAATTAAAATTTAATACAGAGTTCTAAAGTTTATGGAAAAGTATAAAGAAGGGAAGAAGATGAAGGAAAAAGGTTAGTCTTCACAGAACAAGCCATCCCTCACCTGAGTGTCCATTTGGCAAATGTGCTATTTAACACGCAGCTCTAAGGGTCTGTGACGGCAAAACAGTCCTGTCAGCCTCTTTTTTCTGGTTTCTCGCCACATGGGTTCTAATCTAATGTGATAAGGGGAGGGATGATGCATGAATATTCAGTGGCGCTGATCTGTTATGCAGGGGTATACAGATGGTCTCTTAACAGCTGAGGTGGACAGAATCCCTGTATTATGTTCCAAACTACTGTACTATACTTCAGTTACTCAAAGTCAAAGAGATAAGATAGTTTGTTTGTCCTTTGTTTGACTGCAAGGTGCTAAAGTCATTTAAATCCCAGACTTTGCTTCATGTATGCATGCAGAGACCTCCGCAGCACTTTAGCTTTATAAAAATAAGGTTTCTTTTGAAGCATTTAGCAGAAATAAAGAAGCATCTAAACTATGATTAACTTATAAAGAGATGTCAGTTTTACAATGACAGCCTGCGATTCAACCAGTAAAACCCAATAAATGCATTTGTGTGTGTGTGTGTGTGTGTGTGTGTGTATTATACTCCCAATTCCCTGGAACATTTGGCTGCGATCACAGGCAGCAGAAAGAATATGTGACATTTTATTTAACATCACAAGAGGGATCACAAATGTTACCGCAATGCCTTTTATAATGTGGCCTTACACCGATCACGTTTCAGATGTTTTCCAAATACCAACTCACACATCACTGCTTGACACCGCAACTTCAAACATATCATTACTCTCCTCTGGCTCTCCAACAGCACAGCTGCTGAGATCTAAGGTAATCAAACTCTCAGTTGTTTTTTTACATAAGTGAAAACTAGGTTTGAGAGCATTCTAAATATAAAATGCTTCTGAGAGATTAATCTTGTCCTTCTTCTGAACTCTAAATTTGATGGGTCATAGTAGCCTAGTATTTTGTGGAGGCTGCACAAATTTCTAGGAATCATATCAGTTTTTCTTAGGCTTTTTACACAAGAGTGTGTAAAAGTCATCAAGCTTCACTCTGCTGGGGGAAACCACAAGTCCACACTAAAACTCAAAATGTTTCCTCTGACTCTGTTTGCACGGATAGCTGGTTCCAATGGTTTTAATTGCAATCAGTAAACATGTACCGTTTTGTCACATGGCAATCACAACTTCAATGTATGTAATTTCAATTGTATGTTCCTGACCAACATAATGTTCATAAAGGCGAAGTGGAAGAAAATTGGATCCAAAGCCTTGAAAAACCTTTACAAGTAAGAACAGAAAAGTGTGGCATGCATTTTTATTCAGGTGATTGCTGGATTTCATTTAGGGGAATCAGAGTAAAGGGTGTTAAATACCAATGCCAAAAGTTTTACTTCTGAGACATTTGGAAAATCATTTCCTTTTGCTTCACAATTATTAAAGCTTTGTTTGATCATATAAGAGCCAGATAAATCACATTTAGATTTGTGGCTGCTAGTTGACAACGTGTGAAAAGGTTTCAGTGGGATCAATAGATGTATGTAGAATTAAAATTTCTGTGCCAAATGAACTGAATTGCTGAAGCCCAATACTCTTGTTTGTGTGAAAACTCCTAACATAACTGAATGAAACTTAAATTACAGCTCAGTTTGACACACTCTAAGAAGTTTATCATATAGTGTGCTTTTCACCTTGATCATCTTAAAGTTTTGAGTCCTAACTCTCAGTAAATTTATAAGTGTGAGTTCATTTAAAGCAGTGGTACACAACAGGCATTTCTTGTTCACTTAAGAGCCACACATCTCCCAAGGTGGGGTTAATGTGAAGTTAAAATAACCAAGAAGTATTAATTAAGTCATGCGGTGAACCAAAATAATACTAGCTTCATGTGGAAGGCATTTACAAAATAACATAAAAAAAAAATAACTAGAACTGGAACCGCCAAATGCAGAGCAGGGTCATCTACATTGATTTGGGTACTCAGAAGCTCCTGGGCAAGTGGGAAGAAATTAACATGAAACATAATGAGACCAACTGATTCTTTTTATGTGTTGTAGGTATGTGTGTTTCGCCAACCATTGATGTTAGGGTAAAAGATTCCTGCTTCCTGAAATGTCATAGTTTATTTCTTATTATGATATCTAAATTATGCTTTGGTACATGGTAACAGAATTCATAAGTTTTAGAGTTACACCTTGAAGGGTTTGCAACAATATTTTGCATGTTATCTGAAGGAACAAAATCTGCGGATCAGTTTTACATTTGTAATCGCATTATTACAAAAAAAAAGAAAAAAAAAAAGTTACTGATCCAACCTATGTTTCAGACAGTTTTTGCAGTTTCCTGGCAACAAAGCCAACAGCCAAATTGTGGGCAGATGCAGAAGAATGGAGTAAACAAGAGCAAAGTTTTCTACCAACACAGCCTTGTTTCACTACATGCAAAGTACTGTTCCCTCTCCCTGGGCTGTGTCTTTAAAAGGCGCAGTGGTCCTAACAGCAAGGGCTCTTTAAAAGGATTATTCTCTTGTGTGACCTTTATATACCTGGCATTTAGAAAACTGTACTCAGCCAAAAAGTTGTTTTTTTCTGTATTTGTCCATATTTGTTAAAAAAAAACTCCATATATAAATAAAACAGCTTCTATATGGCAAACATTTGCAAAGTAATACAGAATAAGGTGCTTTACATGTGACAGGTCTTTAGCACTAACATCTCAACAAGTACCATTTTATTTTTCATTTGATTAATTGAAACAATTAACAACCAGCCTGCTCCATAATTTAAAATGAACATCTTCCCAGCGAGAAGATGTTCAAAGACCAAAAATCAGCAACTATAGCCAAGTAAGAGTGTTGTAGGCACTAAAACCACTCGTCCATTCTTCATTTTAATGATCCTGATTTAGCCACAATCTAAAGCTTTTGAATCTTCTTCTGGATTGAATGGTTTATCAATCTTTCTCAACTCTTAGCTTTGAAGCCGTGTCACTTGAAAACCAAAATGGAATTATAATATATCAATGATGACATAAGGTAAGTGGCAACAAAGAGACATTGCTAATAGATTATCAAAGAAAACTGATGAGACAAAGAACTTCTCAAGTACTGCATGGTTTGCTAATTTAAAGACAGAAAAGTTTTTGGAAGGAATGGGAGTCCTGGCGAATGCTTGTGCTCATTAAGATAATGCCTCTCAGAACTATGAGAAAAGTTACTACATCTACTTAAATACTGCCATCATTTTAGTTTTTGTATTACAAGTTTTGTTACAAGCAGTTCGACAGTGGAGATTTAATATGCTTGCGACAGCGTAGCTAAATCTCTAGACAGGGTATCAGACAGTTAGGTCTCAGAGCTACGGCTCTCAGATGGTACTTCTCCTGATTTTATTCTCCTCTATTGACAAATTCCCATAAAAAAATATTTATTTTATGGGCTTAGAGTAAAGATTTCAATATTGTTACAATTGTCTTGGGTTTTCATTATGTTACACACAAATCAATCCCTGAGTTCAGAACTCTGTATGAGACAACATCACCCTTTGGTAACTTTTGGCGGTGGGTCCAGCTGCTTTAGGCTCATTTTATTTATTTTAGGCAGTTTTTTTAACCTCTAAGTTAATGTTGGATTACTGTAAAAAAAAAAAAAAAAGAAAAAAAAAAAAAAAAAAGGATATAAGTATAGTTTTTCACATCGCATTTCTAAAACGCATTCCATTTATTTTTTCATTACGGAATATGTAGAATATTACAGATGATCAGTATTACAGGTTTTATGTTAGGGGACAGAGTAAAAGCCAAATCAATCAACACCTGCAAAGTCCCTTGGAACCTATTTCCTCTTTTTGCAATAACTCTGTTTGCTGCAAATGCTGAGCATTCTTTCCTTCCTATTTCCAGGTAAAACTCTCTGTTTCATTTCACTGAGCAGTGGAATAGAGTCAGGCATTAACACTCATGACACCCTGGTTTCACTGCACAGCAAAGAATCAATACATAAGTCTACTAAGAAGAACGGGAGCCTGCAGGACAATTTAGCAAAGCTTAGCTTAAAAAAAAAAAAAAAATGGAAAAAAAAAAATTATGCAAAAAAACTCAACTTTTTTGAGACAAGAGCTACCTAATTAATATTGAGAACTTTCTCAAAGTCTAGCCTATACATAATAATTCATTTTAGGAGCAACAGCAAAGCTGGTCAGAGTTGATTTGATGATAGAATAAGCCAAACAAGACCTTATTAGAGGGCATTTTAAAGGCAAAGGACACTTGAACATGGGGCAGAGGTTCACATTCACACTGAGCAACCATTAACTTAGAGAGTTACAACAGAATATCTTAATTCAAATCATATTAAACAGTCAAAAACATATTGTGCTAAACTTCAATTGAGAATATGTAGCAAAACTTGAGAATATCTGTTCATAGATGATCACCATCCAGCCAAAATGAGCTTGAGCTTTTTTGGTTTTGTTTTAAAGTCATTGGGCAAAGCTACATTTTTTGGACATGCTAAGCTGCAATATTCACTGCAGACTTGCAAATGACTAGCTGTAGTTTCAGAGAAGATTAGTGCTATTGAAAGGAGCTTTATACATTTGTATGTCATATTTTGAAAAATATTTAACAGTAAAAAAAATATGTATAGTTTTCTTTCCCCTTTACAGTTATTGACCACTTTGTGTTGGTTAAAAATAATAATAAAAAAGCCCAATAGATTATATTAAAGTTTGGAACTTTAGTCAAATGGTTCAGGGGTGTCAGTACAAAGTATCTCAAATGTGCATTCGTGCTTTTGTTGTGGTTTAATGGAAAAGAAAGTAAAACTGTTGGTCAAGACACACACTATGACTGATCTGTTGTTTAGACAGTTTGTTTATTTTGTGAGGTTTGCTGCACATTCTATTATACTTTCTCACTGTGAAGGCGAATTACAGACAGACCTCATGTTGACGCTGAGGCTCTTGATGAATATTTATTGTGCTTTTGCTGCCGGTGTAAATGATGTTGAGACTCAGTAACTTGGCTTTGCCCTTGACTGTTTGGTGACATGTGCATCTGAGCCCAGCAGGCCAGCTTTCCTCAGCAGGGAATCCTGCTGATTCCTGATTGTGTTGGTTGTATTTTATATGAGATTTGATTGCTAAGTGGTTTATGATTATATCCAATGTTTGTTGGGATTTGCTTTTATTTACCTCACAATAACACTCGTACTAAGTTTGTGTACCATCCAGTCTAAGAATGAAAGAGATGTGCCACTTCATATTTTCAGCCATTTATTTCAGATAAATTTCACTCTGGACTATAAATAAAAAAGAAATAAGAAAAAGAGGACGCTCATGTTTTTGTGTCTTGGCATATTCAGGCTCATTACAATTATGTTGGAATATACTTAAATAGAATAAAATCGAGTATTCACTGGGACAGGTGTTGGTCCATCCTGACAACTCTAGGCAGACAGTATTAAAATCACTAGAAACATCAAAGAACATGATCCTCACAGAGCTTCTGGGTGAGTGAGAGCCCAGTGAAGGAGACAGATGATGGCATCATCCACTCTGATGCCAGGCTGGTGGAAAAACTGCAACAAACACAATTAAGAGCAATTAAGAGCTCCCCAGGATGGTTGAGGACCAACATCAGGTAATATTTCAGTGCTACTGGACTGTAGCTGAAGAGGTCCCTGAAATGTGTGGTCTTCAACACTAGTAACACACAGAAGGTCTTCCACCACTGTGGTACTTTTCCTAGCCTCAGGGCCACATCGAACATGCATCTTATGGTACCACACAGTTGATCTAGACCAAGCCTCAGGAGCTGTTAGCTGATGCCATCCAGCCCTTAGGCCTTTTGCACCTTGATCTCTCACAGTTCGTTCTTCACCTGAAGTGTTGTAAGGGACAGGGTAGTGGTGTGGGAGGGAGTCCTCTGAAGTGGAATGGGAGTGTGATGGCTGAGAGCTGAGAGGTGTGAAGTCCAGGGAAGAAAAACAGGCAGCTGTTGAAGATAAGGGGGATTGCAGCAGGAGAGATAGAGCTGGGGGAGGGGCGAGAGAATGATCAAACCTGTTGAAGAACTGGTTCAGATCCTTTGACCACCATAAAAAATAAAGACATAAAAATCTGCAGCAGCACAGTGAAGGTCTTCACATTCAGTGAAGGTCTGAATGTAAAAATATTGAAATCCATTACTGCTACAGTCAATTTTTAAAAGAGCTGGAATCTACTTAAATGCTTCGTTTTTTAAAAAGCATACACAAATATCAGCTTTTTAATATGCAGTGTGGAAGCTTTCGCTAACTAGGAGTATTTGCTTCTTAAACAGATGAACTTTCTATTAAGTGTAAAAGCTAAAGTCTAGCACAACATTTTATGCATTGATTTTAGAATAAATGTGTAATAACACTATGGTGATGCAGGTTCAAAATAAGAATAATAATAACTACTTTTATGTATAAAAATTACAAAGTATTAATTGCAGCAATAAACAGAATTTCTACTTTGTTTAATTTCGCATCAGTGACCTAATTTGAAATTTGTCTAATGCTAAAACACATAAAACGTTCCTTTTTGATAAAGACTAGCGTTAGAGTGGCTGTGATTATCCTGAGCTCTCTTAGCTAATTTCTCATTTCTTTTTCGCTCCATGTAAGCTACAACCGGCCAGGTGTTTTGTTTAGCTGTGAGGCCTTCCTTGAGGAAGGCATCTGCTGAGATACTGCTGCCACAAACATTACCCCTCCCCTGCTATTAACGTTTTACTTTCTTTTAACCCCTTAACATGCAGCAGAATGCCTGCATGCTGTTTTTCTATTATGTTTTCTAGAGGTGAGAGTTAAGGAGTTTTAACATAGAAAGTACCCCTACATCAATTTGTTTTCTGCTTTTTGTGAGCCATTACTGCAAAGTTCATGCTCATATTTACATGAACATAAGTAATCAGAATGAAAGGCCAGTCAGAATAAAAAACGTGTGAAAGTGCATGAATGAAACTGCACACTTCAGCTGAATTTTAGGTGTGGTGTTTGGAACGGGGCCTTCTTTTAGCACCCTCTCAATTCAAGTTAATATTACCTCACAACAGAGAATGACGCCCAGCTCCTGAATGATTCCTTTGCTGTTTTTAAACACCCAAACCAATGTTCTTGACAGTGTGGAAAGTTGAACACGACTGGGTGTTGTAACAGGACAATGAAACCAAACGGACTTCAAGACTGGTTTAGGAAAAGATGAAGCAAGCAAACTTCAGACTTTTAGGGTGGTTGTGACGTGTAGGCCAAGCTTAGTTCAATTCAAATTCAATAAAAAAAACAAAACAACAGTCAATTTAACAGGAAGAGTGGTTAAATATCTAACCAAAACAAAATGTAACCACAAAAAAGGTGAAGAATGCCTCCAATTACTAAGCAAAATGTATACAAATATTAATGTGGATGTACATTTGACTCAAACTTATGCATTAGATATTTGTTGTTATAATTGTAACACCATTTCACTCTCCTTTGATAAGTGTATGTAAGTTTCTCAAAAACACTGCATATTGAGTCAATGTATAAAAGGCATTTCAAACAATTCATGCTGATTTACATTCAAGTCCAGCACCTCCTTTCTTGTGAGCTGAATGACACTTGTGATTCTGATTACAGGATAACATTCTCAGCTGGAGTCCTGCTATGGTTAACTCAGTGTGCCTCTGTGTCTGCTGTGAATTAGCTTTTGCCTTAGCTATGCTTTTCTTTCCTGCTGCACCAGCAGGGGAATAATGTAGATTTTAATACTTAAATGTCAAACTGACTCCATGACAGCAGGCATGTTAAGTTTATAAAATATGCTCTTTTTCTTTGGTTCTTAAGGTGACAAGCTGGGACGTAGTCCTTCACAACATTCGTAGTTGGAGGGAATACAGAGGGGAAAATGTGTCAGTGCAGCTTAGTCGCTAAGATGGGGGGTTGTGAGAGCAAAGACAAAGCTGTAGCGTGCTCCTCCCAGTGCATCACTTCTGACAGGAATGAGACATAGTGTGGGTACAAGATTGTCACCAGGCAACAAAATTCTTGCACTAATAGTTTTGCCAAAAGACAAATGCTCAAACATATGGAAATCTGCTAAACAACATCGGGAGGGGCAACGAAACTGAGAGCATGAAAATGAGACTGGTGACAAAAATCTAGATTTTTCTTTAATATAACTATCACATTTTGACAGAAGGATTTAAAAAATGATAATTATAAATGAATAACTCTGAGTGTCTAGGCAAATACAGATCAAACACACAACATTCGTTGCATCTGTTTCCTTGAACAGTGGATGGAACAGATGGGACAAGCCTGCAGAAATGTGGCAAAGGTACCAGGGAGGACAAACAATGAAAAAAAGTGTCTTATTTCAAAGATTTGCATATTTAATAAAATCAAGCAAAATTCACACAGTACGACTGGCTAAACGTGTGCTCAGTTAATCATGCTGATTTTAAATGACACTGAATGTGTTCTTAAATTTATTCCACAAGACAAGAAAGAGGAGAAGAAACAAACATGATTTCAAACTAATCTTTAACATGATAGTACGCTAAGAATCTTAAATGTTTTTGAAACAACATAATATAGCCTTAGAGCTTTCTGATCCGTCACTTAAAGAACACCACTTTGAAAAGGAAAGAAAAGGAACTAGTGGTCTTGCAGATATTTTAAAAAAAAAAAAACTGTCGAGATAGAAAGCCTTTAGAGAATGATTTTCATAATATGTAGACATTTTCTTTATGAGCCAACAGAAGGCTGAGATCTTAGAAAAATGGTACATAATGCAAAAAGGACAGTCCTTTAGCTCAATAACACAGTGCTACGCTACATTACCCCCTAAACCTCCAGTCTACTGGCGCCAATTCCCTGGAGAACCAGACACATTAGTGATACATTTATTTCAATATGGGGCCTGCCAGATAAACTGCCCTGCAACAAGTTGGTAGGAAGATTCTAAAGCATAATTATAGACACAGCAACTCCAACCCAGATAAATTGTTTAGTGATCCTACAAGTCTTTTGTCAGTTATACCTCCAAATACTTATTTGGCAGGTATGATTGACATTATTTTTATTTGTATATTTTTCTTTCTCATTTTATTAAACGATAAAAGACTGTATAGTCCTTGTGTGAAATTCAAAGAAAAATCCTCTTAGTCTCTTTTTTTTTTGCCTGTTATTGAGTTCAGTATAACATATGAACCAGTGATATTACAGTAAATGGCAAACCTATTTACATGAGTAGTTGTTCATGCGTTATTTACTTTGATGTCCCATTTCTTTGTGAACTCTTACCAATTTCTATTAACATTATGACTTACAAAACACTTGATATGAGATATGATACATAAACTTCAATATTAGGACTATAGATTCCCTCAATAAAAATATGTCAGTCTACATACAGCACACAATGGGTGAAAATAAGCAAAAGAGCTCTGAAATAAATGCAAATCTGAATCTATATGTAAATGTAAATATACAATTTCAGGCACATAATCTCATACCAAAAAAAAAAAGAAAAGAAGAAAAAAAAAGGAGAAAAGTCAAATATTTAATTTAAGAACACACAAGACAGGGACAGATACATCCCACATACAATACTGTACTTTTATACATTTACAATTCCTAAGAGTACAAATTCCTGTCACCACCGTCACCATTGCCCACATTTTTTGGGTGCCAATAGATGTGAAGGAAACCACCCCTCCTTTGCAATCAACACTTAAAATTTCAAAACTATAATATTGTCTGCAGTTGTTAGGGCAACCAAATGTAATAGTGCGCCATTGTAGTGGTTGGACCTGACAAGAAGAAAGCAAATTGATAACACTCAATAGAACAATGACAGAGACAGACATGACGTAGAAATTGTCTATTTTAATTACACTTCTTGTTTTTTTTAAGCTTTCTGTTGAATAGGCATGGATTTATAATTAGAAAACTCAGGGGAAGGCTCCTCAGGGAAAGGCACTGGGTGATGTATCCTCCCCTGTTGGTGAAGAAAAATCAAACGAGAAAGCCCTGAGAGAGAGAGCTGACTTTGAACAGCCGTCATCCCACTTCGCCTCCAGAACCCCGAGATCAACAATGGCAACGATTAGGTCAAGCCAATCATCATCCATGAAACACAGCTCCTGTGCCCATGTTTTTGAAGTCAGCCACTGACCCCTTTTATTGTCTCTTCCTCTGGGAGTGACAATTCAATCAGAGGATTCACTGGTCTCCATGTTCACCAGATCCACAAAGCTCCTTATGGCAGCACAACTAAGAGGAGCCAAAAGTCCATGAAATCCTTTCCTAAAGGATTCATGATGGATTTAGCTTCTAAATATTCTCTGCAAGCGTGAAGCATCAATATAGGAAGGGAGTAAATGCTGACAGCCATTAGCACAAGGAAAATGTTTTTATGACACCAGAACAAGTTTTATATAAAATGAATTATGACTGTCCCAGTTTATCGCAAACGCACAGCAAATAGCAAAACCAAGTGTCTCAAGACTGCCTTGACATTTAGACGTCCTTTTAAGTTTGATGCACAAATTAAGAGATTATGCTTCACTTTGCATTTGTTTCATCTTTCCACCGCAACTGCTGAAGGAGTAGCGTCGTCCAAAGAGAAAAAGGTTTGAAAAAGGAATGACAAAAGGTGCTAAATTACTTTTATCTAGGTCTTTCTTTTGTCATTCATGAAGACCAGCTGCTTTCTCTGATTCATGAGTTACTGGCATCAGCTGTCCGTTCCTGTGAGCCTAGCAGCTGAATGGATAAGCTCTTGTCTCCTCCTAGACTCTGGCTATTCCAATCTAAAGCCACCTTTCTTCCCTGTTTCCCAATAATCCCTGAAGTCCTAGTGATTACATCTCCCTGACCAAGCAGAGCAAGGGAGAGAGAAGCAATGTGTGCCACTGTTTTTATATATCTAGATGACAAGAGTTTAATATATGACCTCATCTCCTTCTTAAGATATTAAACCCTCTACGTGTAAGACCCACAATATTGTGTCAAATCAAAGCAAGCCTGCTTGCTGCTCCACAATATGCCGAATTTCCGCTGCTTTTATTTCAATTCAGGGACTGGGATCTGAAACGAGGGCTTTTCCTCCACAGCTTTCTGCAATCCTTGGTATTATTTAAGAAGGCAGAGTGCATTTCAATCCTGTCTTTTGTTTGTTGGGTAAAGCTGATCTAATTCCCTTTCTATCGAGGCATAATCCACGGTAATACGGCACCAATTTCTTTAGATGAATATGCAGGGTCTTCTTCCTGCAGGCTTAGTAAATAAAACTGTGCCAACATTAATCAAAGTGATAATTAATTGCATTTTGGAGATTATATCTCTTGGCCCCCAGTCACTGTGTGGAATCTCTATATTAGATATATTCATATTGTATTCAAAAATCTTCACTTGTAAAGGGCTAACTAGAGATTTTGTCCCTTAAAGCTGCAGCTACTGTTGTAATAAAATGTAGCGGCTAACCTTCTCTTGAAACGTGCAATGGGATACTACATTTAATTAAACCCTTCTGCTGGCAAGCCAGTTAGTCAAACAGTGAACATTTCTCACTGTTTGACTAGAATCCCTAAATATATATAACCTATTAACACCTATTGGATTTCTACACATTTTGTCATGTTACAACCACAAATCTCTTATATTTAAGTGGGATTTTAATACATAGATTGACACATATTACCCCATAGTTTTATGAAATTTGTGATTTTCCAAAATTTCTCTTCATATAAAAAATTCTGTCTATTTAATGTAAACACTAGACACAACCTCCTTTGCTTGCAATGACAACAGTGCCATCTGTCATGACACGAACTCACCAGTTTATCTCTCCCTGCTGAAGAAAAGCCTCTCCCCAGCATGATGCTGCCAGTACAATGTTTTACCAGAAGGGATGATTCAGCCGGCATGGAGTGCAGTGTAGGCAAAGATTGTTTTCGTCTGGTTCAGAAAGTTCACTTTTTGTGTCAGTTGTACAGAGAACAACCAATTATTCCACCCATTTGCTGAATCTCACATGGCTTGCACCCCCCCCAGATAAGCTGCGGGCATTTTCACAGTTTCTCTGGTTAATGCTCTTCTTGCACATCCTACCGGTTCAGGAACGGGCCATGTCCCTTTCTATTTTTTGGATGACAGATTGAACAGTGCAGCATTAGTTCTTCCAAGCTTTGTGCTGTTTAACCCAAACCTTGAATTTTGAAAATAAAAATGAGCATTACAAATGTTCTGTTTTCACAGGTGCATTTATACTAAAATCAAATTACAAACAAGGGTACTCCAAAGTCTGAAAGTAATGTGTTGCAATAGTTTTAAGTAGGGTTCAGACTAAAGCTGGCTAATTACAAATGCATGCTAGGCTTTTGAGATTTTACATACCATTTTTGTTTCACTTCAGTTATGTACTAGTGTCACAGAAATATTATACACCAAATTTTCTAGTTATGTGACAAAATGTGGAAGATATTACGGTATAATAATACTTTTGACACTGTATGAAACATTGTACATACATGAAGAAATAAAGTATCCCTTTTACTTAAATGTCCACAACTGGGCTGCTTTTTCTTAATTACAGTTTAAAACAAATTGCATTTTACATGTAATATTACAGTTTTATTTTATATGTGACTTGTGTTTCTGAAGTGTGTGCAGTTGACCTCTTGATCAGGTCACCCTTGTAAAAGAGACCTCGGTGTCAATGGGTTTTTAGCTGGTATAATAAAGGTTGAAGACAAAAATTTTCCTTTAGATGCTTTAGATCAACTAAGCACATGTCGTGACAAGGCATAAACCCACGTGCAAGATATTAAAGATAGACTGATATATAAGAATGAATGAAACACAACAACTCCCAAAGGACCCAGAGGAAGATGTGGCATGTCTTGGCACTGTGTTTGCTTGTGCTTTTGTAGTCTTGGGAACATACTCATTCTTTCTATTCCTCACCAGAACATGCAACACGTGTCTGGGTTGCATGTTCCTGTTGCTTTATCTCAGTATGCACAGAGGCCGGGAGAGTCGTTCGGCAAACCACCACCTCATTGCTTTCATACCCTCAGAGAACATGCAGGCAGCTGTGCGCGTGTTAACAGCTGGTAAATGTGTAATTATATCATTCTGAGACAAGCAGCTAAGCCTGTGTCTTTTTCTGCCGCACGCATCTTCATCTCAAAGTAACCTGCTTGATACACTGCCTTGCGCATGCTCAGGCATTAATAATTATTGCACACTTGCATACAATTTATGCACAGATGTCACTGCCAAAGCGATAAAGTCCTAATTACGCCCGATAACTCACACCAATGGAAGAACCTGGGCTGAATGTTAATAATTCAGTTTTGCTGCATTATTTGTTTTTGGCTGCGATCAGCTGCACGGCAGTCACAGTCTCATTGTGATTTACAAACGCTCATTCAGCCTATAATTCTGCTCTGTTTCTCCATTAAAGAAAATCTGTCACAGAAGTGTGTAAATAATAATCCCAGAGAGGAGTCACGCCACAAACAATTCTGAAGTGAAGGACAAGCGGAGGTTTAGCGGATTGCAGCTGGAAGTGTGAAGCCAAATATTCACAGTACAATAAAGGATTTACACTTTTTCACAGAGTAACACCCTTAATAAATTCATATATCTATTTTTCAAAGCTCTGAAGTACCAGCAGGCTTTCGTGCTTGTTTGTTTGTTTGTCTGACGAGTCTTTCCAATCACCTTGAAAACAGCTTAATTATATTTTTAGAGTTATATAAAGTACCAAAAAAAAACAACATAGAAAACACCGAGCTTTCACATCTAAGTAAGATGGTATTTATTATAAATAATAAATGCTAAACTATAAGCAGAAGGTATGTATCAGTCACGATGCTTCCCTCGGCCCCAAAGTCTCTCTCCTCACTCAAAACCCTATTTAAAATCTTTGTCAAGATTTTAAGGCCAGCATTTGCAGAAAACCTATGAGTTCAATAATACAGACCACAAGTTATTTTTCAAAAATGAATGACCAAGAATAAATTCAAGTAAACTACTGCATGGAAAGCTGTTTAAGGTAACGTTTTAAGAATAAACGGAATAGCCTTGTTTGGGAAGAAGGTGTTAATGGAGGGCAGTTTCTAGGGGAGAGAATTACTCCCTTTGGTGTTGCTTTGTAAAGCTGCAATGTTTTTTTTTTTTGCACAAATAACATAACTTGAAGGAAATCGGATAGCACAGAATGTGTAATTTTAATTTAAATGAGAGCAATGGTCATATGCCCAACGAGAATTATTCCATAAACTTTTTGATGTCTACAGAATGTGTGTCGCTTCTCTGCAACTTACCAAAGGGATTTTTTTAAAAACCAGTATTAGTTAGAGTGTTAAAGTTTGGCACCATTTCTAAAATTCTGATCCTGTGCGTTACAGAAAATCTACAAAAAAATATTTGTGAACCCAGTTCTTGTTTCTAAAAAACCCCTGGAGTGATTCATATAAAATAAATAAATTACTGGAAGCCCAAAATTAGACACTGACGTTCACGAAGAGTAACGAGAAGTCAAATTCTGACTGAAACGGTGTAATGGCATAATTACTCAGGACTTATTGGCATTCGTGTGGAATGGATGGAATGAATTGACTTACAGACATGATCAGTTTCGTCGGAGCCGTCGGGGCAGTCGGGCTCACCGTCACAGAGCCAGGCCTCGGGAATGCAGATCTGCTGGTCATGACAGTGAAACTCCCCTACGTCGCACAAGATGGGTTCTGGATGGCATGAGGAGAGGGGTGGGGAGGAATAGAAAAGATGCGGCATGAGGTGATGATGCTGGGCTGAAACATCAGGCTTTACCGAATAAAAACATGGTTTAGACGTCCACCTGGGTGAGAGTGAAGGAGAAAAGACATTTCTTGAACTGGAATCTAATGGACAAAATGTTAGGAAGTGGTTCTTGTGACAACAAAAAAACTTGAACGCTAGTGAAACAGATTACAAAAAAATAAAAAATAAAAAAATAAAAACCCTGGATAGTGCCGTTATTTATTGGTTGTAAATATTTAAAGGCTGACAGAAGAACACAGAACCCCCGTGTTTGTTTAGAGAGAGAGAGAAAAAAAGCTGATATTAACATTTTTGACAGCCACTCTCCTCCAACAAAGACACAATGTCCGATGTGACTCTGAAACTATTACAAAGCGTTGTGGCAAGTTTCTTTCTTATCTCCTTCTCTTCCGTGGCGTTGTGCTTTTATTTGATGGTGGAACAGGCGGTGTTCAGCGAAAGCCCAGTCAACTAAAAAGTCATCGTAGCCTTTCAATATAGAAAGCATCCATCAAAGCCCTGACATGTTTCCTGCCGGTAGCTGTCACAGACTCGGTTCGATCGCACTGCTGAATAACAAAAAGCTTTTGCAAAAGATTTGCCACTACAATGTCACCTGCCTCTACCGCTTTTCAGTGCCCAGCAAAAACGGTAATTTGTTTCTAAGCTTAACCTGCAGACAATCAGACTCAGCTCACAAAGTCCCTCCTCCTACTCACTCTTGCCATCTCCATCTTTTTTTCTTCTTCTTTTTTTCCTCCCTCAATGTGTTCCTAACCCATTAGAGGTAGGAGGGGAGCAAGTGGGAGATCAGGTCTGTAGCATCTGAACAGTGGGAGTGATAATTCAACGCACCGCTGCTCCCTGCCCCAGCACCCTCCAGCAAATTCGCTGCCCAGGGACAAATCTGAAAAGGTCAAACATCTCATCCATTCTGCCTCTTCTATTCCCACTGATGCAATATAGCTGATATCCAACAATTTAAATCAAGGTCCCCTTTGAAATATTCAGCCCCTTTTTTTCTCCCTCCAAACTCTTGAAAATCTACACAAAAGCTATTGAAAATAGAAAAAAAAGGCTTGTCATATAGGGCAACATGAACACTCAAGATAGATTTATGAGGGATTTTTTCATTCCTTTTAAATCGCTTCAGCGTAGTTTAACAGAACTATTGCAAATTGATTGAGAATCCTCAACCCTGGCTATGAGCTTCTCTGTATTCTAGTCAGAAGTGTCCAGATAATGTGTGTGAAATTAATATTAATTTCGGACTTTTAGTGGAGCTGTTCTTTTTTCAGGACACAAGGTTTTTAATGACATAACCTTGAACCCGTGGATGGAAGCCAGAGTACCTGGAGGGAACGAATGCATGCGCTGCTAAAACATGCAAACTCCATGCAGAAAGGACCAGCTGGGATTTGGGCCCAGAACCTTCTGGCTAAAAGGCAGCAGTGAACTGTGCCACAGTGCAACAACCTCCAAACATGCATACGCTAAATGTCTTCTAGAGAAAAGTTTTAAGATCAGATAAAAGAGTAAGTAATTTCTTAATGGCCCAAAATAAGTTTGGTCTGAACCTGTAGATCAGAGGAAATATTTACAATATCTTTATTTACAAAATCTCAATGTCCATCAGACATATATCAACGCACCACTGCGTTGATATATGTCAACACAGGGGGGCACATGCTACATTCCCACAACAGGCAAATGTGAACCCAAATCCACTTATTTAGCCTGTATGTGACTTATAGCTGACTTTTCCACCACAGTTCCAACCAAACAATTCCAGTCTTTTAACCAAAAAGCCATCTGATATGTGCCACTTCTATATGTGGTACTAATTCGGATATGTAACCAATTGATTTCAAAGCGTCTGCAGTCTGAACCTTCATGTTGCATTTCATCCAGCTTTTATGTTACTAATGTGAGACATATGTTATATTCCTGCACCAGAAAAAAATAATGGCTGAAAATCACAGTCTTATGTTCACAGATGTCTTTGTTACTGAAGCGCATCACATCACAATAAGACCACTCCTGACTCCTGATTACACATCCTAGCAGTCTTCCCTGTTTCAGAAATTGCAGTCAATACGCCAAAAAAGGCCGTTGCTATTAGTAGTGCTTTCTTTTTATCAGCTTCCTTCGTCCTGTTATGATATTGTGACAATACTGTCGGCTCCATTTGCTGAACAAACTTTGAAATCGATCCACGAATGGCTCCATCCATCATTACTTTCATAAACAGACTGCTGCATGACGTCAATATTGTTTTTGTTTTTTTTTTGCTTTAGGGACACAAAACCACTCGCACAGAGGTCTCATTGTGGTCAAGATTAAATAGCAGTATAAACGACCACCCAAAAACAATCGGATTTCAGTAGAAAATCGAAACTGAGCATCAAGACCTGCTGTTGGAACATAGCCATAGAGACATACAGGAAAAGCAACCGTGCACTCACTCACAACTTAAAAAGAAAAATCTTAGGGAGACCCGTTAATCTAACAATCATGGTTTTAGCCGGTGGGAGGAAGCCAGAGTGCCTCCAGAAAACCCATACATACAGAACATGCACACTCCGAGGTAATAGTGCTACCAAGTGCACCACTGTGCAGCATCTACATTAATCCCAGAAACATTATTTACACAAACTAGGAAAGCATTAATAAGCACATGCTGTGTTTGCAGTTGGCAAAGACACGTTCAGATTGATGAAGTTTCAAAAGGCCTGTCTTCTATGCCTTTCAAGTTGAATTGATTACCATTGAGAAGCAGAGTGCTGGTAACAGAAGGGCCATTTCCTCAAGCACTGAAGGAAGTCAGAAAAAAAGAAAAAGAGAAAAGAAAGAGAAAAAAAAAACAACAAAAATCGGTCCCTTCACCTCTGAGGAACCCAGTTACCGACTGATGTTCTACCTCCTTTCATGCTTCTTCATCTTCAAAGCTACGGGGCCAAATATGAGCCGAGCAAATGACCCCTTATGTCATTTCATCCTTTCATTCAGCTTTCCCCAAACAGCTTTTCTTTGTCAGGCAGCACAGCCCCAAAAGCTGCTGGAAGCAACAAAGGGACAAACACCGAGCTGAGGGAAAGTTACAGCTTGGTAGTATTTGCATTAGAAAGACACATGAAGGTGTAGCGTTACTCATCATCATATAATTCGGCATAATTCCATGCAAACATTACTGAAGTGTTGATTTCTATATTTTAAAAAATGCCACAGCAATCCTTTGTAAGTGGAAAAAACCACCCCAACAGGCTCCATTACCATAACAGTGGGAAATGCATAGCCGGCACTCAGCTGGGCACATTATCATGAGCACCATTCCTAACACCCAGCAGCCGCCACTGGCACAGCAGCGTGGCTCATTAAAGCTACCGAGTCTTTGAAAGGTGCCAGATTTTCGGAAGAAGAAAGGCTTGTTTGGAAAATCTGCAAACAGTGTTTGGGACATATATTATTATCAAGTTCTTTATTAAGATGAGATAATAGTTTCATACTGTTAAGCTACTCACAGCATATTCAGAATAATTTAACACAAATGCTAAGACGGCACAGCACACTTCCTCATGCGGCATTTAGCAGCGAGGCATCCACTGTCCCATTTGCTCATTCCTAATAAACTGTGAATTACACACAAGCTTAGGTCTTTATTTTTCTAAACAACATTATACGACAATGAGGTGTAAGCTACAGACCACTAAGACCTTCCAATCCCCTGAATTGCAATAAGGCGCACATTTCACAATATGCTACTTTGGATAAGTCTTAAGCCAAGCACCTATTCAAATAAGACCTAAGTTGAAGAAGCAGCAGTGCACAGCTCAAAGAGCCTTTTTTCCAAAACTATAAAAAGGAAGAAAACTGTTCACTCTGAATAGCAGTTTTTAAAGGAGATGTTACTCATCCAGCTTTTTTTTTTTTAAGTCTAGTAGTGTATGAATCTGAGGTTGTTAGAGTATTTCTCTTTGAGACATGAACCCATCCATCCATCCATTTTCTGAACACCCTTGTCCCTCAGTGGGGTCAGGAGGGGTGCTGGTGCCTATCTCCAGCTAACGTTCCGGGCGAGAGGCGGGGTACATCCTGGACAGGTCGCCAGTCTGTCGCAGGAGACATGAACCAAAACGCAAAAATTTATATTGCATAATCTCACAAAAGGTCAAGGTTAATAGGTCAAGGTGTATCTGCTTTTAGACCATGGGAACTACTACTTACGTTATGTGGAGAATTATCTGTTCTCCATGCTGAGTTCTTGATGTATGAGGTTACAGAAGAGTCAGTGAGTTGAATTCATGAATTCAATTTACTAATACCAAAATACAGCTGGTCCATTCTGACCTGCTGCCTTTAAGAGGTAACAGACAAAATGGGATCCCAGAAGAGGGTGTGGTCTCCTTTGTTAGCCTCTATCTAAGTTACGCCCCACAGAGGGCGTTACCTAGCTCCTAGTATCCTGTAGTCTTAGCTGTCAGGGCGTTTCATAACATATTGTTTCTTTTAGCTTTAGCTTAGCTTTGGTTTAGCAACTAGCTAACAGAGATAGAAGGAAAGCACAAAATTATTTATTCTCAACAATTACTTAGGTAGCCTTTAGTGGTGTTCATAAGATATGTTGTTTTTTTTTTAATCCACTGTTACTTTGTTACAGGACATGTAATTTTCAGTAAGCTTCATAGCATAGCTTCCTTCATTCGAACAAGGAACTGGGTTTTAGCAGGCTAGTGGCAAGTTCCCATGTGCACAAACATAATAGCTGCTTATATTGTTATGTAGAGAAGTGTAAGCTTAGCGAAGCATACCGTTTTTTTCACGCAATGTGATATTTCTACTTGAGTAGAATTGGTTTTCACTTGAGTTACTTTTTATTCAGATAATTTTTGCTACTCAGTCTATCATACTTTGTTTCATATTTTTCTGTTTTCTAAATATACACATCTGCAACAGCATAACACCACTCGGGAATTAATAAATTATTCTGATTCTGATAGTGTCTTGAAGTTATGATGCTTACACCACTGAATCAACATCAGAATCAGCTCGACTCATTTGGTGGTCAAATTATGTGTGCTACAGGGTTAAAAGCATGCATGCATCTTCACATACCATTAAAATGAAAGGCAGATACACAGTGGTGAGGTAACTACATCATTCATTTTGAGCACCAGCAGCCAAAGACATACACTTTATTTTACTGTAGCAAGATCACTACTTAAGGGAGATGAATAATACCATAGGTAAAACATTTTATGGAATGCAAATCATCAGCTGTCCAAATATTTTATTAAATTGCAACTAGCAGTAATTGTAGCATAGAAAGGCAGCCATTTTGAATTTTGAGCCCTGGGTTGCAAGAAACATCTTTTAGTCTGAATTCTGACTTTGCCAATTTTTATTTTTATTTTTTTTACTTTTTAGGTTTCAAAATTTGAGAGAAAATTCTGCACAATATTGACCCATAAATAAAGCAATTCCAATGTATACATTTTTTTTCCACATTTGAATCCATGAAAAAAAACACAAACTGAAAAAGTCAAGTTTCTGTTTTCTGTATAATTGTAAGATTTCTGTCCAGATGTTAATATTTGGAAAACTTGACTTGTTGCTCAAAGTCAAAGAGAGTTGTTGTTTAAAAGTTTCAGATGAGGAAGGGATTATTGATTTAAAAGACTGTGGATAGTGCCAAATCATTATGTCCAGCCAATTTTAATTCTAGTAGTCTTCAAAGACATAACACTTCAGAGGCACTTTGACTTCATCATAAGGCAGTATCATCAAATAAGATAAGGCTTGAACTGACTATTTACAGATCCTGACATTCTGCCAGTGCCACGGTATGTCAGCTGGCAAATTTTATAAAAGAAAAATCCATGACTTCCCTTGGTAGGATGTGAAGGATCAGCAGCCTGTAAAAGGGAGCTTATAATACTTTGACTCATCAGTTTCTGATGGGTAGGAATGCATATAAAACACTCAGTATAAAACAAACACACATTTTTAAACTCTTGCAGATTTTATAGCTTATTTAGTGTCCTGGTCAGCTGCAGGTCAGCTGCATAATGGATGAGAGTGAATCTATGAGGCAAACCAAGCAGGTTGTTAAGTCTAACAAACGCATAATGTGGCTTCTCCCTAATCTTCATATTTTTAATCTGTGGAAAGATCCAGTGCACTGCGATGCATCTCAATGACACCTAACACCTGCATATTAAATCCTTATTACGAGCGTTTCTCCAGAAGTGACATACGCCTTGTGCTATTTAGTCTTAAATGCCATCCACGTCAAGTCTGATCAGCATATGAAGAGGAGAGAGCACCGTGACTCAGCGCACTGATGAGCGACTGCAGAATGTCACAACACTTCTGGACGGTTGCCCATAATTACAAATGTGCACATCCGTTCAGCAGCATTCCCAACATTTCCTTTCTGTGTACGTCTTCCTTTTCTGTATATCTTTTTCTACTTTTCTTCTTTTTTTTTTAAATCTCACTAAAAGTCTAAACAAATGAATTAATTAGGCAAAAATAATGTGGCACTAAAAGAGAACAAGTTGCACCTACAGAACCTGAAATACAACATTGTCTGGTTTCTGTTGGACACACCAGGTTGTACCCCTCGCCCAGCTGAATAACTTTGCATTCAAGCCTTGAAATGGCTGAAAAATCAATGGTGTTAGGCTTTGGGGCCTTCATTAGCTGCTGCTCGACCTTCTCTACAGAGTGAGGTCACTCTTATTTTCTTAGCAACAGAAGGGGTATGTCAACAAATTATTAAAAAGGAACAGCATATGAAAAGTTTCAAAAGACAACTATAGATAGACTGAAGCCCCCCTGCTCCTTGGTGTAAAATCCCTGGACCTGTAAATAATGATTTATGAGACTAGTCTTAAAACTATGTGCTGTTTCTTTGTTCTACAAGTAGAAAGACTTGCACCACATTACAATAAAAAGAATGGTTTTATTGTGCCTTACAAAAGTATTTAGAAGTCTTAAATGTTTTTTTTCAACTTTCAATTACATTTAGATCTAAACTTTGAGCGATACAAACACATGAATATGATTCCATTTTACTTATTTTCTATTTGAGATCTGGCTGTATTGTTTAGGGTCAGTGTACTGCTAGGACGACATTTTTAAGTCTTATTGCTCCAGTATCACACTGACGTTACCTCCCTCCATCTTCCCACCCCCTCTAACGAGGTCTGTAGTCCCCACTGAAGAAACGCATCCCACAGCATGATGATGACATCTGTTCAGGGTTGTGAGCAACGTTTTCTTCCACAAGTAGCATTTCTGCATGAAGGCAAATAGTTCATCTTACCAGAACACTATCTTATACATTTTTGGAGTTGCGAGTTTACGAGTTTAAACATGTTTTGAGAAATATTTAAGGCTTGAGATATTATTTTATAACCCAAGTCTGCTTTAAACAACTCCCTGACTTACCAAGTCTATTATGCATTTGTCCGCAACATAAAAGTGCATTTAAATGCACTAAAAACTGTGATTAGAACATGGTCAAATGTAGAAAATTGAAAAAAAAAACAAAAAAAAAACTGTTGTGATGTATTTGCTGAATGTGTCAGTGATATTCTAATCTCAGCCCTTTTAATTTACAGAGTTTTGAACGAATTTAAACAAGGAAGACTGATTTAACCTGTCTGTTCAAGTCGAACATTTCTTAAAGGTATAATTAGTGACAGAATCAAAGCCACCCCACTCTCCTCTCTGGATTTCATAGGTTTCATCAAAAATGTACAAATAGTGCATACAATTAGGTATTCCTTTGAAAGCCATTCCTGC
The DNA here is from genome assembly GCF_000485575.1 of Poecilia formosa. NCBI lineage: Eukaryota > Metazoa > Chordata > Actinopteri > Cyprinodontiformes > Poeciliidae > Poecilia > Poecilia formosa. The sequence continues at coordinate 481,507 of NW_006800079.1, forward strand.
CTCTGTTCAACTTTTTCCTCCTCATTTAATTTTTTTTGTGTCACCTCTGAGAGAAAAATATGGCTGAGCGTGTAAGTACCGCTGTGTTTTAGCAGACTGGCTGCGACACTGTAAATTTCTCACAACAAACGAAAGCTATAAATAAAAAACATTTTGTTCTTTTCATCTTGGGTCTGCTGGTTTTCCTGAAGTACCAGGTGAACAACCTGAAGGTATGTGGAGCCTCATTCTTATATTTCTAATTGATTTATTTATGCCACAAGTACATTTTTCTGGATGAAAACCCTTTTTATTCACATTTTTGCACTAATGTTACAATAACATTTGTGTGATATATATTAGGCAGGAGGAAAAGGTCATGCAGTGAAATCTTTATAGGACATATTAACTACACTTCAACATAACATTCTTCCATTTGACTATAAAGCAGTTACAGTAAGTGTATCTGGATTGATAACAACCCATATGCAATTTGTTTCTACTAAGTTAAATATACCTAGAGAGATTATAAACTTCCTCTGAAGAATTTGTGAGAAGAATTGTTCACACCTGGTCTGAGGTGTTGCAGAAATTTGCTCTTTAACAGATGTGGACAACTTCACTGTCTGCAAGTAACAATTTCTGTAAGTAATATGGAGGAATGGTAGTCATTTTTTAGGGATCGAAAGGTATACCTTAAATGAGAAATTCATATATGAAAACTAAATAAAGGACAACAATAAACCTTTTCTGTCACCAGCATATTTAACCCGTTTGCCATTTCCTTTGTCTTGCCATTGTGATGGACAAGAGTAAAAAACATATAATTGCTTTTGACAATATCCATTGTTTCAAAACAATGCAAAAATTAAACAAAAATGTACACTTTCAAATCTATTCAGAAAATAGAGGTAGTAAAACAAAAGCCTCAAAGGTCTACCAGGCAACCAGCAGAAGCAGCAAAGCAGAGACCTCTTTATAGGTCTGGGAGACTTTGGACTTGGCCGAGAGCCTATGATTTCCTTGTATGAGTTCTGGCTATTGCAAAGACCTTGCTGTTGGCTTTGGCTCCGGTAAGGACCTTGGCGTGGACCAGGGCTGTGCTGTGGGACTGACTCCAGCAGATTGTTGTTGAGCTAGCGACTTACACTAGCTCTAGGCCAGCAGCTTGAGAAAAAAAAGCACAACATGGTGTGGTGACTAAAGGGCAGAGCAGTCAGAGGCTACAATATCCAAGTGGACTCATTTTGTAAACAAGCTGGATCCCCGAGAAAGGTGACACCTGTTTGAAATGATCAGACTGCGCTAAGCTAAGATACAACAGTGTTTGTATTTGTTGGCTGTACATCGAGCTTAATGAAATGTATGAGAGGCAAGTCCACAAGAAACGGCTTTGCATAAAAATAGTCAGGAAGTATTAAGGCATTGCTTGTATGTGTATAATCACATTCACTGCTGACCAGATACGTGCACTAAATCCCCTGTTATGTAAAACAATGCAACATTTTAGCAGCATTTTGAATATTATTGTTTTGACAGAAAGAATTTAAGATTTCACAGGAAGTGAGTTAGGTTTTTAACTGCATTTAACTATTGTTGTTTCTGTTTATCTAATTGTAAACTGGACCTAATCCCAGGAAAAGCAACAAAATGTATAGGTTTTTTTTTTCCACAACAAGAATAAAGGTTTAATTTTTGATATATTCAGTTAAGAGTTTGTATTTTTTTAACTGTTAATGTTTTACACCGATACAAAGCTTCTAATTAAATGGTAACATTAGCATCATTAGCAGCTAATAGTTAGCGAGCCATGGCATTGTAAATGTTTAATGTTTTTGTAACTTGAGTGTCATTAACCAGCCTGACACAAAAGTTATGTATGACCTGAACAGAGAAATTCAAGAATTACATACTTTATTACTCCAAAATAAGATTCTAAAACATAGATAGTGTCAGATCTGAAGCTCACACCTTTCTATCCAGGTCCCAGACAAAGCCAGACGCTCACATCAACAGGATGCCACTTTGAATGGAATATTGTGTTGCTTTAGTAAATTTCATGTCATCAGACTTATGTAACCTTTAATAGAAAGGTAGCCACACACAATTTTAAAAATAGTAAAAACAGAAAAAACAGATCTTAATATGTACATTTAATATATGGTCCTAAGGATTTTGTAAGCAAACATTCTTAATTTTCTGTCCTGCATACAATGCAAGCAGATCCATGGCTGAATATTTCCATAATTTTCAGATTGTTTTAGTTAAGAAGGAAAAACAAACTTCAAAATCATTTTTTGTTTCTTGATTATTTTAAGTGTGTGAGGCTCGTGCAAGTTAATTTATGCACCAGTGACATTTTATCATGTGCTACACAACTTCTGCCAGTGGGCGGCACATTAAGATCTGAATCACAGTTGGGGTCAAACTTGAACTTGCTATGCAGGAAAATATTGGATTCCAACCTGAGCAGCACAGTGCAGTCAGGGATTGTTGCTATTGGCTCAAACATCTGGACTTCAGTTAGATTTTCATTGTGATGTTTCTGCATGGAGTTGAAATTGGATGTAACCAGTGTTCTCAAAGTATTCCAGTTGTTTTCCGATAGTGCAAATTATGTGGATGTCTGTTTGGTCAGAGTGAGACAGTTTATATGCTGGACAATATGATAGACTGACAATCTAGAGGTACTGTGGCTCTCAAGTGTTGACAACCAGAGAAGAGGACAAAGCAGATTTGAAAATGAATGGATAATGTTTATTCAGCACTGCTGCCAGGCACAGCTACAAAGGTGAATAACCATTTTTACACATACAACCCAGCCAAAAGTGGTCTGGTCAGACAAAACAAATTTCATATTCATTATGCCCATATTTAAGCTTTTTAGAAATTAAAATCGATTAACAGCTTAGAGAAACATTTGTCTGAAAATGCAGGGTGTAAGAATGTAAAAAAAAAAAAAGTCCCTTCCTTTTCAATATGTACAAAAAAGAACTTACCATCGAGACAGATAAGACTGTTGAGCTGAACAGTAACAGAGACTCCTCTAAAAGAAAAAAAAAACCCTGCTTCTCTACAATTTTAAGAGCTCAGAACGACTTGCTGGTTTGAATTAATCCTTCATATGTGAATGTAATTTGCATGAGAATGTGCCATTATACTGCCAATAATAGAAAATAATAGAAAATTACAGTCCTCCTAAACCCGCCTTCTCTCGACTGGCCCCTTTTGATGCTCTATCCAAGGTCACCTAATCACTGGGTACCTTCAAAGACCCCCCATCTTAAACCAGCTGCAGTCTGAAGGATTTATTCCCCATTCCATGTCATGATTACCAATCAGATGGAGTAATAGCTGCTTAAGCAGACAGGGTTTTTGTCATCACCAAGGGGTGAAGTGCCAGTCAAGGTTTCCACTGAGTCTGCGTTGGATGTCAGTGCTTTCAGTGTAGCCTCCAGATTAAACAGCATTATCGGAGTGGAGTGTAAGCTGTCATGGTGAAGGATCACATCCTCCTTGGCCCCTACTATACCACAGCTAGCACCAAGTGACTCATATATTACCTTACAACGCTATACCTTGAATGACACTTTGACTGTTCAAAGAAATTACTACGTCGCAGAAAAACGACATTGAAATTTCTTGACAAACACATGAAAAAACACAAAAAAATTAGGGTCCAATTCAGAGTTGTGATATAAGTTACAAAAATTAACATCTTGCATATTAAATACAATTGATTATAAGCTTGAAAATTTAAAGTAGCTATTTAAAAAAAAACTGTGGTGATTTGTGATTCAGGCCATATGGGCAGTTGCCCAGGGAAGTGTTAGAAAGGGGAATGTATTTTATATAATAAATCGTTCTCTTTGTAAGAAGTCTAAAATGGTAGCATTGGAACTATGAAGTAAAATGTTCTTATGCACATCCAGAAAAAAACATAGAGCTTTTACCAGGTATAAATGAGAGTGCTGATAGCAAAACAATTAAACAACTTGACAAAAGTCATCAGGTGCTTAAAGAGAAAGACGCTGAAGAAATATATCAGAATCATAAAAAAACTCAAACTTAATAAAAATTTAATTACATTGTTTTTCAGGGCTGTTAAACATTTCAAAGGAACTTTTTAATGAAGAAAAGTCTTTATAAACACACCTCTGTTAAAAACAAAAAGTGTTGTATAAGGATAATGGTATGTCATCATAATCCACAGTGACTCACGGACTATTGTAGACAAGACAAGGACATTTTCTTGATTGAAGCAAGACCATACGGGTGAAATGTGCATTTTGAAATAAAATCACAATGCAAGAAACATCTTTGTTCACAAATATGTTTGGCTCAAATATGTTTAAGCCATGATGCAAATTACTTTATGATTTCAAAGCAAACTGTTGTTGGGAATAGTTCTGTTGGGGCCGCCCATTGTGTTCTCTATTGATGCTACAGTTCAGCATTCAAATGTATCAAACGTGTCTTTCCCAAATTTTGAATGCTGCATTCTTGGCGGGCCTTGGGTCTTTCTTTTAGTCTTTTTCATTGATTTTTCTTTAAATGTTAAACACAAAAGGTATTTTGCACAAAGTGATTTTAGAAGATATCAACATTTACAGTGCATTTGTAAAAGCTACAATTTGGTTTATGATGATACTCGGGATGCTGCTTCCTGCTCCAAAGTCAAGATACTCTTGGATATGTGAAGGTATCACACAGAATAAGCCCTATAACGAGAGATGGTAACCATAAGAAAAAAAAATGGTATGAAGGATTAGTTGTACTTACTAGTACATCTAAAAAAATAGAATACTGTGTAAATGTGCAATATTTTTTCATTTCTCATTCTCATCTTAGGAAGTGAAACTAAATATTACATAGAATGATCACACATTGAGTGATATTTTCCAAGCTTTTGCTTCTTGTAAATTTGAAGACTACAGCTTACAGACAACTTAAAATTCAGTATCTCAGAAAATTGGAAGACAGTGCAAAAGGTCATTAACAGAAATTCATGGTGTCACACCCGAGAGCACTTCATGCTTCCCTCTGCTGATAAACTTTATGGAAATGTTGATTTTACTTTCTAACAGAACTTGGCACCTGCCCACACTACCAAAGGTACTAAAAGCTGATGCAGTGATCATGGTGTTCATGTTCTTGGTTGGCCAGCAAATTCTTCTGACCTGAATCACATAAAAAAAAAAAAGTCTATGCACTGTTGTCAAGAGGAAGATGAGAGACACCAGACCAAACGAGGCAGAGGATCTAATGACACCTATCAAAGCATTCTGGTATTCCATTGGACCTATGCAGTGCCACATGCTGATCACCCCTGTGCCATGGCATGCAATAATTCATGCAAGAGGAGGGCCAACCGGGTGCATAGAAATGTATATTATTGTCAGAGGCCTGACATCTGTGCTTAAAATATCCAACAGATTTTTGGGTTTTCTTTAAGCCATAGTCATTACAGTTGCAAAAAATAAAAGCTTTAAATGTTTTATTTTGTGTAATGAATCTCTATAAAATGACCTTTTGACTTTCTGAGATGACTGACAAGAAATGTTGCACAATATATATATATATATTTTTAAGATGTACTAGTACTTTTATAAACTATAAAGTATTTGATACAAAAACAACATATGCAATGTCTGTTTAAATTTTATCTCTCCTTTAATCATTAGAAGAGTTGATTTTAATCATGGTATGGTACGAAATTCATCACACTGTAGGCACGCTTGTTTACATCTTAATGATACTCTTCAGAGGAACTAATCAAGGAGCTAAAGCGTAAGAGATAAATGACTGAATGAGAGAGACAGAAGGACTTTCTTAAAGACTTATTTGCCATCTGGAAGTTTGCATTTTCCCATTGATCTAGCCGCTGGCTCACTGACGCTCCCATAGGGTACAAACATTTGTACTTTAAATATTATTTATATGCTGCTCTATATATATATATGCAAATATATATATATATATATATATATATATATATATATATATATATATTAAAAAACTTTAATGCTTATAGAGAAAATGTTTTCAGGGAAGCTGATTA